>NC_137154.1:51627162-51824809 GCF_951394435.1 Stenella coeruleoalba | reverse complement strand
TGCTGGGCTCCTTAAACCTTTGTACTTCCTTACCACTGGAATCCACCGATGGGCTCTGCAAACCTGTGCCGAATCAGGAAAGTGGCAACAGCTTCAGCTACCTGGAAAAGGGAGAGATGTTCCAGGCCATGTTAAGGGTAGCAACGGGGTTCATCCTTGGAGGTCTGGTGGGCTTCTGTTGGAAGGTAAGGCTCTCTGGTGGACTCATGGGCCCTACAGTTCTGAGGAGCCTGAAATCAAAAGGACCTGCATCCTGGCAGGGCTGGGAGACTCCTCCCCACCCTTTGCCAGGGATGGGTCCAGAGAAGTCAAGAGGAATGATGTGAAGGCTTATTTATCCCCTTAGAGTTACAAAGCACTTTTTTCCTACAGGAGGAGCACATATTAATTCCTAACTGTGACTGTGGTTTAGGGAGCAGTTTCTACCCGATTATCCCTTCTACCATCTGGCTTTTGGGGGCAATGGAGAAGTAGAGCTTAAGATCTTAACCATAGAGCCCTGGGTGAAATAGCAGGGTGCCAGTAACTCCTCAGCCCATACACACAAAGCCAAGACCAGAAGCAGCTGCCAGGGAGAGGTCTGGGGAGCTGGTGGAGTCCCATCTGTGTAGGCCCCACAGCAGCTGCTGCAGGCGACACAGGCTGACTCAGAGGCTGGTTCTATCTTCTGTGAGACCCACAGTTATTCCACGTTGTCCTTTTACATTCATCAAGCACCAGACTCACCTTGTCTGGAGCGTCCTCATGGACTGCATGGCCACACTGGGGTAGGACCTGCATCTGGAACTTCCCTGGGGAAGATACAAACCAAAGCCACCTCAGGGACTAAAATGGTCCTCTCCTTACCATCTCTGTAGCCTCACAGGTCACTCCAGGAGGCCAGGAATCCCCCATCCCCTCCCTGCCAATACTCTGGACCCAGTTACACCTAGCCTTTGAGGAGGATGGTAATACTTGAAATTGTAACCTTGAGCAAATCATTTTCCCTTCACTTTTTCTTTCTACACCTATTTAGTATGCATTTACTTTGGGCCAGACACATAGAAACAGTTCCTGTATACACTACAGTCTAGTGGGAGAGCAAAACATAAAAACCAACATTTTAATGCAGCATGTAGTTCCTATGATAACACAGAGCATATGGAACTGGAAAAACACAGTATGGAACTGGAAAAACACAAGAAGAGGGGCTTTGCAATCAAATAGGGATCCAGGAAGGCTTCCCACACAGAAAAAATAACTTGCACAAAGAAAGAAGGATGAAATGGTATTTGCTCCTGAAAAGAAAAACTTTGGCATGGTGCTCATGAGAGTTAACAATGAGGCTGGAGAGGTAAGCAGGGACCATACCATTAAGGGGTTTGTAGGCCATGTTAAGGACTTTGAGATTTATTATTACAATAATAAGTTACCATTTGAGTGCTTAACTATGTGCCAGACACGGTACTAGGCACTTTCTCACACTGTCCTGTAGAACACTGTAAGCTCACAACTAATGTGACAGTTATTAAGAATGAACAGAAATGACTGATAAAGCAAGATCTCTAAGGAGACTAAAGAATACGGGACCCAGAGCTCCCACAGGTAGAAAGAGCAGACTCTCAGAGCCTCAGAATAAGGGAGTAAGCTCTGGAAGTCCTTCTGGCTATCACATTCTGGGATTCTTACCCCAGTTACACAGTGCTTTAAAATCTTTTTTCAAAATACTCATCTACCCATTTTTTAAGTTGATTCTCAAATTTACCCTATAAAATTAAGCAGGACAAATACTGAAATTCTTTTTTGAGATGATGAAACCAAGGCCTTGATTAGTGAAGTGATTTGCCCAAGGCCACTTAATTAGTCAGCAGAGGAACTAAGACCATTCCCTCCAGTAAGGTCCTGCTTATGCCCCTCTTCCTGCAGTAAGCTGCCGCTGGGTGCTCTAGCCTAGTCCCCTCTCCCCTGTATCTCCTAATGTACTACTGTTAATGCATTTAATGGATCCAAACACAGAGCAGCTTGTGCCCCTGTTGTTCTGTAAACTAATATCTATATGCCACTGGTGCTTGCCCCCCCAGGAGTGTGTCATTTCTGTAAGAACAGGGCTAATATCATTACTTGCTCTATATCCCTAATAGGGCCCAACCCAGGGCTAGATATTAAATAAGTGCTTAGTAAGTTTTAGATGAATGAACTATTGAGCAAATAACCTGATAAAACTTACAACTCAAACCTTGATGACTGGGACTGCATTTTTCACTCCTCTTTGGAAGAGTGGGTATAAGGAATCAGGGAGAGCTCACACATACTAACAATGCTGTACCCAGTACACATAAAATAACATAATCATGGGTAATCCTCACAATTATTCTATGAGGTGGGCATATTTCCAACTCCATATTATTTTATTTATTTATTTTTGTCTGCATCGGGTCTTCGTTGCTGCATGCGGGCTTTCTCTAGTTGCTGCTACTCTTCATTGCAGTGCGTGGGCTTCTCATTGTGGTGGCTTCTCTTGTTGCGGAGCACGGGCTCTAGGCGCGCAGGCTTCAGTAGTTGTGGCATGTGGGCTCAGCAGTTGTGGCTCGTGGGCTCTAGAGCACAGGCTCAGTAGTTGTAGCACACGGGCTTAGTTGCTCCACGGCATGTGAGATCTTCCAGGATCAGGGCTCGAACCCATGTCCCCTGCACTGGCAGGTGAATTCTTAAACACTGTGCCACGAGGGAAGCCCCTCCCCGCCAATCTTACAGATGAGGAACTTTAGGTTCAGAGAGCCTAAATCATTCACCTAAGTTGCACCATCAATGAGTGCTGGATTTCTAGGATTCAGTAACTAATTCAGCTGGTTTAAACAGTGCTGGGAAGGCTGTGGTTTGGAATCTGTGGTGATTTAGCCATTTCCTTTTGTTTTATGGATGTCATTACTCTCTATACATACTCATGGGATGCTTTGAAAGAGAAGGTGGTCTTGGCATAAACCTTACTGGGGTAACAGGAGGGATTTAATGAGGTATCAGGAGTGCCTCCTGGACACAATGAAGCCATCATTTATTTTACTTCACCCACATTTTCTCATTTAAACCTCACACAATTGAATTATTTCATTATCTCCATTCGATAGATGAAGAAACTCAGAATTAAGGAAGTCAGCAATCCACTCGGGCCACAAAACCAGTAAGAGTGATTCAAACCCAGGACTGTCTGCTTCCAAGGCTGGTGATCAACACTGATTCCAAATGCTATTCTAGTCAAGATTAACTGCTTTCAGATAGTATCAAGAGCTATGTCTGATTCTTCTGTGTGCCCAGCATCAAGCACAGGTCTTACACAGGTCTTTTCTTGCTTAGAAAAGGTTTGCTTAATTGAATTTACGGAAAAATGTCTAAGCTCAGAATAACCAACATCAGGACTTCCCTGGTGGCACAGTGGTTAAGAATCCGCCTGCCAATGCAAGGGACTGGGGTTTGAGCCCTGGTCCGGGAAGATCCCACATGCCGCAGAGCAACTAAGCCCGTGCGCCACAACTACTGAGCCTGTGCTCTAGAGCCCACGAGCCACAACAACTGAGCCCACATGCCACAACTACTGAAGCCCGCATGCCTAGAGCCCGTGCTCCGCAACAAGAGAAGCCAACGAAATGAGAAGTCCATGCACCACAACAAAGAGTAGCCCCCCTCGCCGCAACTAGAGAAAGCCCATGTGCAGCAACAAAGACCTGACGCAGCCGAAAATAAATTAAAAAATAAAACAGAATTACCAACATCAGTGCCAAAAAAATCACATAGTCCCAGCCCATGGTCCTGCTCAAGGCCTCAGGACACTATGTAGTTGGGGGAAGGGAAGGGTATGGTATGAAGGTCTAAGGTCAGAGTTTGGTAAATCATTCAGAGGCCTTTGAACAACTATTATCAAGGAAAATAGCCCCCTTCTCTGTGGAGAGCTTGAGGACAGCTCAAGGAACAGTCTGAGGGGCCCATGAGACATCCAAGTAGAGATGTCCTGCAGGTTTGATACATGGAGAGGTATGAGTCAGATGTTTAGTTTTGGGAGTTCTCAGGGTATAAATGAGAGCCATGAGATTGCCCAGGGAGAGTAAGTAGAAAAGAAGGAAGGTCAAGAACAGAATCTGCTTAAGCTTGAAACCTTGGCCTTGGAGTTAGCACCTCTTCTTCCTATAACCCAAAGTTGCCAGTGACTACTGACTTCACCTTCACCAGGCCTTTCATCTGTACTAAAGCCAAAAGCTTCCATGAAATTTGTTCCACTACCTCCACAGTCATCTAGCCAATACACCTGGACCTAAGCACAACATGTCACTTTCCTACTCATTATACCTCACAATCCTTGTGAGGTTGCCATCAATTTTCTCATTTTATAGAACGAGAAAACTAAAGCTAAGGCAGGTCAAGTAACTTGCCCAAGGTCAAAAAAATTAGCAGGAAGGAAGCAATACTCAAACGCATTTCTCAGAGCCCTTGCTTTTACCACCTCATTATGCTGTCTTCTAAATAGAGTTCAACCTTTTTCTATCTGGGTTATCTTGGACCTTTCCCCTTCCTAAGAATTCGAACAATAATAAAAATACTGATCAGTATTCAGAATATCTTTCACAATATGTATATTTACACAGAGTACTTTATAGTTTATAATGCCCCTTTCAAAGACATTGCCTCACTTTAATCCTTACAACTCTGAGGCATATGTCGTAGTATAATTCCCATTTTTAGATGGAAAATTTCCACATGACTCTGCCCATTTCTCTGCCCTCAGGGGAGAGAGGGCATAACATAATTTATGCCTAGGAACATAATTTCTTCACAGCTTACCTTGCATTTGGCCAATAGTCAGATCTTTATCCAATCTATCAACACCTAGAACAAAATAAGAGAATCCATAAGTAGCTTGCTAGAAAAAAGCTGTGTGAAATAAGATTTGCTGTTCAATAATGAAGTAAAAATTGCTAGAGTTGTAAACATGATGACATTCTCAATTCATGTTAATGCCAATCCTAACTCCCTGAAGGTATATTCTCACCACATGAAGCTTTCTAGGCTGAGGTTCCCCATAACCACTTTGCTTGTTTAAGCTGGTTTCTGAAAATAGGGTTTTACTTTTCAAATTTCCATTATACTCAGAATATCCTTATACCACTCAAGGAGAAGGACTTGGGCTTGACCAGGTAGAGGCCAGGCAAGAATTTGGCCATCCCAGGTGGATGCTTATATTTAGTTAGGTTTAGGGATTTGGCAAAGGGAGGAGAAAGGGCACAAATGAGTGAGGATTGTACTTCACTTTGGAAGTCGCTACCCATTTGGTAAATAGCTTTAACAAAGACATGCTGAGATGACAATATACATACACTGCTAGGGACTCAACTGTGTTCCCCCCAAATTTATATGATGAAGGCCTAATTCACAATGTGACCATATTTGGAGATATGGAAGTAATTAAGGTTAAATGAGGAAGTAATTAAGGTTAAATGCGGTCATAAGGGTAGGGCCCTCACAGGACAGGATTAGTGTCCTTATAAGAATAAACAGCAGAGAGCTAGCTTGTTCTCGCTCTCTCTGCCATGTAAGGACACAGTGAAAAGGTGGTTGTTTGCAAGTCAGTAAGAGAGCTCTTAGCAGAACTCGACCAGTCTGGAACCCTTATCTCAGACTTCCAGCCTCTAGAACTGTGGGAAAATTAATCTGTTGTTTAAGCAACCCAGTCTATTGTATTTTGTTATGGCAGCCCAAGCTGACTAATAAAAACACATACACACTTACCAGCCAGGAGCAGCAATTTCGGAATAGGACAACTAAGAAAGAGATTGGATAAGCCTCGGAACCAGCCATCCCAGTATTTTTCTGTTTTTGCCAATTCAATTCTCCAAGTGTAAGGATGGTCCTTCTTGGTCTGGAGGAATAAGAGCAAGTTTTGAGTCTCTGAGGGCAACCCCTGGAGGAACAGGATAAAAACTAGGTCCCTGGGAAAAGGAAAGGGAAGGAAACTAGCACATATTAAGAGCTTACCATGTCCCTGACATTTTAATATACATTTAATCCTTATAACAGCCTTGTGACATAGGTTATTGTTGTAATTTCCATGTTTAGATAATCAGAAGTTTACTTTTTACTTCTATTAGTTTCAATGAACCTAGGAAACTTTCTTAAGATCACAAACCTAGTAAATGGTAAGGCCAAGATTGAGCTTCTTATACTCATCTGGCAAAAAGAACACATCACCAGAAGAATAACTACAAAAACACATTGTAGTATGAAAAATGCTTACAATATAATATTAAGTGAAAGAAGCAGAGTACAACATGTCATCTAAGTTAGGATTACTAGTGGAAAAATATGGTACACTTTGGGAAAGAACTGGAAGGGAAAACTGAAAATATGTTGATTTGTTCATAGAACATGTTTTCTTATATTTTTATTTATGACAATGATATAATGTTCCTGCAATGGTAATTTAAAAAAGGAAAACTGACACAAATATGACAAAATGTCAATATCTGTTAAATCTCGATATAAAGTAGATGGCACAGAGTATGCACTCATCAAATACAAGCTGAACAAATAAAAGGTTCTCTATACTTCTCTGCATCAAAATTGTGAAATATTATAACTGAAATAATTAGATGACCACATATCAACCAAAATATGAAAATCTAGAAGTGAGCATGAGACAGCATATATTGTATTAAAGATCACCACATGATTAAGATGTTCATACTACCCAAATGATCTGCAGATTTAACACAATATCAAAATCCCAATGGCATTTTTTGCAAAAATAGAAAAATTCATCCTAAAATTCATATAGAATCTCAAGGGACCCCAAATAGCCAAAGCAATTTTAATAAAGAAGAACAAAATTGGAGGACTCATGCTCTCTGATTTCAAAATATATTACAAAGTTACAGTAATCAAAACAGCATAGTAATGATATAAAGACAGACAAATAGAGCAATGGAATAAAAACTTCGAGAGCCCAGAAATAAACTCTCACATATACAGTCGAATGATCTTTGATAAGGATGCTGAGACTACTCAATGGAGAAAGGACACTCTTTTCAACAAATGGTGCTGGGGAAACTGGATATCCATAAGCAAAAGAATGAAGTTGGACAACATACAAAAATTAACTCAAATGGATTAAAACCTAAATATAAAAACCTACAACTGTAAAAGTTCTAGAAGAAAGCATCATGAAACTTTTCACGACATTGGACTTAGCAATGATTTCTTGGTTATGGAACCAAAAGCAGAGGCAACAAAAGTAAAAATAGATAAATGGACTATATCAAACTTAAAAACGTTTGTGCATCAAAGAACTCAATCAATAGAGTGAAAAGGCATACCACTGAATGGGAGAAAATATCTGCAAGTCATGTATCTCATAAGGAGTTGATATCCAAAGGACATAAAAGAATTCCTGTAACTCAACAACAAAAAAATCAAATAACCTCATTTAAAAATGGGCATAGGAATTGAACAGACATTTCTCCAAAGAAGATGTACAAACAGCCGATAAGTACATGAAAAGATGTTCCAACAGCACTTATTATTAAGAGATCAGCTGCTGTGAACATGGGTGTGCAAATATCTATTCAAGACCCTGCTTTCATTTCTTTTGGGTATATACCCAAAAGTGAGATTGCTGGATCATAATGTAGTTCTATTTTTAATTTTTTGAGTAACTGCCATACCATGTTTAATAGTGATTGTACCATTTTGTAATCCCACCAATAGTGCACAATGGTTCCAATTTCTCCACGTCCTTGCCAATACTTGTTATTTTGGGTTTTTTTGGCAGTAGCCACCCTAATGGGTACAAAGTGATATTTATGGTTTTGATTTGCATTTGATTTGATTTGCATTGATCATTAATGATCACAAATGCTATATGAGTCCACTTATATGAGGTATCTAAAGTATAGTGAAATTCACAGAAACAGAAAGTAGAATGGTGATTATTAGGGGTTGGGGGAAGCGGGAAAGGGGAGTTGTTGTTTAATGGGTACAGAGTTTCAGTTTTGCAAGATAAGAAAATTCTGGAAACTGGTTGCACAACAGTGTGAATATATTTAATATTACTGAACTATACACTTTAAAATGGTTAAGATGGTAAATTTTATGTTGTGTGTGTTTTTTACCACAATTTTAAAAAAAAGATCACTGGATGGGGAGTCAGGAAACTTGGATCTTCTAGATCTCACTAAACAACTCATTCTATTCTCTTCTATTAATATTTTCCAGACACAGGACACTTTGAAATGAACACTAACTGTCATTTCAACTTGGAACCTCAGCCTGTCCTACTGCATGCAGTGCTTCCCATTTATGAGTCATTTATAAGAGATCAGCTCCACAGAGACAGCATAATCTCACAAGCTGCTCCCAAATGCATACTAGATTTCATCCGCAAATACAACTCAATAATAAAAAGACAAATAACCCTATTTAAAAATGGGCAAAAGATATGAGGAGATATTTCTCCAGAGAAGATACATAAATGGCCAATAAGCACATGAAAACATGCTCAACATCAATAGTCATTAGAAAAATGTAAATCAAAACCACAGATATGAGATTCCACTTCATACTAGGATGGCTATAATCAAAAAGAAAGACAGTAAGAAGTGCTGGCAAGGATACAGAAAAACTGGATCCCTCATACACTGCTGCTGCGAATATGAAATGATGCAGGCACTCTGGAAAACAGAATGGCTGTTCCTCAAATGAGTTACCATCCAGCAATTCCACTCACAGGTATATACCCAAGAGAATAAAAACCTATGCCCACGCAAAAATTTGTACTTGAATGTTTATATCAGCATTATTCCTAATAGACAAAAAGTGGAAATAACCCACATGTCCATTAACTGATGAATGGATTAAAAGTGTGGTCTATCAAAGTGGTTACCAGTGGCTTCCCTGGTGGCGCAGTGGTTGAGAGTCCGCCTGCCAATGCAGGGGACACGGGTTCATGTCCCGGTCCGGGAAGGTCCCACATGCCACGGAGCAGCTGGGCCCGTGAGCCATGGCTGCTGAGCCTGCGTGTCCGGAGCCTGTGCTCCGCAACGGGAGAGGCCACAACAGTGAGAGGCCTGCATACCGCAAAAAAAAAAAAAAAAAGTGGTTACCAGGCCAGGGGCTGGAAGGTAGAAGAATAGATAGAAGTTGGTAAAAGGGTATAAACTTTCAATTATAAGATGAAAAAGGTCTGAGGATCTAATTAATATAAAACACAATTATAGTGACTATAGTTGACAATAACGTATTGTATAACTGAAATCTGCTAAGAGAGTAAACTTAAATGTCCTCAAAAACACACACAAAAAAGGTAAATCTGTGAGGTGATGGATGTGTTAACTCATTGAGGAGTATCCTTTCACAATGCATCTGTTCATCACATTGTACACTTTAAATATCTTACAATTTTAATTGGCAATTATACCTCAATAAATCTGAAAAAAAAGGTCTATCTATACAATGGAATATTATTCAGCCATAAATAGGAATGAAGTACTGATACATGCTACAACAGAATGAACCTGGAAAACATTATGCGATGGAATGGAAGTCATGGAAGATCACATACTGCATAATTCCACTTATATTAAATGCTCAGATTAGGCAAATCTGTGGAGACGGAAAGTAGATTAGTGATTGCCTAGATTTGGAAAGGATGGAGAGAAATGGAAAATGACTGCAAATGAGTAAGACATTTCTTTTAAAAGTGACGAAAATGTTCTAAGATTAGATTGTTGTGATGGTTGCACAACTGTGACTGTACTAAAAATCACTGAATGGTATACTTTGGATGAGTTACCTTTCAATAAAGCAGTCCGAAAAAGAGAGATTTATGCATAAAGGAATATCTCCTGGACAAGTGAAGTTTATTCCTTTAAGGATCAAAGCTTAAATGTTTTCCCTTTCTTTTCTGTATTTTAACCATTTTGTATTAGATTCTCCCCATCCCCAATAAAAATGTATAGCTTGTTTTCTTTTACAGAGCAGAGTGGATGCAACTGACCTCTTATGTATGCCTCAGGGTCATTTGAAACACAACTTTTTATATTGTGCTAAACAGAGATGCCCCTATGAAGCTTTGCCCGGTTTTTTGTACTGTTGTTGTTAAGTTTAATTGGCATTATTAACATTTTCTCCATCATTTTAATTTATTTTTCCTTTGAGATATAACTGACATACAACATTGTTTAAGTTTACAGTGTACAACATGTTGATCTGATACATTTATATATTGCAATATGATTACCACCACAGTGTTACCTAACACCTCTAACATGTCATATAATTATCATTTTTTTGTGGTGGGAACAATTAAGATCTAGTGTCTTAGCAACTTTGAAGTTTATAATACAGTATTGTTGCCTATAATTACTGTGCTGTGCATCAGATCTCCAGGACTTATCTACTAGTTGCAAGAAGTTGTTGACTACTAGAGTTTCTCTGTGTCCTTCCTCAGGTGGAGACTGTTTAGCTATGCTCCTCATTGACTGATATGCCTCAGTTTGTCCTCCTAACAAAACTGCTGGAGTTCATAAAACCCCATACAATAGGCCCTATAAAAAATTATAAGGAAAAAATGAGTTGGAATTAAAAATCAGAGGATCTAGATGTGTTTTAGCACTAACATTTATATGTGACCATAAGCAAGTATCTGCATCTGAGTTGTAAAACAGTGTTAATATCTACAATGCAGAGGCAAAATGAGAACTAGAGATATTAATGTGAAGCATTCAGTATAGATCCTAGCACATAAAAGGTAAAACGTAACTGATAGTTTGTATCAGTCTCAAATCTACTAAACACTAATTGATTACCCTGAACAAATCTCTTCATCTCTGAGTCTCAGTTTCTATAGTGTTAACATGTGAGAAAAGGTCTCCCCTCGTCTCACAGAGTGTTGGAGGGCAAACTGATCATGCATTATTTATAATTTTGTAAACTCCAAAGAGGTACAAAGTATTATTCATTGATCTTAAGGATGACAAGAAGATCCTCATTAAATTAAAAATACTGTTTAAAAAAAATGCACCCTCTTCCTTGCTAACACTAGCATCTCCAAATGCAAAGGAATATGTGGTATACACCAAGTATACATAAGTAAGATTAGTAACATCTTACTAATTCCCTGTCATTAGTAAGATATTCATAATCCATCCCAGAAAGTCTATGGCTCACACTCACTCATCATTTCCCAGAAAAAGCACCCCTTCCCACTGGTGTCCTCAAATCAGTTGCTCAGCAAGTTCTCACAGAACACTCACTATGCACACAACCCTGAGCTATACGCTGAAGGAAATTCACACAGAACATCAGTTCCTGCCCTCAAAATACATAGGATATTTTTGTTGGGAGACAATTCTTATGTTATTAGAGGACACTGAATCTGCATTCTAGGGATGACTATAAGAAAACCATAATATTTTGAATGTGGCTTATGAAAATCAGTTCTATGACTTGGTCACAACTTCAGAAAAGCAAGTGCTAAGGTGTGTCCTACAGGCTCTCAGTCCTGTACTGCAGAGGGACTAATATAAACTGGGGTCAGAAAGCTTCCCCAAGGAGATACACCTTGAAAGATGGGAAGGATCTGGATAAGTTTAGGGTAGACTGGTACGAAATGGGATTTTCTCATGAGATAAATCACAGGAACAGAAGTACAGAGGTGAGAAAGGGCCTGATGAGAAAGCAGTTTGCTTGAGGGTAGGGTAGTACTGTAAGTTTTATGTTCCAATTTGTCAGAGCCATCAACAGTGCTTTATATCTTACAGTTAATCTAAGTATCTATTACGATGGTATCTTCGTCTCCTAAAATATCTAACGATGGACAAAAAGAACAATGTTACCTCCCTTTCGCACCTTACACACTTTTGAACCATTCCCTAACCCATCCTTCCAGGTGTATTCAGGCTTTCACCCACCTCCATGTCATCTTCCTTTTTCCTTTTGTTTACTGACTCACTTCTTTCTTCGTCTTCTTCTTCTTCCTCTATGATTCCTTCTACTATAGATTTGGAGCCTTCTGGACTTGTAATTCCTTCACACCTATGTTTTTTTTAAAAAAAAAGTGTTATCACACACCTCTCTTCTACACACAAATTACCTTAGAGATGCTGATATTTATGGCCTTTTATAATCAAATATTAGTTTAAACTTAACAGTGCTCCTGGGAGAAGGAGGGTGTGAAAAACGTGCATTTTAAAATGTACAAAAGTTGACCAGGACTGTGGAAGTCATCACCAATGTTTGACTATACTCCAAGGGCTGGTTCCCAGTTCCTGCAGCAATACTGACCCACAGAAGGGAGTAACCATTTCCTGAGGCATGGTGACAAGAGTTTTATTGGCGTTATCTTATATAATCCTCATAGCAATCCCATAAAGTAGCTCTGAAGAGTTAAAAAAATTGTCCAGGATCACCTAGCTCATGAGTGGATAAGCCTGGGAGGCAGATCCAGGCCCAATTAACTCTAAAGCATAGTGCTTTTCTACTGTACCCTGCCTGTAGTAGAACAAGGCTTAAACAGATTGGTAAAGGGCCTCCACTTTTAATAAGCTGACAGAAACTGGCAATTACAGTAACCAGGGCCACTGGTGGTGTAGTGGTTGAGAGTCTGCCTGTCAATGCAGGGGACATGGGCTTGAGCCCTGGTCCGGGAAAGATCACACATGCCACGGAGCAACTAGGCCCATGCACCACAACTACTGAACCTGCGCTCTAGAGCCTGCGAGCCACAACTGCTGAGCCTGCGTGCTGCAACTACTGAAGACCATGCTCTGCAATGAGAAGCCACCGCAATGAGAAGCCCGCGCACCACAACGAAGAGTAGCCCTTGCTCAATGCAACTAGAGAAAGCCCGTGGGCAGCAATGAAGACCCAATGCAGCCAAAAATAAAAATAAATTAATTAATTAATAAAAAATAGATTAAAAAAACAATAACCAGGGCCAGATAAACCTTAGACATCAACACATCTGATGCAACCAATTATTGTTGTTTTTCATCTAAAAATATTATCTCTATTATGTAATTAGGTAGAAAAATTATTATAGGAACAGCTGGTACCATAATTCCTTTTAAAGAGAACTCGGAAAAAAATACATTGACAAGTGTTAAAGGTAAAACCTCAACAGCCTATGCAGCAGCTAGGGCCAAGGTCTGCTCTGCATGGTAATGTTATTTTGCCCTTGAAAAGGGAGAGAGAAAGGAGGAAAGGAGAGAGAACAAGCAAGACAAAAAGAGACTGGGATAAATTCAACGGTCAGTCAAGCTTCAGTGGTGGATTTTTAAGAATAACTTCTCCTTCTCGGTCTCCTCTATCAAACCTTCAGTGACCTGTATGTTCACAAGTGTTTTGTTAAGTGGGGGTTTTCTTAGGAACTTAGGGGTCAAGTTTCACGTCTAGGTCAAAGTATCAAAGAAACAACATGTGCTTTGGGAGTGGAATGAGAGGTTCAAGAGAATTATACCTAGATCAAGAAGGGCAAGAAGGTTCCAGCGAATATCTATGTCACAATTAAAACACACAGACTCTTACATACATAGGTTTACATATTTAGAGAAAACAGCACGTGAAGTAAAAATTTACAAATCAGCGAACTACCTGCATACAAGCCATGTAAATTAACTCCCTTTCAAAATGCTTTACCACTGCTTAGACAAGTCAGATCTCAAAATATTTAAGCATTGAAAAGTGAGCAGCCTCACAGCTTATTTAAAACCTCTGCATTGTGCCTGCCAGATATTACTACGCAAATTTCCCTTTCCCTTTTTCCCTTTCGCTTTTTTCCTTTTCCTTTCCCTTTTCCCTTTCCCTTGAAGTCAAATACACGGGAATTTGAATATGAGCTCTATCATTCATTAGCTAGTGATCCCGGGAAAGTCACTTTACCTTTCTGAACTTCCATTTCCTCCCCTATAAAATGATAGTTACCTTGAAGAGGTATGGTAAGGATTAAATGAGATAGTGCAAATGAATGAATGAATGAATCTAGGTAGTGATCATCAATGGCTACTAACATTAAAAAAATAAAAGAGACAACCAGACCATTATGTGCCTCCTGATTGCAGTATACGATATCACCTATACTTGCAAACAAATAAACCAAAATAACAACAAACAAACCTAAGATTGATCAAACCTCTGATCTAACAATTTACAGAAAATACAGGGAATAAAGGAACATGTTAAATTACACCTTGAGGAATCAATCAGCAAATCTAGATTGTGGGAAGTTCTAAAGGGCAAACAACTAGGTTTCCACAATAAATAAATTTCCAGGAAAAAAAAGAGAGAGAGAGAGAAGTGGAACCTATAGATTAAAGATACTTAAGAGATTTATCAATCAATTGCTATGTATTTACCCTATTATAATATTATAATTTGAACTAAAAAAATGTATGAGATAATCAGGTAAGTGAATACTAAAGACCTTTGATGATATTAAGGAACTGTTAATTGTTTTAGGTGTGACAGCAGTCTTGTGACTGTGCTTAAAGTGTCCTTACCTTTTAGAGCATGCCAAAATCTTACAGAGGAAATTATGTTTATCTGAAATTTCTTTCAATATATTTTGTCCTTAGGGGAAGTAAATAGGGGCACAGATGAAACAAGACTGTCCATGAGTTCATAACTGTTGAAGATGGGCAATGGGTACATTGAGGTTCATTATATTATTCTACTTGTGTATGTCTGAAAGATTTCCATTACCCAAGGTTTTAAATTTTACATAGTGTATATAAAATACCTTGCACAGTGCCTGGCAAATAGCAGGTATTCAATAATGCCATTATCATTTTCATCAACTCTTGTGCTGTTTGTCCTGGTGGGCAACATTTTCCCAATTCACCTAAAGTTTATTTTGTGACTATATAGCAATACCCAGGACTGATGTAACCCTACCTAGGAGGATCAATTGGGCTAAATAATCTTAGCTCTACCTTAAAATCTGGCTTTCACCCAGGCTATGCGGAAGCTTTTATAATATAATTTCCTTACAACCAGGTTTGGCTTAGAAGGAGACTCTTATCAGAATAAAACCATATACTGGCACAAAAACAGAAATATATGTCAATGGAACAGGACAGAAAGCCCAGAGATAAACCCACACAGATACGGTCACCTCATCTTTGATAAAGGAGGCAAGAATACACAATGGAGAAAAGACAGCCTCTTCAATAAGTGGGGCTGGGAAAACTGGACAGCTATGTGTAAAAGAATGAAATTAGAACACTTCCTAACACCATACACAAATAAACTCAAAATGGATTAA
This sequence comes from Stenella coeruleoalba, assembly GCF_951394435.1. NCBI lineage: Eukaryota > Metazoa > Chordata > Mammalia > Artiodactyla > Delphinidae > Stenella > Stenella coeruleoalba. The sequence continues at coordinate 51,809,529 of NC_137154.1, read as the reverse complement.
AGACCTAAATGTAAGGCCAGACACTATCAAATTCTTAGAGGAAAATAGGCAGAATTTATGACATAAATCACAGCAAGGTCCTTTTTGACCCACCTCCTAAAGAAATGGAAATAAAAACAAAAATAGGGTTTCCCTGGTGGCGCAGTGGTTGAGAGTCCGCCTGCTGATGCAGGGGACTCGGGTTCGTGCCCCAGTCCAGGAAGATCCCACATGCCACGGAGCGGCTAGGCCCATGAGCCATGGCCGCTGAGCCTGCGCGTCTGGAGCCTGTGCTGCTCCGCAGCGCGAGAGGCCACAACAGTGAGAGGCCCGCATAGCGCAAAAAAACAAACAAACAAACAAAATAAATAAATAAACAAATGGAAACTAATGAGACTTAAAAGCTTTTGCACAGCAAAGGAAACCATAAACAAGACGAAAAGACAACCCTCAGAATGGGAGAAAATATTTGTAAATGAAGCAACTGACAAAGGATTAATCTCCAAAATATACAAGCAGCTCATGCAGCTCAATATCAAAAAAAAAAAAACAACCCAATCCAAAAATGGGCAGAAGACCTAAAAAGACATTTCTCCGAAGAAGATATACAGATTGGCAACAAACACATGAAAGACCACTCAACATCACTAATCATTAGTGAAATGCAAATCAAAACTACAATGAGGGCTTCCCTGGTGGCACAGTGGTTAAGAATCTGCCTGCCAATGCAGGGAATACAGGTTCAAGCCCTGGTCTGGGAAGATCCCACATGCTGTGGAGCAACTAAGTCCATGAGCCACAACTACTGAGCCTGCGCTCTAGAGCCCGTGAGCCACAACTACTGAGCCCACATGACACAACTACTGAAGCTCACATGCCTAGAGCCCAGGATCCGCAACAAGAGAAGCCACCCCAATGAGAGGCCCACGCACTGCAACGAAGCATAGCCCCCACTCACCACAACTAGAGAGAGCCCATGTGCAGCAACGAAGACCCAACGCAGTCAAAAATAAATTAAAAACAAAACTACAATGAGGTATCTATCACCTTACACCGGTCAGAATGGCCATCATCAAAAAATCTACAAACAATAAATGCTGGAGAGGGTGTGGAGAAAAGGGAACCCTCTTGCACTGTTGGTGGGAATGTAAACTGATACAGCCACTATGGAGAACAGTATGGAGGTTCCTTAAAAAACTAAAAATAGAACTACCATATGACCCAGCAATCCCACTACTGGGCATATACCCTGAAAAAACCATAATTCAAAAAGAGACACGCACCACAGTGTTCACTGCAGCACTATTTACAATAGCCAGGACATGGAAGCAACCTAAGTGTCCACTGACAGATGAATGGATAAAGAAGATGTGGCACATATATACAATGGAATATTACTCAGCCATAAAGAGAAATGAAATTGAACTATTGGTAGTGAGGTGGATGGACCTAGAGTCTGTCATACAGAGTGAAGTAAGTCAGAAAGAGAAAAACAAATACCATATGTTAACACATATATATGGAATCTTAAAAAAAAATGGCTCTGAGGAACCTAGGGGCAGGAGGAATAAAGATGCAGACATAGAGAATGGACTTGAGGACACAGGGAGTGGGAAGGGTAAGCTGGGACAAAGTGAGAGAGTTACATGGACATATATACACTACCAAATGTAAAACAGATAGCTAGTGGGAAGCAGCCGCATAGCACAGGGAGATCAGCTCGGTGCTTTGTGACCACCTAGAGGGGTGGGATACGGAGGGTGGGAGGGAGACGCAAGAGGAAGGAGATATGGGGATATATGTATACATATACCTGATTCACTTTGTTATACAGCAGAAACTAACACACCATTGTAAAGCAATTATACCCCAATAAAGATGTTAAAAAAATAATAATGAAACCATAGCTGCCAGCACTAGAGTGAACACTTAATTTAACGTCCTTTCTCTGGTATTCTTCACCTTTTAACACCTACAGTTGTGCTAATAAGGTAATCCAGTATTATATAGAAGACATTATTTGGCTTTGGGATTTCTTCAAAAAAGAAGAAAGAAAAAAAGAAAATCTATATAGCTGGCCCTAATGAGCTCACTTATAAAAATTATCTAAAATAATGAAGGCATTCACCAAGATGGTAGAATAGGTATATGACAATAAAAGCAATCTGTAATTCCCTCACCATGTTTCAGCCTCTAACCAGCCCAAGGGGGCAAAATAAGACCTACTGTTTGACTTGGCCAACCATTGAGACACGGGCAGACTCCAGATTTCGAATCTGGCCACTCTTCACACTAGAAGAGAACAGTGAGACAGGAGAGAGGAGGTTATTCAGCAACCATCTTATCATGTCACCAGGGTCAAATCAATAATTCTGCAGATTCTGTGCGATCTACTAAAAAGGTGTGGTTACCAATGTAGCTTACCATGGAGACTACCACTACTTCCCACTTGGTTATTATGGCTATAAGCCAAGCAGTAAAAATTAGGTAAAGGCATTAAAATCACTTCAGTTCTGCAAATATTTACCAGCAGGATACTATGTGCCAGGCCTGTGCTCAAGAAGCACATAATTCAGTGGGGGAAAGAAACACAACAAATAATTTTAATATAATAAGGCAAGGTTCAAAGGAACCACTTTATTCTAAATGAGGTTAGAGAAAGCTTCCCAAATGTCTTGCCTAAACTGAGGACTGAAGATAAGTTAAGCGGAAGATAAAAGCTGGTGGTCAGAGCAAAACAGGCAGAAGGCACGTTGTGAATGAAGACACTGTGATGTGAAAAAGTCAGCAGGATGATGATTTTAGAAGGCAGAGTGCAAGGAGGAGCAGAGGAGAGTAAAGGAGTGGTGTGACAGAATAAGGATAGGCATGCAAGGGCTAGCTCCTAGAGGGTCTTGCATGCCATGATAGAACTTAGGCGCTTTGACTCTATAAATATAGATTAGTCTTCTCAGAGTTAGCTAAGGCCCAAGCAAAAAGACTACATGTCCCAGGCGGAACTGAAAACACCACCTGAAGCAGGCCCACAAGAACACATTTCTTCAAATCTCATTTTTTAGCTTAAAACAAACAAAAAATCACATAAAATTTTAGTGTACCCCCGCCTTAGATAATGACTTTGTTTCTTATTTTAATGATAAACAGAGGCAATCAGAACTACTACGTCGTTTTTCTACCGCAAACTGAATCTACAAATCCACTAGTATTTATAATCATATACTCTGCCTTTGAAGACTGTTTAATAGGTGAAATATCTCTGTTCCTATTCAAGGCCAATGTTGGGCACTGGTTTCCCATTCTCTCTTGTTTATGAAGACCTCGTTTCCTTTACTTATCCTGTCTCTTTCTTATGTCGTTATTTTTTTCTCTAGTGAATACTATAAAACATCCTTTAAAAACATCCTCTAGGGGACTTCCCTGGTGGTCCAGTAGCTAACACTCTGCGCTCCCAATGCAGGAGGCCCAGGTTCCATCCCTGGTTAGGGAATTAGGTCCCACATGCCACAACTGAGAGTTTGTATGCCACAGCAAAAGATCCCAGCACAGGTAGCTAGCTAGCTAAATGAATGAATGAATTTTAATGAATGAATGAATATTTTTTTTAAATGATCCACATCAAAAAATAAATAAAAATAAAAACCTTCTCTAGCCTTTAAAAACATTTTCAACCCCATATTCACTTCTAGATACTAACCCATTTCTCTGCTCTCCTATACAACAAAACTTCTCAAAAAAGTTATCTTACATGCTTTCTCCACTTTGTCACCTCCCATCCTTTCCTCAACCAATATCCCCAACTTATACCAGGTTTTTATCTCCTACTTTCTGAGATTTCCTTGGTCAAGGTCACCTCCATCATGCCAATGACCATCCTAATGGTCATTTCTTAGTCTTTACCTTACTTGATCTCTCAGCAGCATTTGACCTAGATCCCCTCTCCTTCTTCTATAAACACTTGCTATGCTGCTCTCTTGCTTTCCTTCTATCTCACCAACTGTGTCTTTTCAGTTTCTTTTGTTGGATCTTCCTTTCCTTCCCAAGCTCTCAATATTGTAGAGTAACCCAAGGCTCAGTTCTTGGATCTTTTTCTATCAACTAGGTGACTGCATTCAATATTTTGGCTTTAAATGTTATCTATGTGATGCTGATTCTCCAATCTATCTCTAGCTCAACCTCTTCTAACTAGTGTATACAAGTGCCTACTTAACATTTTCACTTAGATGTATAATAAGCATTTCAGCTTATCCAAATAAAAATCCTGATACCCTGCTCTCAAATCTGCTGCTCTTTGTCTCTACCATTCACCAATTGCTTAGGCTAAAAACCTAGAAGTCATCCTTGAATACTGCATCTCCCCCAACCCCCTCTCCCAACACACTATCCATAAGGTAGTTCTGTCAGCTCTACCTTCAAAATACATTCCAAATATGACCACATAACTTCCTCTGTTGCCATCATAGTCTATGATTACCATCATTACTCTTTCCTACAACTATAATTATTTCCTAACCAATTTCTCACTTTTGTTATCTCCCCTAATCTCCACTCCTTCCCCTATTCTGTTTTCCTCAGAACAGCCAGGTGGTGGAACCAAGACGCAAATCCGTATCAGACCTCAAAGCCCAGGCTCTTTTTTTTTTTCTTTCAACTTTTTAAATTGGGGTATAGTTGATTAACAATGTTGTGTTAGTTTCAGGTGTACAGCAAAGTGATTCAGTTATACGTACACCTGTATCTATTCTTTTTCAAATTTCAAAGCCCAGGCTCTTAATGACTACACCCTACTGCCTCTCATTTGGATGACCAAGAGGGCAAAAGCAGAAATTCACTTTGCTTTAAATCTTTACTGAATTTATTTAAATAGATTGGTTTTGTATTTCAACACCTTTTTTAAAAAAAAAAAATTATCTAGAATAACCAAAATGGCCATGAGTCATAAACTTGATTCAGATATCCAGCAGACACAAAACATAATTACCAAAAACTTCACTGTATTCTTTCTGATTCTTAGGCTCAGAAAGTGTCTAGAAATCAGTGGCTCTCATAGAACCCAGAATATTTTAACATTCAGTAAGTGGAATGTCTATTCTACCCTACATCTGGCACTAGAATCAAGACTCTGTCTCCCCTTAACAAAAGGTTCATCATGACCCCCAGGCTGGTTTGGGTGCCTGTCTTATGTACCTTCTTCATTGTATTGTGTTTATGCATTTACTTGTATGTATGTTCCCAGTTTTTTGATGATAGGAACTAAGCCTGATTCATCCCCAGTTCTTAGATCAGGCACTGACACATCTTAGGTACTAAAAAAAAAAAAATGTTTACTGAATAAATTTTAAGTTATTTGGAATAATTTTCTCACTAGTTGTTACTGGGGAAGCAGGCAGGGTGCCCAAGGTTCATGTTGAGCTGGCAGCAGCCACATTCTCAGTGTGGTTGCTCAAGATGGAGAGATTTTTGGTGCTTCCAAGAGTACATCTTGCATCACAGTAGTGAACAGGGGAGGCAAAAGCAACCATATCAAACACAAATATCATTCTGGCAAGCCATATTTGGCGTGAGATCCTCTGTCCTAGGAGGAATCCCCAGGATATATTTACCAGGTCCTTAATTTCCACTTGATATCTCTGACTCAGTAAACAGATACATTCTGCCTGCTAAAGCAGCCAGCAGTATGCTATATGCTATATGAAAGTACAAAAGAAATAGAGAATAGCTTCTGACCTTATGATGCAGGAAGGGCATTAAGACAGAAATGAAAATTAACAATGTACGCATATCCCTTAAAGGAGGATTAGAAGATTTAAGGGGTAAACAGTACAATATAATACATACTTAAAGGTCTTTAACAATTTTGCTGAAGGAGGGACCTGGGTGGTTTGTAGGAGTTATAAGAAGGGTTCTGGAGAGGGGACTAGAAATGGATTTTGAGGGATAGGTAGGAAGACAGGACACTAAAGATATTTTATCCCAAGACTGATATCCTGGGGGGAGGGATAGTGCTTTACTCATCTTTGAATCATTACCCTTTAGCACAAAGTGTTCAATAAATATAAATGCATTTAATAAATATTCAAATAATTGATTGAATTAGTGTATAATTAATAACTGAACAGCCTTTACTTAAGTGGAAGCCATAGCCAATTCTGTCAGTAATTTTTATGAGAACCATTTAGCCAAAGGGTTTTTATTTATGCAAAAACCAAATAAAAACTGAAGAGGAAACCCACGACCATCTGTTTCTCCATCTTCTCTGGAACACAGAAAGTGAATCTAGAGCCATGGAGCATCAGAGATGGAAAAGGCCTTAGAATCTCATTTAGTCCAAACTCCCACCTTAGAGATGGGAACAGCTAGACAGCAGATGATCCATAATTATTAAGATTCTAGGAGGTACTATAGTGTATTGGAAAAAGGATGGGTTTTAGAGAACTGAGCCAAGTCTGAAACATTTAAAATATTTTTTTAAAAATCTGCTCCTTATGTAAATGTTTCCATACCTGATACTACAATAAAGCTAAGGCATAGGAACTAAAATATTCCTTTCAACTTGGTGCTTGAGCTGATGAAAAAGGAAAGCTACAATCTAACATTTAAAATATAGACAATATAGATTTGTGGGTTACCTCCATTCAACAGCATTCTCCAGAGACTTGAAGGTTTTAGGACGACCACGTAAGAAATTCTGCATGCTATTAAGTGCATCCATGGCTGTACCTAGACGTTAAACAAAAAATTTTAACCACAGCACTTAAGATATTCTGAGCATTTATACTTAATGTGTCAACTGTATACATCTCCCCTCAATGACAGCAGAATTAAGTGGCACTTGGGGAAAAAAAAGAAGCAGTTTAAGAAAATTCAGAAGACTGATGTGATAGCCAGCTTCCAAGATGGCCTCCAGTGGTTTTTGCCTCCTGGTATTCAACAGTCCCTCCACACTGAATAGGGCTGGCTGACTTACATGAGCAATAGTGTGACTTCTGATGCTGGGTCATAAAAGACATGGCAGTTTCTTTTTATATGTTAAATAAAATTATGGGACATACATACAACTGAAATATTATGCAGCCATAAAAGATGTTTATGAAGAGTTTTTGATGACATGTAAAATTATTACATAATGTGGGGTGTGGGAAAAATGGGTGAAGGTGTGAAAAGTATGATCTTCCAGTTATAAAATAAGTAAGTCCTAGGGATGTAACATACAGCATGGTGACTATAGTTAATACTGTACTGCCTATTTGAAAATTGCTAAGAGAATAGATCTTAAAAGTTTTCATCACAAGAAAAAAAATATGTAACTATGTGTGGTGATAGATGTTAACTAGATATATTGTGGTGATCATTTCACAATATATACATATATTAAATCATTTTGTACAGCTGAAACTAATGCAAAGTTATATGTCAATTGTATCCCAATAAAAAAATACTGGGAATGCCTCTGCCACAAAATAACATTAAAAAAAAGATATAAAAGACAGAGGAACATACTTCGAGATGAGAGAAGTCATATATAATAAATAAAAACAAAATAACAATAATCTACCATGGATGTTTTCTATAAGTCAAAGATTTTGATTTGCTCAGCACTAAAAAAACTTACCTTCCACAACATCGATCATGCACAGACCCAAGAGGCTTGGTACCAGGTTGGATGATGCTGTGTGGACTGCAATAGCACCACCCATGCTATGTCCAATGAGCATAATTGGAGGAGGAAGGTCCCCATACATGGCTTCAACCACATTGCCAACATCTCTGCAAAGAGAAGGAAAAAAAGCATGGAATGTACTCTGACAACACTGTAAAGATAGTTTTATTTCCTAACTCTCCCTTTTGATCTGTAACTAACAGTCCTAGGACTGTAAAGGTCTACTGGACCATCTTGCAAATGTACCTACGTAAACGTCCTAACACCCCGGCCCCGCAGTGTAGCCACACAGCTAGCTCTTCTGATAAATGGAAGTTTAAGGACTAAGAACCAAATTTTCTAATTTTCCTTTACATCACACCTTCACTATTCCACACATTTAGTACAATCACATAAACATATACCTTTATTTTAAACGTAAGCTTGAAACTCTGGACAAATCATTTAACTGCTCTATGCCTCAGTTTACCCATCCATAAAACAGGAAAACAATTTTTTTTTTTTTTTTTTTTTTTTTTTTTTTTAGGAAAACAATTTTAAGCATTGTAATGTAGTGAAGTTTGACGTCACAAGATGAATTGCAGCCCCAGTTTATTTTTTACTATGTGGACTTGGATTAGCTACTTAATCTCTCAGATAAAGTTTCAACATCTATAAAATGAAGATAAGAATATCAGTTACTATTCTGGATTGCTTTGAGGATTAACTGAGACACTGAATGTAAAACTACTTTGAAAAGAGTAAAGTGCTATTCAAACGTTAACTATTATTTACAATTTGTTATGTAAAGTTGTTTGAAGTATGAACACAAATTTAGTGTTCTGAGAAACTAGAAAGATGTTCAGAGCTAATTTTTATTGGCTTCTGTTCCAGTCTTTATGAGTGGATCTATTTAACAAAGTCAAACCTCAAAGCTTTGAAAATGAGAAGTAAAGCAGGAACTTTGGTTTTTATTTGCATATGGGCCTTCTATGCTATAGCAATAGCAATAGGTAAGTAAGACCTATGTGTTTCTAGAGACCACTGTCTCTACTGTCTTCTTTTGTGAGTGGGTCAGTCAACTTCAAAAGACAGTTTTGTCTTGCTGAGTGTCACTACATATCTCAGGCACTCACACAATGTTAGCCAAATACAGCAGTTGTGAATGTAGGGACACAGCCATTCAGATATGGTCTCCACAGTATTCAGAATGGCAAAGGTAAATGTTATTAATTATTTATGAAGGAATTAATCTTAAAAATCTCATACAACAATTACAGATGTGAATAGGGTAGTGGTAGCATCTGCAGACAATCTAAATGCGAGATAAAGCCACGCAATTTTATAAGTGAAAACAAATAATAGTTTAATATTCCTTTGGAGTTAAATTTAAGGCTAAAATTTTTGGTTCATAACAGAAATAATGAGTAAAATAAAAGAATGCTATGAAAGATTATCTAGTCAGTAACTGGATGTACCACAATTTTGGTAGATGACTTCTAGGGGGATTCTATCATATTTATTAATACTAGCTCATTTCCTGAGAAGCAGTATAGCGTATCACAGACATAACAGAAAAAGGAGTATCAGAGTAACTCAGATCTTGGCTCTTCTACTTTCAGTGGAGTTGCATTTTATGTAAGGTTTAGGTTCTGAAATTGATGTCAAAGGCAAAAATCATGCTGTCAGTGCTACTTGAAAACCCCTCTAATTGCCCATTAAGATGCCCATTTTGAGATTTTTGTTTCATAGAATGATTGAACTCAGAAACAATATAAATGTTTTATTGCTTCAACTATTTCAGCAAGAATCCAACTTGTTGGCTCTTCTGATTCTTAGTAATTATCTTCATCTATTATAGAAGTTTTAATCATTTTCTTTTTAACTTTTTGTGTGAGTTAGCAACTTATTGTCTCTTGGCTCTCATTCACCCTTTATTTCATGTTCTGCAAAACTGGATGAGGCTTTTAAATAGTTTTCCTTTGCCAGCCAGCAAGATGTTAAGCTATGCCAACAGAGGGCAAAGGAGAGATACTGCAGAAAAAGAGGGTTTTGTTCCTGGTTTGCACTGACTCCACAAGCTCCTGTAGTTTGTGTAGCACCCAAGACCTGAAGCACACACAGCTTCCCCAGGGCCTAGCTCCTGCAACACAGGAGGCGTCTCCAAGCACTCCATCCCTCCATCCCCAATGTTCCTTTTCCCCCTCTAGCTTTTTCTTTTTTTGTAGTAGGACTCACTTAACCATTTATTAAGTCACTGTTGAGTTTCTACACAGGCCAGGTACTGTGGCAGGTCTGGGGGTACAGCGGTAAAAAGGGCCGACAAGTCCCCTTCTTCATGGAGCTTACGTTTGCAGGGAGGGGAAGTGAGCAAAGAGGTACTGAAAATCCAAGTATAAACTGGGATAATACTATGAAGGAGGGGTATAGGGAGCTGTTTGAACCTAATGGGAGGTTCATCTTTGTTTTTGGTTTTTTTTAACATCTTTTTTTTTTAATGTTTAGCAAAATGTTTTTCTTTCTTTTTTAACATCTTTCTTGGAGTATAATTGCTTTACAATGGTGTGTTAGTTTCTGCTGTATAACAAAGTGAATCAGCTATACGTATACATATATCCCCATACCTCCTCCCTCTTGGGTCTCACTCCTACCCTCCTTATCCCACCCCTCTAGGTGGTCACGAAGCACAGAGCTGATCTCCCTGTGCTATGTGGCTGCTTCCCACTAGCTATCTACTTTACATTTGGTAGTGTATATATGTTCATGCCACTGTCTCACTTTGTCCCAGCTTACCCTCCCACTCCCTGTGTCCTCAAGTCCATTCTCTATGTCTGCGTCTTTATTTCTGTCCTTCGCCTAGGTTCTTCGGAACCTTTTTTTTTTTTTTTTGAGATTCCATACATATGTGTTAGCATATGGTATTTAGTTTTCTCTTTCTGACTTACTTTACTCTGTATGACAGACTCTAGGTCCATCCACCTCACTACAAATAACAACATTTCATTTTTTTATGGCTGAGTAATATTCCATTGTATATATTTGCCACATCTTCTTTATCCATCATCTGTCGATGGACATTTAGATTACTTCCATGTCCTGGCTATTGTAAATAGTGCTGCAGTGAACACTGTGGTACATGTCTCTTTTTGAATTATGGTTTTCTCAGGGTATATGCCCAGTAGTGGGATTGCTGGGTCATATGGTAGTTCTATTTTTAGTTTTTTTAAGGAACCTCCATACTGTTCTCCATAGTGGCTGTATCAATTTACATTCCCACCAACAATGTAAGAGGGTTCCTTTTTCTCCACACCCTCTCCAGCATTTATTGCTTGTAGATTTTTTGATGATGGCCATTATGACTGGTGTGAGGTGATACCTCATTGTAGTTTTGATTTGCATTTCTCTAATGATTAGTGATACTGAGCATCCTTTCATGTGTTTGTTGGTCCCTTCTAGCTTTATTGAAGTATAATTGGTATATTAAAAATGGTGCATAATTGGGGCTTCCCTGGTAGTGCAGTGGTTAAGAATCCGCCTGCCAACGCAGCGGACACAGGTTTGAGCCCTGGTCCGGGAAGATTCCACATGCCGCGGAGCAGCTCAGCCCGTGTGCCACAACTACTGAGCCTGCGCTCTAGACCCTGCAAGCCACAACTACTGTGCCCGTGTGCACAACTACTGAAGCCCACGCACCTAGAGCCAGCTCTGCAACAAGAAAAGCCACTGCAATGAGAAGCACTCGCACCACAACAAAGAGTAGCCCCCGCTCACTGCAACTAGAGAAAGCAGCAACGAAGACCCAAAGCAGCCAAAAATAAATAAATTAAAAAAAAAACAACTGTAGGCATTATGTTGTACAGCAGATCTCTGGAACCACCCCCAATATTTTCGTTGCAAAGTGCCACTGGTGAGATATCTCCCTGTGAACAGCTTCTCCTGCACCCTAAAGGGCAGATTTCTGACAAGTTCTGCCATGTAACATAGTATCCAAGTGACTTCTCTGCCTTCAGTAAGCCACCATTGTGCCTTCTCCAACAAGGTCTAGATCTCAACCTCTTCCACTCAGGTTCCATCTCAGTCTGAGGGGAAATATGAAGTGGCTGCTTCTTACATCTGCTATTCCTAGTCTTTACTTCTCTCTGTTTTTCAAGTTTTTTTCCAGCTTTCTGAGATATAACTGATAAGTAAAATTGTAATATATTTAAAGTATACGATGTGATGATTTGAAATACGTATACACTGTGACATGATTCCCACAATCAAGTTAATTAACCCTCTAGTCTTTACTTCTTACTAGCCAATTCCTCAGTACTCCAATCCCGTTACAGTTAACAAATCTTTATATTAAACTTTCCTTGTTTAAATTACTGTGTGGTTTCTCTCTCCTGATTGTCCCAGACTGATACATTATTAGGCAATGTTTCCTTAAGGTCATCAATTAATTCTTTAATTTCTTCTTGAATGTCAGTCAAGCCATCATCACCCTTGTCTGACTGCCTGGCCACTTAGATGATGTATTTCACTTTTTTGTCAACAGTCAAGAAACGCTTTAAAACTTATTCACAAATCTTTCTATAGGTATCACTAACAAGCTTGATTATTTTGGGCTTTATTGTTCTCACATTACAAAGGAACAACTGAGGGAGCAGATTCTTGGCTCTCTTTTCATGGTTTCTCAGGCACATGTTTATTGAGTGGAATGGTCCTCTCACAGTGTTGTTTCTCTCTCTCTGCCAAGCACTATGTTGAATGATCACAATTCTAGTCTATTAACTGTGGGACCTCATGCAGTTATTCAACCCATCTGAGCCAGTTTTCTCATTGGTAAAAAAGTGATAATATTTACACTACAGACTAATTAAAATAATTAATTTATCCTTAACAAATGTTTAATTTACACTTAATGAAGCACATAAATAGCACCTACTATACAATACATAAATAACACCTACTATAACAATACAATTATCGTCACATGACTTTGGGTTCTGAAGGAAGAACAGTTTACTCATGGATTAAAGCTGCTAAAGTAAAAAGGGACAAGATATTTTTGGTGCCAAAAATACACTTGAGAGAGCATGCATTAAGCACATGAGAGAGTACGTATTAAAAGCAGGGTAGCTGGAAAAATCCTGTTTACAATATAGAATAGTGGTCTCCAAACATCAGTCATGGGACTGGCTGCATCAGATTCCTTCATAGAAATTTATCAAAATCTAAATGCCCAGACCCACTGGTAGAAGCACTAATTCAATAGGTCTGGGGTAGGGCCAAATCATCTGTACTTCGATCACTTCTCAGATGATTCTGATGAGTGGCCAGGTTTGAGAGCCACTGCATGTGCTATACTCATCTTTTACTTTGAGGCCCAGGGTATAATCAGTTATTCTTTAATACCCTGTTTTTGTCTTACTATAACGCTTGACAAAGAATGTGGGCAGGATATCTTAAGAACGTCTTACAGAGCCCTTTGCATACAACTACTTTTCAAGCATGGGTCCCCAATAGATATTCAGATTCTACTCAACTCTGTCAACAGAAGAAAACTTTTCAAAAGCCAACACAAACTAAACTGTGCCTTGAAGAATTTTCAAATGCTTTAAGTGATGACCATCACATTGAATATACCAAGGAAGATGGAGGTTTCTTTCAAGATTAAACAGTAAAGTAACACCAGATATAGAGGAAAGAGAAAAGAAGTAAAATTTTCTCTGTGTTATTTGTTGTTCAACAATCTCACCAGGAGAGTGATAAACTATTATTTATAATAGTAATGGAAGCCAGGTGATTGTATAAACAGTATTAGATTACTTACTTTGCCATGGTTTCTGCAGACAGGTCTTCAGAATTCTTGACTTTTGTTTCACCTAAAAAGAAAATATTTTAAAAATAAAATTCCCATGAAGATAAATCATAAAAGCAAGAGTATTTGCTTTCAAAAAATCTCACCTTGGGATAATGAAATGGGAATTTTATAATGGTATATGATGGGCATAGCAAGGATTTTCTGTTACAGACGTATCTTTATAGTTGGCCATCTGAAGAAGGATAATTACAGTAGCAAAGATTTTTCCACATTCCTCATACATTACCAGCATCAGAATTTGGTTACGTTAGTGGACATTTTCTTAGCTAAACAACAATATATATATATATGTGTGTATAAAAATATTTATGAAAACTGAAAGCTAGGACTTCCCTCTAAATGCACAAATGGAACAGCCCAGGCCACAATGAAATCTCTAATATTTAACACTATTCAAAGGGCTTGGCAAATATATCATTGAGTCAGTGACTAATTAAGAACTTCACTCACCATGACCTCGAAGATCCAAAGCCACAATCCTACATTGAACCCTACTAATGATTGCTGCCTAGGAGGAAGAGGAAAAGGAAAAGTATTCAGATACATCTGGGTTAGCAAATCTTTCCCCATTACCAATGATAACTTTGTCAGATGAACTGCCATCAGAATTCAAGGATCTCAAGAGAATCAAGAGACTTTCCACTTTAAAGCAAAATTTTAAAAATAATGATTCTCTGCTTTTTGTGTGCATATTCTGGTTATATCCCAACTTCAAAATATGGCTTTCTCCACCTAAATCCCTCTTTAAAACTTAACTCTTCCTAGCTTTTCATAAAACAGAATAAGCACCTTTATACAATGACCTTCTGAGCTTTACTATTACTTATGATTTTCATCCATACTCACTGGTTATCTTTTCCCTAATCTGGAAGGGAAATTCTCTAGATAAGGACCATGAGTCAGTTTATATCTAGGCTCAGGATATCACACAAATGTGACACTCAGATCATGAAATAACCTTGAAAGCAGCCCAAGTCATGAAATCTACCAAAGATTCACTTAAGACAGAGCAGGAATACACATAAGTTTGTACCAGTTAAACAAAAATATATTGAAAAAGAAATCATAATATCATGAGGAAGTATAATTTCAGAGGTTTAAACAAGCCTGAAATAATTGAGGATCTTCTTCCTCAAATGAACTAGTTTCTTTGACAATAATATATCACAATTGGTGTAAATGTCATCAACACTTTTTTAACTTTTAAGAATAAGATAGGAAAACTATCTAGGCTAACTCTTACATTTTATGAATGAGGAAACTGAAGTCAAGAGAAAGGAAATTATTTGCTCAGGGTCATGCAACTAGTAACAAAAATAAGACCAGAATCAAGGTAAGATACTAACATAACAGTCAATGTATACCATAAAACAAATCAGAGCTCTTAAATCACATTTTCCCCTCATTTTATTTTTAACTGATTAAAACATATTTTGAATATATTCACATTATAAAAATGTTGAAAATTTAGAAAATTAATAAGAGAGGAGAAAAAACTCCTCTGATTTGCCATCCATATGTCATCTCTTTGGATATTTCCTATGATCATTTTCCCCAGCTCTGTCAAAATATTATTGATTTATAACATATGTAAGTTTAAGGTGTTCAATGGGATAATTTGATATATGTGTATAATGCAAAATGGTTACCACAATAATCTCCATCCCCTCACATAATTACCTGTGTGTGTGTGTGGGGGGGGGGGACACAACATTCAAGATCTACTCTCTTAACAACTTTCAAGTATTAATACTGTATAATTAATTACAGTCACCATCCTGTACATTAGATCCCCAGAACTAATTCATCTTATAGCTGGGAGTTTGTACCCTTTCACCGACATCTCCCCATTTCCCCCACTTCCCAGCCCTTGACAACCACCATTCTAATCTCTATTTCATGAATTCAGCATTTTTAGATTCCACGTAGACATTTTAGATTCCACAATAACATTATTTGTCTTTCTCTATCTTATTTCACCTAGCATAATGCCCTCAAGGTCCTCCATGTTATTGCAAAAGGCAGGATTCCCTTTTTCATGGCTGAATATTCCTGTGTGTGTGTGTGTGTGTGTGTGTGTGTGTGTGTGTGTGTGTGTGTGACATTTTCTTTATCCATTCATCCACTGATTGATGCTTAGGTTGTTTCCATGTTGTGGTTATTGCAAATGACATTGCTGTGAACATGGAGGTGCAGCTATCTCTTCAAGATCATTTTTTCATTTCTTGCAGATATACAGAAGTGGAATTGCTGGATCTTACAGGAGTACTATTTTTAATTTTTTGAAGAAACTCCATACTGTTTTCCATAGTTTGGCTATACCAATTTACATTCCCATCAACAGTGCAGAAGGGTTCCTTTTTCTCTACAGGCTCATCAACACTTGTTTCTTGCCTTTTTAATAGCCATTTTAATAGGTGTGAGGTGATATCTCATTGTGGTTTTGATTTGCATTTTCCTGATGATTAGTGATAGCAACCATCTTTTCATGCACCTGGTTGCCATTTGTATGTCTTCTTTGGAAAAATGTCTATTCAAGTCTTTTGTCCACTTTTAAATTGGATTGGTTTTTTTTGCTATTGAATTGTATGAGTCCCTTATATATTTTGGATATTAATCCCTTATCAGATAAATGGTCTGCAAATATTTTCTCCCCTTCTGTAGGCTGCATTTTTATTTTGCTGACTTTTTTTTCTTTTTTTTTTTTCTGTGCAGAAGTTTTTTAGTTTGATGTAGTCCCAACTTGTTTATTATTGCTTTTGTTCCTTGCACTTTTGGTGCCATATCCAAAAATCACTGCCACAGGGCTTTCTCCTTGTTTTCTTTCAGTAGTTTTATAGGTTCAGGTCTTACATTTAAGTTTTTAATCCATTTCAAAGTAATTTTTGTGAGTGATGTAAGATAGGGGTCTAATTTCATTCTTCTGCATGGAGTTATTCAGTTTTCCCAACACCATTTATTTTAGAGATTATCTTTTCCTCATTGAGTCTTCTTGGATCCCTTGTCAATTATTAGTTGATTGTATATGTGTGGGTTTATTCCTGAGGTTTCAATTCTGTTCCATTGGCCTATGTTTCTATTTTCATGCCAGTACAATATTATTTTGACTACTATAACTTTGTAATAAAGTTTGAGATCAGGAATTGTGTTGTCTCTAGCTTTCTTCTTTCTCAGGATTGCTTTGGCTACCTGGGGTCTTTTGTTGTTCCACAGAAATTTTAGGATTGTTTTTTCTATTTCTGTGAAAAATGTCATTGGAATTTTGAAGGGGATTGCATTGAATCTGTAGATGGCTTTGTGTAGTAGACATTTTAACAATATTAATTCTCATGATCCATGAACATGGGCTATCTGTTTGTGTCTTCTTCAATTTCTTTCATCAATGTCTTATAATTTTCAATGTACAGATCTTTCACCTCCTTGGTTAAATTTATTCCTAAGCATTTTATTTTCTGATGCTATTGTAAATGGGATTGTTTTCTTTATTTCTTTTCCAGATAATTCATTGTTAGTGTATTTAATCATATTTTAAAAATCACCTAGAAAATCAAGTCTGTTTCTACTTCCAATACTCTAATGAATATCTTTAAAGAGAACAAAGGACTAAAATTCTAATATACTTTGCTATTTGCTCCTGAAAGCTAATTTACAGGAGTTATTTAATGCATTATGGTGGTACTAAAGCTTTAAATGCCAAAAACAAATCTGTATTTTGGAAATAAAATTAAGTGGCAAAGATAGTGTCAAATTTGCCTGATTGCTGTACTTTAAAAAAAGAAAGGTAAAACTAGGTCCACAAAACAGCAACGAAATATTCATTTGAAGGCAGTAAATGTCAATTCCAATTTTAAATTGAAAGCAAGAATTCAAAATCTTATGTGCCTGTCAGAAAACACTGACAATAATACTAAAAACAGATTTTTCACTCACTTATTTAACAAATCTAAAGTGCATCTGCTAAAAGTCTGGCACCAATTGAGTAATGGGGTTACAGTACGAAAAAGACAGTCAATGTTCCTGCTCCCATGACGTTTACATTCTAGTTTGGTGGAGGAAGACTAGTAATCAATGAATGAGCAAAGTAAATTCAGAAAGTAATACATTTTATAGATAATAAAAAATTGTGAGAGCATGTCTATGCCTCTAGATCTCACTTCAAATAGTACAACTCTGCCACTTCTGGAATGGTTGAGTAAAAAGCAGCTATTTAAGAACTAGACTTATCCAACCATTTTCTCAATAGAAGTTGTGGTGTTAGTAATAACAGCAACAACAGTAGAATGTAATTTTTATTAAATCTTACTATGTATCAGGCACCAATCTAATTACTTCAAATGAATTATCTAACTTTCTCCTCACAACTCTTTTATTTAGATACAATTTTCATCATGTTACAAGTGAGAACATTTTACACAGAGGTTTGGTAACTTGCCCAGGGACAAACAGCTAATAAGTGGTGAGGCCAAAATTAAAGTCTGAACAGCCTGATTCCAGGTGGTTCACAACCCTGGCTGCGTAACAGAATCACATAAGGAGCTTCAGGAAATACTGCTACCCAGGTACTAATCCACCAGAAATTCTGATTTAAGTGATCTGGGTAGGGGTCCAGGATATCAACGCATTTTAGAGTTCCCCAAGTGATTCTAATGTACAAAGTTTAGCCTAGCTCTAGAGTAGAGAATAAGAGTCAAGACTGGAAGTTAGATCTGGGTATTCTGTACCACTTTATTATCTCACTAAATTATCTCCCTGAGAAGTAGGCTGGGAAAATATTAGCCCAAATTTTGTTGCTGACAAAACAGGTTCTGAGAGGTATTGGTGAAGGTGTGGAGAAATAGGTATCCTCACAGACACATAAAATCCTCAAACTTTATAATGCTGGCTAATCTGATAAGTGAAAAGTGGTATTCTTTTATTTTAGTTTATATTTTACTCATTAATAGTAAGGTAGAGATATGGGGATATATGTATAACTGATTCACTTTGTTATAAAGCAGAAACTAACACACCATAGTAAAGCAATTATACTCCAATAAAAACGTTAAAAAAAATAGTAAGGTAGACCCATTTTTATAAGTTTATCAGTTATTTATAGTTCCTCTTCTGTGAACTACCACTTTGTATCTCTTGCTCATTTTTCTACCGGATTATCTTTTTCTTACTGCTTTTTGGGAGTGTTTTTTTTTTTTTTTAATGTTTATTTATTTGGCTGTGTGGAGTCTTTGTTGCGGTGCGCAGGCTCTTCATTGCGACGCACGGGCTTCTCTCTAGTTGTGGCAGACAGGCACCAGAGCACGCGGGCACAGTAGTTGCAGCGTGTGGGCTCCAGAGCACGTGGACTTGTGGGCTCTCTAGTTGTGGCACGCGAGCTCTAGAGCACACAGGCTTAGTTGCCCCACAGCGTGTGGGATCTTAGTTCCCCGACCAGGGATCAAACCCGTGTCCCCCACATTGGAAGGCGGATTCTTAACCACTGGACCATCAGGGAAGTCCCGGTAGTTTTTTTTAATATAATGAAACTGTTAACCCTTTGTTATTCATATTGCATGTATTTCAAATACTTTTTACCTAGCACATAGCTTGTGTTTTAATTTTAAGATATCTTGTCTAGGAGTTTTTCATTTTGGCAAAGTTGAATTTATCAACCTTTCTTTTATGGCTTTTTCTTCTTCTGGCTGCTCCAACGTCATATATGAATATTCTTACAGTTTGTTTTTTAAATTCAGTAGTTTAATCCATTTGGGTTTTTTTATATTAACTTATTTTTAAACATGGGCCTATTTCTTGATTCTTTCTGCCAATAACCATACTATTGATAGAGTTTTAGAATATGTTCTGATATATGAGAGGGCAAGTCCCTTCCCTCTTGCTCTTTTTCAAAATTATCTCAGCAGTCACTGGGCATTTATTCTGTGTGAATTTTAGAGTCTCATGAAAAATCCCATTGAGATTTAGGGGAGTTAGATTCATACAGGAACATGATTTATTTCTCTATTCAGGTTTTCCTTTATATTCTTCTGTACTGTTTCCTCCATAAATGTCTTATAAGTTAAAACAAGTAAGACTTATTCCCAGTTATTTTATAGTTTTGTCACTTTTATGGATAGAATAATTTTTCCTCTTATATTTCCAAATCCAGTAACTGCTAATATTTAGGAAAAGTAGATTTTTTTATATTTACTTTGTAAACTATGGCTTCACTAGTAGTTTGCCAGTTGATTTTCTTTGGTTTTCTAGAGAGACAGTATTTACAAGTAATGACAGTTCTCACTCTTTTCAAAACTTTAAAACTCATTTTTCCTTCTTGTTTTATTGTTTGGCTAGAAGCTCCAGTATACTGTTGAAAATAGCACCCCTATCTTGTCTCTGACTTTAAAAGTGTCTCTTTTACCACTAGGTATATTTATGTAATTTTCTGGTATATAAACTTAATAAAGTTAAGAAAGTTTTTCATCTATTCCTAATTGCCAAGAGTTTTCAACATACTGGGTGTTGTACTTGATCAAGTCCTTTTTTCGTATCAAATGAGGCGAGAGATTAATTACACTGATAGATTTTCTAATGCTGGACCATTCTCACATTCCTGGGATAAAACCTAGTTGGTCAATGTATTACTATTTTACTACACTACTGGAGTCAATCTGCTGTTATTTTATTTAGGATTTTGCATCTATTTTATAACCGAAATTGGCTCACAGTTTTCTTGCAGTCTTTGCCTGGTTTTGGTATTAGACTGATGTTACCTTCACAAATGAATTGGGTAACTTAAAACAGTACTACTCTAAGTAGTACTTTTATGTGGTGAAAAATTTTAATTAAACTTTCTCCTCGGGAAAAGAAACTAACACTCCATAAGATATCAAATACTTAGAATTAATAAGAGACAGCCTTTTAACCAGTCTTGCTGTCTCCATCTATGTCTCCTGCCCAACCCATCATCTATACTAGCATCCTGATTATTCTAAAGCTCTTCAATGACTTCCCATTGACTAAAACAGCGATACTCAATTACACAAGTAGGTAGATGTGTATCATAATGCTCAGTTTCCCAGAACTTTACAATCTCGGTGTGTTTGCAATTGTTTCATGCAAATCAGACTTTCGATACCCCTTCTCTAATTCTGACATGCCTAAAATACGTTTATGGACAGGAGAAGTTTTGTGTTTAAAAATAGCTCCCTCTATTACCCTGAACTAAAGGATAGGGGTGCAATTCCCTAGCCAGGCATACAAGGCCCCCCCATAATTTTGTTCCTGTGATCTCTCTAGTCACCTCTTTCCCTGCTCCCTACCATTATACTTTATACTCGAGCTACTTATAACTTCCAAAACATACTTCACTGTTACACTCTTCACTGCCTTTGTACTCATCTCTCCTTGAAATGCCTCTCTACTAATCTAATTTCTATTCAGTCTTTAAAGCCCAGATGTCCCTTCTCTTATGAAACTTTCTTTAATCTCCCCCCTCAACCATCATCAGAGTTAATAATTCCCTCCTCTGTTACTTTGGTATCTTGTACATAGATGCTATAAACTCATCTAACAACTGAGTGCTTTTTTAAAAAAAATATTTATTTATTTGGCTGTGTCGGGTCTTAGTTGTGGCATGCTGGCTCCAGAGTGCGTGGGCTTAGTTGCCCTGTGGCATGTGCGATCTCAGTTCCCTGACCAGGGATCTAACCTGCATCCCCTGCATTGGAAGGCGGATTCTTAACCACTGGACCACCAGGGCCGTCCTGACAACTGAGTGCTTGAGTCAAGCACTTTATTAAGAACCTCATAACTTTTGTTCAGTCTCATAACCACTCTATTATAACCAGGTAGTATTATATCCATTTTACAAATTAAGAAACTAAAGCATGATAGATTAAGTTGTGTTGAGATTCAAATCCCAGTCTGAGATAAAAGCTTCTTAAAATTTTTGCTGTATTATCTATATATATATATATAGATGTTATCTCCATTTTTCCTATTTTCCCCATTACACTTAAAACATCATATAAAAACAAGAGGGGCTTCCCTGGTGGCGCAGTGGTTGGGAGTCCGCCTGCCAATGCAGGGGACATGGGTTCGTGCCCCGGTCCGGGAGGATCCCGCGTGCCACGGAGCGGCTGAGCCCAAGGGCCATGGCCGCTGGGCCTGCGCGTCCGGAGCCTGTTGCTCCTCAACGGGAGAGGCCACAGCAGTAGGACGCCCGTGTACCGCAAAAAAAAAACAACAAGAGGATACATTTAATTCTCCAATGTATCTATAGCACCTAGCATAATGCCTGGCACAAAGTAGTGGTTTAAGTATTTGCTGATTGGCTGATCTTATTAAAGAGTGAACTCTCATTTCTCTGTCCTTAGTAACCCAGCACAAAACCTGAAATACAGAATACATTCATAAATATTTGCTAACCTGAACTGAATTAACTGGGAAAAGAAACAGGAATCAGCAGATACTACAGATCCAATTCTTGGCTTCAATCAGTTCATACTTGGTTGGTCCCAGGTCCTTCAGAGGTACCAAAACTGAAAAGGACTGAAGGCTGATTTTCACTACTTTTTAAGTGTTTACTATTGACACGATAGTTGCTACATTAGGAACAGGCACATGTTGCTGTACTTGTTCACTCAAAAAACATTCCTTGAGTATACAATATGTTCCCAGAATAAATAAACTCTGGTCTTTGCCTCCAAAAAAACTCACAATCTAGTTGAGGGATGTAAATGACTAAAGCCATGCTACTAAGGACTTGAAATGTGGCTAGTCCAAACTGAGATGTGTTATAAGTATAAAATACACACTGGATTTCAAAGACAGTATAAAAAATAATGTGAAATATCTCAACAGTAATTTTTATATTGATTATCTGTTGAAATTATAATATTTGGGGTACAATGGGTAAAATAAAATATATATTAAAAATTATTTCACATGTTTCTTTTTACCTATTTAATGTCCCTACTAGGAAATTTAAAATTACATGTGTGGCTCACATTATATTTCTACCGGATAACACAGGTCTAGAGACATGAAAGAGTCTAGCACTTACAGGCAAATCATACAGCTACATTCCACAGTAAGAGAAAGGAAGTAGCAAACAAGACAAGGGCCAAATCATTCAATAATTTAATAATGGTTAAGTAACTGCCTATATGTCAAAAACTGTTTCAGGAATTTGGGAAACAAAAGAAGTAAGACATTATCCCTGTTCTCAAGGAATTCATGGTCTAATAGAAGACATGAGAAGACACCTTTATACTTAATTCCAATAATCCTGCTGCCAGGAATGAAATGATATATTCAGGGCTCTCCTCAACTCCACAGCTATCTGGCTCCAGGTATATAGTGCTGCATTCTCACTTGCTCCCACTTTCTGTCCTTCAGACTCACTAGTGGTAAGTAGAAGACATATGTATA
Source organism: Stenella coeruleoalba (assembly GCF_951394435.1). Taxonomy (NCBI): domain Eukaryota; kingdom Metazoa; phylum Chordata; class Mammalia; order Artiodactyla; family Delphinidae; genus Stenella; species Stenella coeruleoalba. Next base: position 51,786,643 of record NC_137154.1, on the reverse strand, counting down.
TCTGCTTGATACACACAAGAAGAGATGACAATTTCATTTTAGATAGGAATGAATGTTGCCAGTATCTTCTTCAACAGTATCTCCCCTTATATATGGGCTACCCTACCCCAGAGTCAAGAATATTGGGAAGATCTACAACTGGCAGTACTCACATAGACACATATTCCGTACTCTAGACCAGGGTATCATCAACCAAATATTACTTCCTAGTAGCTCACTAGTACCATTAAAATATAAACATTATCTAAAAAAGAAGGAACACTTTCCAAATATATATGGGGCATTTCGATGTGTTAAGTACTATAGCAGGCTCTATTAGGGAGACAAAGGACAGACATTATCTCTACCGAAGCACCCAAAAAGACTGTCTGCTTATCCATTACTTAAATCACTGAGACACAGTCCCCAACTTTGGAGAATTCCATCCCCCTCATCCCAGTGCAATATATATAGAACATTTTATAAACTGAAGAATTCATGTGCTAAAGCTCACTCCAGTTAAAATCCTCTAGTTTAAAGAAACATGATTTTGGCCTATGATGATAAATGTTTGAAATCGACTTACATCCCTAACCATCTTATATGAAGCTAAGTGAATGAGCACAGAAGAAATTTAGGCTAGTCAAATTCATCCCCAAGCAAATAATGATTGTGCTAACTAACATTAACTTCCACTATCAACTGCTTACTTACCGTGAACACAGCCCAAGAAAGGGCAGAGTGGCCTCCTCCATGCAGAAGAAGTAGGACTGGACCCTCTGAGCCACTCTTGTAAACTCGAAAAGTGTATGAATAGTTAAAGATAACATATCTAAGCTTTTGCTCACTGAAGTTTTTGATTACTTAGTCATAATGACTGGATCAGAAAACTCAGTCAGGACCAAGCTATAAGCAAAGCTGCAGACTTCCAAACCTAAGAGGCACTTAAGTAGAAGTTTCTGAGACACCAAACCTGTTTTTGAGGCATGGAGCCAGTATGACCACGTTCTTTTTCCCCACTTTTTTTTTTAATTATTATTTTTTATTTTGACTGTACCACACGGCTTGTGGGATCTTAGTTCCCTGACCAGGGACTGAACCCAGGCCCTCCGCAGTCAAAAGGCTGAGCCTAACCACTGGACTGCCAGGGAATGCCCATCACCACTTTTTCAATGGGAAAAAAACTATTCCCTTTGCCCTAATGAGGACACAGTCCCTGGTTTCTAGACGCTAAACCAGTTCAACTCACTTGACTCATTAAACCTTCCCCTCAAAACCTGGGCCCTCAAAAGATATATCAGTTTCAAGAATTTAATTCTTAATCCCTTCTCCATGCATGAGACAATTATAGCCAAATAAGATATTGGCACAGTCTTACAAGAAATATTCCATGTTGTACAAGGAACAGGTAGAGAATGAAAATGAAATAAAGAGCGAGAAGAACATTTTAGAAACTACACAAATCTTCTTAGACAATGTTATAAGCCTACTAAAGAATAAGGCATTTTACAAAGGATATATCCTTGCCAGTTTCATTCTCTACTTCTACATCTTCCATGGATTCAAAGTACTGACTCCACGGAACAGGAGAAAAGTCCCGCTTTCTTCCAGGGCTAAGGGGAAAAAAAAAGAGAGATTTCAAGTAAAAATTAGTTATGCATGAAAAGGTAAAATCTTAATCAACAAATATTAAACGTAAATCTGAAATGAAAATAGCAAGATATTTTCTCGTAAAGATATGAAGAGTTTTCATACACAAAGTATTACATTAAACTGTTTTAAAAAGCTCATATATGTATAAAATTTTAGGATTTTAGGAAATTCATCAGTATGTTTTTTTTCGTTAGTATGTTTTAATCACAAATATATTGTGTGTATATACACACAACAAAACCTGCTAGTTCTCTCACCTTGTTCTTGGCTATAGGCTCATTCCTATCCTCTCAATCCACTTTAATATTGTTCCTGCTACATTAATTTTTGGTCACTATTGCTTCTTCATACCTTTAATCCTTCACATTTTTTCATGCTTCTTTGTCATTTCCCAACCAATCAATATACAAGCTTCACAGAAGGCAAACTGTCCGTATCAATACCTTGAATTTCTGGGCATTTATCTGAAGAGAAGCTCACACAGAAGTGAAATGACTTATCTATTCAATGTAGCATTGCTTGTAATAGAGAAAAATTGGAAATAACCTAAATATCAACAGGTGACTAATTAAAATAAATTTTGGTACACAGAGAAATAATATTTCGTTGTAAAAAGAAGGAAGCGATTATATATTGATAAAATTCCTTATCTATGGATAAGATACACTGTTAAGTAAGCAAAGAAACAAACATGATGCACCTACTACCATTTGGGTAAAAATGAGAAATATGCATAAATGTAATTGCTTATATATATTTAGAATATCTCTGAATGAATACTGATGTAACACTGATGGTAACCTGGGAGGGGAACTATGACTGGGAGGTGAGAGGGACAATTTTCATTGTACATCCCTTTCTATGTTTTGACCTTTGAACCATGTATTATTTTAAATTATTGTTATTTTAAATTATTAAACTATTTTGAAACAAAACAAAAATAATTGATAAATATCTGTTTACAACCTAAGGCTTCAACCTTGGATGGAACACAAGAAAGAAACCCCAAGTCTTCCTCTATTTCCACACAGATTCTTTCCAGTAATGTAGGAAATTTAGCATTCCATCAGCAGCAAAACATTAACTCCTGCCTGACAACTTCTTGTATATGCTATGGGACCGAATTGAGAATATGTACAAAGCATAATACAAAGCTACTTTTAAAAACTTAAGTTAATACAAAAGTACTCTAGGTTGACTATAATACTGGAAAGAATTACAGTGGGGCAGCTGGGCAGTAAGGAATGTATTCTCTCAACAGTCAAGTATTTATTGAATATCTACCTTCTACTAGGCATTGAAACAGGTTAGTAGGTCTCAATCCATGTAACAATAAAATCACCTGGGGAGCTTTTAAAAATACTGATGTTTGGATCTCACCTCTAGAAATTGATTTAAATGGTCTGGGATGTGGCCTAGGTACTGATAATTTTTAAAGTTCCCCAAGTTGAGAGAGAGATGCTAGAAATACAAAGGTAGAATATATGATTTGGAGTGAGAGAGGAGTTCAAATTCCTCACAGTTCATACCATTGCCCTATAATTCCTAACACTTGCAGTATGGACTTGGGCAATTTCAAATTATCTAAATTCTTTCTGCCTTGGATTATAATGACTAAGTAAAATAAGATACCCTTTAAAATAATCTAATACATCTGGCATTTGGTAGTTGCTCAGTAAATCGGTAAACCTATCTTCTGATAGAAAAAGTCCCTCTGTGGAAGTAAACTACAACTTTAGCCTAGACCTATTTTTTGGTTTACTGGTTGCACTTGAATTCCTACTGCAAAACTAAAAGCAGACCTATTTTTTTTTCAGTCAGTTATTTATTTATTTTTATTGAAGTATAGTTGATTTACAATATTATATTAGTTTCAGGTGTACAGCATAATGATTCAGAATTTTTGTAGATTATACTTCATTATAAGTTATTACAAAATAATGGCCATAATTCCCTGTGCTATACAATATATCCTTGTTGCTTACCTATTTCATACACAGTAGTTTGTATCTGTTAATCCCATACGCCTAATTTGTCCCTCCCCCTTCCTGCTCCCCTTTGGTAACCACTAGTTTGTTTTCTATATCTGTGAGTCTGTTTCTATTTTGCACATACATTCATTTGTATTATTTTTTAGATTCCATATATAAGTGATACCATACAGTATTTGTCTTTGTCTGACATTTCACTAAGCATAATATTCTCTAGGTTCATCCACATTGCTACAAATGGCAGAATTTCATTCTAAAAGCAGAACTCTTAATTCTACTTATCAGTCACTCACAAACTCATCTATGCATATACTAAAATTTGAGTACATATAACAATCATAACATAGCATGCCAAACCTATTATAATAGATTCTAAGAATCCATGCATGAAATTTTGATGTCTAGAGCTAGGATATCGTAGTAATAGTACCTAACATTTACTGTACGCAACAGTGAGTCACTGTGCCAATTTACAGGCATGATTCTATTTAATTCTGACAAAACTTTGAGTTGTTTTTATCGCCATTTCTCAGATTAAAAAACAGATTTAGAGATACAAAGCAACTTGCCAAAGGTTCTACAACTACTAAGTAGCACTGACTGGACGCAAATCCAGTTCCATCACTCTTCAAAGTCTCTGTTCTTTCCTCCAATGCTACATTAATTCTCAGATTTTTTTTGTCTCTCACTCTCTCATTTATACTTCTGAAAAGTAATAAGGCTTTATGTAGGGCATATTATCAGAGGTTTCCTTTTCAGAGTCTAAATATGACTGATTTTGCCAAGGCCACAGAAACTTTCCAAGTTGGCCAGGCGCTAGTTAAAGAAAAATTACTTCCTACCATCAGAAATCATTCCTAGGAAAACAGCCTCCACTTCTAATCTTCATTTAAAAAATAAATTTTCAGGGACTACCCAACTTATACAACATATGAGTAATTCCCATTTAGTTAAAAAGCCAATAATCTATACCTCAAAATGTTGCTCCTACTCCCACAGAGATCTTTCTGGCATACTCCTAACATCTGCATTTGAACACATAATTGTTTATATACTCCATGACTTCAGGAAATTTTGCACAAGGTTAGATAAGAAGTAGAATATGAATCTTTATATTCTAGTCAGAAAGAATACTCTGTATTTTAGAGTTGAAGTTTTGGTTCTTTTAAAAAATAGTTTCTTATTCTTTTATGCCTAGCTACTTTATGGTCATTACAGCCTGTGTAGGCTCTTTTTAGTTATAATTTTTTATTTTATTATTTACTTATTTATTTAGCCGCGCCACGTGGCTTGCAGGATCTTAGTTCCCAACAAGGGGTTGAACCCGGGCCACGGCAGTGAAAGCGTTAAGTCCTAACCACTGGACGGCCAAGGAATTCCCTACTTGTAATTGTTTTAAATGAATTAATTACTGACTTTTTTCTCCATGGAGTCATAATGAAAGAATTCTGAAATAAGAACTTTCAAAAGCATAACAAGGTTAAGTTATACTTTAAAAATAAGGATTTATTCACCAAGAACCTATTATATGTATCAGGCTTGTGACTGAGGTGGGGTGGTAGGAGATGCTGGGATTACCATAAAACTAGTGAGACAATGCCTCTGCTCTCAAGAAGCTAATATCAAATACCTAAATATCTAACATAATGTACAGATAAATACTTTAAATAGCCTAAGAGGTACAGCTAAAGTGCTGTGAATGTTCAGAGGGAATAAAGATTACTTTCAGCTTGAGAAATAGAGACTTCAAAGAAAAAATAATATTTAAGCTATGCATTAAAGGACAAACAGAATTTGGACTGATGATGGAAGCAGAGAAATAGGGAGGGGTAAGGCAGACATTTCAGGGAGAGAGAAGGGCACAAATAAGTACCCTGTATGATGCCTGTCATGGGGGTACTATTAAAAAACAAAGTAAAAAAATAAATGCAATAAGGTGGGAATAAGTACAGCAGTTTTGAAAACTAAGAGCTGATACAAGTAAAAGCAGATAGTGGAGAAAGAATAATAATAAAGTACAAAATATATGATCTTTTTCTGTTATTTGTGTGTTAGGGTCCCAAAAGCCAGATAGAGTTTGAATGGTATTGTAGAAAATGAGCAGCCAATAAAATGCACAGATTAAAGTATTTCAGAAAGATCAATGTGGTGAGAGGTACAAGATGGACTTGGTTCTGGAAAACAATATGTTGCAATAACCTGGGTAGGAAAAGATGGGAGTATAGACTGACAATGGAATTTAAAAGGAGGAAAACACAGAAAGAACTTTCAAAAAGGCAATCAACAAATCTCAGGAATGTTCAAGATATGGAAGATGACTGACAGTAGAATCAAAGTCATTCTAAAGTTCTGAACTAACAGATGAATTATTAAGTCCAACAATTTATAAATAAAAATCTACTTTGGGGGACTTTGCTGGTGACACAGTGGTTAAAGCTCAGTGCTCCCAATGCAGGGGGCCCAGGTTCAATCCCTGGTCAGGGAACTAGACCCCACATGCATGCTGCAACTAAGAGTTCACGTGCCACAACTAAGGAGCCTGTGTGCCGCAACTAACAAGCCTGCCGGCTGCAACTTAAGACCCAGCACAACCAAATAAATAAATAAAAACAAGAAAAAAAATTATTAAAAAAATAATAAAAATCTACTTTGGGAGGTAAATGTATACAAAATTTTTGATGTCAGAAAAAAGTTTATTTCAAACCTAACAAAATAAATGTATCATTTCCTCCCATCTCCTGCTACCAGAGGAAGGAGTTCGGCAGCCAAGGAACAAAGTAGTACTACAAGAGACACACAGGAAATATGGCTTCTACCTAAACCATGTGAATCAAGTGTGTTTATGGACCCTTTGCTATTCTCATAGACCCTGTTCAGAATCTGATGAATGATGAGTCCTCACTCTAGAAAAAAATTCATACACATATATTTCGTATACAATTTCCTGGCTTCAAGAAACCCATCTATGAATCTCAAATTAAGAACCCTTGGCCTAACATGAAAAGATGCTCATCATTGCTAATGATTAGAGAAAAGCAAATTAAAACTACAATGAGGTACCACCTCACACCAATCAGAACAGCCATCATTAAAAAGTCTACAAATAATAAGTGCTGGAGAGGGTGTGGAGAAAGGGAACCCTCTTACACTGTTGCTGGGAATGTAAATTGGGACAGTCATTATGTAAAACAGTATGGAAATTACTCAGAAAAGTAAAAATAGAGGTGCCATATGATCCAGCAATCCCACTCCTGGGCATATACCCAGACAAAACTATAATATGAAAAGATACAAGCACCCCTATGCTCACAGCAGCACTATTTACAATAGTTAAGACATGGAAACAATCTAAATGTCCCTTGACAGATGAATGGATAAAGAAGATGTGGTACATATATACAATGGAATATTACTCGGCCATAAAAAGGAATGAAATAATGCCATTTGCAGCAACATGGATGGACCTAGAGATTATCATACTAAGTGAAGTAAGTCAGAAAGAGAAAGACAAATACCATATGATATCACTTATATGTGGAACCTAAAATACAACACAAATGAACCTATGTATGAAACAGAAACAGACTCACAGACATAGAGAACAGACTTGCGGTTGTCAAGGGTGGGGGCCTGGGGGAGAAAAGGATTTTGAGTTTGGGATTAGCAGATGCAAACTAGTATATATAGGACGGATAAACAACAAGGTCCTACTGTATAGTGCAGGGAACTATATTCAATATGCCATGATAAACCATAATGGAAAAGAATATGAAAATATATATATATATTTATAATTGAGTGACTGCTATACAGCAGAAATTAACACAACACTGTAAACCAACTATACTTCAAGAAAATTTTTAAAAAAAGAACGCTTGGCCTATATGTGAACCAAAACAATCTATTTCCAGCAGAAAGAGGAAAATTTTTAAAGAGGAAGAAAAGAATGAGGGGCTACTCCACCCTTAAAGCTTTCTAAATATAAATTAATTTTCCATTTGCTAGAGACTAAAGATTTGTTTTCATAACCCATTTCTGCCTTTATTAACTGTGTGACCTTGGGCAAGTCACTTAACTTCTCCAGGCCTGAGTTTCTTCATGTCAGATAGGGTTATAGCATCAGTTTTACACGCTTTGTTATGAGGATTAAAGTAGTCTTCTTATCCTTTGGTTACCCTCAAATTAGCCTGTTCTATTTTTGTCATACAACTAGTCATTGCCTAAAATTAGTGTGTTCATGTATTTGTTATTATCTTTCACTCACTCCACCTAATTTGCTATTGTTTGAGATCCACGAGAGCAAGAATGTTCTCCATTTGTTCACCAGTGTACTCTCAAAGCCTGACACACCGATGATTATCTGTTGACAGTATGAAATAAGCTAATGTGCATAAAGTACTTAGCTTGGTGTCTTATTATTATTACTATTATTATTATGCTTTGAGGTTAATAAACAGAATCCTCCTTACTGAATCCTGATAAGGCTTCCAATGAAAGGAAATGGGACATTACAAAGCTACACTAATCAAGACTGTAGTACAAGCATGAGAGTAGACATACAGATTAACTGAACAGAATTCAAAGTCCAGAAATAAACTCTAACCTTTACATCAATAGTGGTTCAACAAAGGGGCCAAGACAATTCACTGGGGAAAGAACAGTCCTTCCAACAAATGAAGTCAGGACAACTGCAAAAGTATTCATGCAGAAGTATGAGAATCTAGACCCTTTTCCTCTTACTATATACATAATTAAATCAAAGTGGATCACAAACCTAAATGTAAGAGCTAAAACTATAAAACTCTAAGAAGAAAACACAGGGGTAAATATTGTGATCTTGGGTTAAGCAACAATTTCTTAGATACAACACCAAAAGCAGAAATGATAAAACAGAAGATTTAGGAGTTGGATTTCACCACAGTTAAAACTATTTATTAAAACTATAAGGACTGGGCTCCACTGGTGGCACAGTGGTTAAGAATCCGCCTGCCAAAGCAGGGAATAAGGGTTTCAGCCCTGGTCTAGGAAGATCCCACATGCCACGGAGCAGCAAAGCCCGTATACCACAACTACTGAGCCTGCACTCTAGAGCCCGCGAGCCACAGCTACTGAGCCCTCGTGCCACAACTACTGAAGCCCGCACGCCTACGGCCCATGCTCTGCAACAAGAGAAGCCACTGCAATGAGAAGCCCGCGCACCACAATGAAGAGTAGCCCCCACTCGCCACAACTAAACAAAGCCCGTGCAGCAACAAAGACCCAATGCAGCCAAAGAAAAAAACACCACAAACTATAGAGACTTCCCTGGTGGTGCAGTGGTTAAGGATCTGCCTGCCAATGCAGGGGACATGGGTTCGAGCCCTGATCTGGGAAGATCCCACATGCCACAGAGCAACTAAGCCCGTGTGCCACAACTACTGAGCCTGTGCTCCAGAGCCCACAAGCCACAATACTAAGCCCACATGCCACAACTACTGAAGCCCGCGCGCCTAGAGCCAGTGCTCTGCAACAAGAGAAGCCACTGCAAGGAGAAGCCCGTGCACCGCAACAAAGAGTAGCCCCCGCTCGCCAGAACTAGAGAAAGCCCACATGCAGCAACGAAGACCCAACGCAGCCAAAAATAAATAAATAAATTTAATTAATTAAAAAAACACTATATATATTTTTACAGTATGGCTATGTACAGATTACCTCAGGTTAAATTTTATTTCCAATAATTATAAGCTTTGTGACCATTATTAACAAGTTATTTCTGCCTTAATTTCCTCAACTGTAAGCTCTGAAATGTGATTTACAAGCAGGCATATAAGTACTTCATAAATGTTAGTTATTACAAAAACACTGTTCATAGCTAAGCCACACAGTATACTGATACTTTCTTTCTTGTAAAACTTTTGTCCAGAATAACTGTCTTTTATTTTGTTTACTGAGGTTTCTATTAAACTATCACTAATTGGTTCCCCAAACCTTTTAATAGACAAAAGACATTAATAGGCATTTCACAAAAGAGGAAACACAAATAGCCTATAGACACATTAAAAGGTTCCCAATTTCATTCATAGTCAAGAGACATAATTTTTTTAAAAACAGGAGAAAATCAAACTTTAACAACATGTATATAGGGGAGAGACCAGGAAAACTGACTCACTCCAAAAGACATAAAATTTTAAATCACAGTAAGGTATAATTTCACACCCAGCATGTTGACAAAATATAAGAAGCCAAACATTACCACATCCTGGGGAGGATACGGATCAGATGGAACTGTCATCCACTGCTGGTGGGAGTGTAAATGGGGAAAACTGTTTGGAAAACAGTGAGGCATCACCTGGTAAAACTGAACAGGTGTCCTTCAATCTAGCAGTTTCAGTTTACAGAGAAACGCCTGTACTTAAGTACTAAGCTACACATAAAAGGATGTTCACAGAAGCATTTCCATAAAAGTAAAGAATAACAAGCAAGCTAAATGTTCACTATTAGTGGAATATACAAATTGTGATATATTCAGACAGCTGAATATGGCACTGATGTGAAAATGGATGTGCTAGAATTACATGCAATAACATGGATGAATCTCAAAAGTATATTTGGAAAAAGATACAAGCACAGAAGGATAAATGCAGTATGATTCCATTAGTAATAAAGTTCAAAAACAGGCAAAACTAAATAATATGTTTTTATGAATATATGAATAGGTGGTAAAAATATAAAGAAAAGCAAGGGAATGATAAACATGCAATTCAAGGCTGTGGAGAGTGGAAATGCTCTTGTGGAGAGGCAATGAGCTTCTAAAGTGCTGACAAAGAAACTAACACAACATTGTAAAGCAATTATACTCCAATAAAAATGTTAAAAAAATTTTTTTTAATTAAAAAAAAGGTTCTATGTCATAGCTAGGCGGTGAATACATGGGAATTTATTTTATTCTTCTTTAAACTGTACATAATTTTTAAACTTTTCTTTATATTTCATAAACATTTTTTAATTTAAGAGAAATTTATAAATCTATTAAATTTATAATTTGAGAAATCTATAAAACTTCTCTTAATATGGTCAACCACATTAAATGATCTATCAGGTTCATTTTTTTCTTTGGAAACTCCCTTCTCTGGCACCATCTACTCATCTGCTCCAAATGAGACTGCTTGCTCTCTGGAAAGAATGAATTCCTGTCATTTCATCATCATCCCGGAATTGAATTCCCCTTGCCTTTCTTCTGCGTTGAATCTCTGATTCCCATATCCCACATTTTTCTTGATGCACTCTTTTTTTTTTTAATTCTATTTTTGGCTGTGTTGGGTCTCTGTTGCTGCGTGCAGGCTTTCTCTAGTTGCGGCGAGCAGGGGCTACTCTTCGTTGTGGTGCGCGGGCTTCTCACTGCAGTGGCTTCTCTTGTTGCGGAGCACGGGCTCTAGGCATGCAAGCTTCAGTAGTTGTGGTACGCAGGCTCAGTAGTTGTGGTGCGCAGGCTCAGTAGTTGTGGCACATGGGCTTAATTGCTCCACGGCATGTGGAATCTTCCCGGACCAGGGCTCAAACCCGTGTCCCCTGCATTGGCAGGCGGATTCTTAACCACTGTGCCACGAGGGAAGCCTGATACACTCTCTCATTTGATGGAACACATCCTCCATTAGCTTTCTGAGAAAGAGGGATTAATTTTGAAACTCTGCATGTCAGGAAATGCTGTTACCCATTTTTACACTTGACTGACAGCTTTCTCTGGTATAGAAATTTTGTCAGGGGCTGTTTCCATCATCAATAACTAGGCGCCTTGGTAGATCCAACTTGGGAAATGTTGGCTAAAATTATATGTATGTGTGTATAAAAATATATGAATATATAAAAATAATTATATATAAGATCATATTTATATAAAATTACTGATTATATTTTTTAAATATACATAGGGAATTCCCTGGCGGTCCAGTGGTTAGGACTTGGCACTTTCACTGTCGTAGCCCAGGTTCAATCCCTGGTCAGGGAACTAAGATCCCACAAGCTGTGCAGCCAAAAGAAAATAAATAAATAAATGGTCTTATATTCATTCCTTCTTTTTAAATGAGGCTGGCAAGAAAGTAAGGAATATGGAATACTGAGGCCAAAAGTTAAGTGAAGATGGGAACTCAGAGAGGCATTCAGTCCATTAAAGCTGGCTTTTATCTTAATGGCATTTGCCGACCAGCTGAACCTGAGGTTTTGGGGGTTTCCTGGGGCACACAGAACAAGACACAAAGCACAAGGTGGGAATCCTTGGTGGAGAGGCCAGTAGAAGTTATTTTTCCCATAAAGCTGAGATCTCAAAGGATCATATCGTCAGTGAAAGGGTAAAATAGTAATGCTCTGCTCTCTACTCTGATCTCAGGGCTAAAAGAAAAAAAAAATACATGTCTTGAAACTTGGCATTGTATGAATGGGAGAAGAGAGAAAAAAAAATAAAAAGTCTTTCTCTGATGAAACTGTAACCACAGACAACTCTTAAACTGATTTTAGCTAAATTCATACACTTAAATATTCGAATAAGTTTCAAGTTGAGAATTGAAAGTGAACCCAGACCAGCAGTGACCTCAGGAACCCAACAGAAACAAAGGCAAATCCTCTCTGAAGGAATCAACCTTCATTCCAGGACCAAGAACTCACACAGATAAAGTTCCAAAGCACATGACCATCTCACAGTCAAAAACCATAAAACATGTGAGGAAACAGATGTATAAAGGCTTCATATATTGAAATTATATGGTAGAATATAAAATAACTGTTTCATGTGTTTAAAAAATAATAGAAACTTGAAACAAATACAACTTCTAAAATGAAAAGAATAGAATTAAAAAGAAAATGATCAGTTTAACAGCTAAGGAGAAAGGTAAACTAATACATCTGTTCAGATATATCTGGATACATCTAGAATGCAATATAAAAACAAAAGATGAAAAATATGGAAGAAGTTAAGAGATATGCAGGAAACAGAAATACCTTTTACATATCTCAAATCAGAGTTATAACAGGAAATTAGAGAACGGATAAAGGTTTGAAGAGTAGTAGCTGAAGTTTTCATAACTGAAACTACCAATCACAGATTCCTGAAGGTCAACAAAACACAAGATTTTAAGAGAATTACCATATTATGGTAAAAGTACACAACATTAAAGACAATTACGTTAAAATCAGTCCCTACTCCCCAAAATGCAAAATGACGTACACATTAATTTGTTCATTTCAGTACTATTTGAAATAGAAAACGATAAAAAGAACCCAACATCCATCAATAGGGAAACTGGTTGAATAAACTGTGTTATATTCACACAATAGAGTTCTATGCAGCTGCAGAAAAAAAAAAAGAATAAGAAATCTTTATATACTGTTAAGGAGTGATCAGGATATATTAAATTTTAAAAAGTAATATGCAGGGACTTCCCTGGTGGCATAGTGGTTAAGAATCCACCTGCCAATGCAGGGGACACGGGTTCAAGCCCTGGTTCAGGAAGATCCCACATGCCGTGGAGCAACTAAGGCCGTACGCCACAACTATTGAGCCTGCGCTCTAGAGTCCACAATCCACAACTACTGAAGCCCGCACACCTAGAGCCCATGCTCTGCAACAAGAGAAGCTACTGCAATGAGAAGCCCATGCACCGCAATGAAGAGTAGCCCCCGCTCACCTCACCTAGAGAAAGCCCGCACACAGCAACAAAGACCTAATGCAGCCAAAAATAAATAAATTTATTTTAAAAAAAAAAGTAAAGCAGAATGGCATATATGTTATCTTTTATCTAAGAAAGAAGGGGATATAAATATATAAACTTTTTTTTAAGTGGAAGGATTAAACAAAAAATAATGAAAATAGTTAATCTGTAGGGTACCAGAGGGAAAAAGGACAGATGCTATAGTTTTCTGAATACACTATTATAGTTCCAATTTTGGAGTCATGTAAATAATTTTACTTTTGTTTTACAAATATGTTTAGAAGTTTGTAAAAACCAATCACCACCAACAACAAAAAAGGGAACAAATTAACCTAATGGTATACTAACAATTATTCCAAGTGACTTTAAAACATAATTATTTGACTATGTATCTCTGGTGGGATATACTTTAAGGGAAAAAAACAACTGAATAAGTCTTAAACAGTATTCAGTAATCACATTGTTACTAGCTTTTTTAAAAATTTAATTAAATTATTTATTTGGTTGTGCCAAGTCTTAGTTGCCACCGGCGGGCTTCTTAGTTGCGGCTCGCTGGCTCCTTGGTTGTGGCATGCATGTGGGATCTAGTTCCCTGACCAGGGACCGAACCCGGGCCCCCTGAATTGGGAGCGAGGAGTCTTAACCACTGAGCCACCAGGGAAGTCCCTATTAGTAGCTTTTATTGGTGTTATAATTGGTTACTTTGAACATCACATAAGTGCATATTTATATACATATATAAAGCAAGTAGGTAGTTAGGTTAATATCATGAGGAACCAAAATTCCCACTGTAAGAGAAAAGAGATGATATAAAGTCAAAGAATTTTAAAACCCCGTAATTTTTTTTTTTTTTTGGCCATGCCGTGCGCTTTGCAGGATCTTAGCTCCCTGACCAGGGATCGAACCCGCACCCTCAGCAGTGAAAGCACAGAGTTCTAACCACTGGACCACCAGGGAATTCCCAAAAACCCTGTAATCTTAATTTTGAATTGGAAATATCAACATGAACTCATGATTCCCTTTGTGTTAAAAAAAAATATGCTACCTCTGTCACTGTAAAGGCCTATAGCAATAATCAACCTAGTAGCAAAGAGTTCCTCTAGTGCCTAAACTGAGATATTTAAATACTATTTCCAGCTTCTAGAAGCTGCCTGTATTACCTGGCTCACAGGTTCTTCCTCCATTTTCAAAGCCAGCAAGCAATGTGGCATCTTCAAATTTCTCTCAGATTTTGGCCTACTCTTCTGCCTCCCTCTTCTTTAAAGGACACTCGTGATTACATGGGACCCACTCAAATAATCCAGGATAATCTCTTTATTTTAAAGTCAGCTGATTAGCAACCTTAATTCCATCTGCAACCTTAATTCTCCTCTGCCATGTAAAATAATCCAGTCACAGGTTCCAGTGATAGGACTCAAGCATCTTTGGGATATCATTGTTTTGTCTGCCACAGATTTCTAAAGTCTTTGTATTATTTCAGAAGAATGGCAGAAATATTGATTCAACTTGAACTTTTTAAAAATTTTTATTTATTTATTTATTTTTGGCTGCATTGGGTCTTCATTGCTGCGCGCAGGCTTTCTCTAGTTGCGGCGAGCGGGGGTTACTCTTCATTGCGGTGAGCTGGCCTTTCATTGCAGTGGCTTCCCTTATTGCGCAGCATGGGCCTAGGCGCACAGGCTTCAGTAGTTGTGGCACATGTGCACAGTAGTTGTGTCTTGCAGGCTGTAGAGCACAGGCTCAGTAGTTGTGACACATGGGCTTAGCTGCTCCACGGCATGTGGGATCTTCCTGGACCAGTGATTGAACCCGTGTCCCCTGCATTGGCAGGTGGATTCTTCTTTTTTTTTTTTTAATTGGAGTAAAATTGCTTTACAATGTTGTGTTAGTTTCTGTTGTACAATGAAGTGAATCTATATCTTTACCTATATCCCCTCCCTCTTGGACCTCCCTCTAACCCCCCCATCCCGGTCACCACAGAGCACCGAGCTGACCTCCTGTGCTATACAGCAGGTTCCCACTATCTATTTTACACATGGTAGTGTATTTATGTCAAACCTAATGTCCCCATTCGTGCCACCCTCCCCTTCCCCCCGTGTCCACATGTCCGTTCTCTACATCTACATCTCTATTCCTGCCCTACAAATAGGTTCATCTGTACGATTTTTCTAGATTCCACATATATGCATTAATGTACGATATTTGTTTTTCTCTTTCTGGCTTACTTCATTCTGTATGACAGACTCTAGGTCCATCCACATCTCTACAAATGACCCAATTTCGTTCCTTTTTATGGCTAATATTCCATTCTATATATGTACCACATCTTCTTTATCCATTCATCTATCGTTGGACATTTAGGCTGTTTTCATGTCCTGGCTATTGTAAATAGTGCTGCAATGAACACTGGGGTACAAGTGTCCTTCTGAATTATGGTTTTCTCAGGGTATATGCCCAGTAGTGGGATTGCTGGATCATATGGTAATTCTATTTTTAGTTTTTTTTATTTTTTTTTATTTTTAGTTTTTTAAGGAACCTCCATACTGTTCTCCATAGTGGCTGTATCAATTTACATTCCCACCAACACTGCAAAAGGGTTCCCTTTTCTCCACACCCTCTCCAGCATTTATTGTTCGTAGATTTTTTGATGATGGCCATTCTGACTGGTGTGAGGTGATAGCTCATTGTAGTTTTGATTTGCATTTCTCCAATAATTAGTGATGTTGAGCAACTTTTCATGTGACAAGCAGATTCTTAACCACTGCGCCACCAGGGAAGTCCCTAACTTGCCCTTTTATATATTAAGTATGCATGTTAAAATGTCTAAGGCAAAAATCTTACGTTATCCATTAAAAAACTGTAAGAACTAGTACATAATTTCAGTAAAGTTGCAGAATACAAGATCAATATACAAAAATCAATGGTATTTCTATACACTTGAAATAAACAATCCAAAAATGAAATTAAGAAAACAATTCCATTTATAATAGCACTGATATAACATTGCTGAAATTTAAAAAGATATACATAAATAGAAAGGCATCCCATATTCATGGATTAGAAGATTTATTATTACTAAAATGGCAATATTCCCCAAACTGATTCACAGATTCAAAGTAATAACTAACAAAATTGTATCTAACTTCCTTGCAGAAATTGACAAGCTAATCCTAAAATAAACATGGAAATTCAAGGGACACAGACGAGTCAAAACAAATTTTAAGGAAAGACATGGTTGTAAGACTCATACTTCTTGATTTCAAAACTTGCTACAAAGCTATAGTAATAAATACAGTGTGATCCTGGTATACAGGCAGATATATAAATCAATGGTATAGAATTGAGAGTTAAAAAATAAACCCAAACATTTATGGTCAATTGATTTTTGACCAGCGTGCCAAGATAATGCAAGGAGGAAAGAGGAGCCCTTTCATTAAATGGTGTTGGGACAATGGATATCCACATGCAAAAGAACAAAGCTGAACCCATTCCTCACATCGTATATAAAAATTATCTTAAGGGTCTCCCTGGTGGCGCAGTGGTTGAGAGTCCGCCTGCCGACACAGGGGACACGGGTTCATGCCCCGGTCCGGGAAGATCCCACATGCCACGGAGCGGCTGAGCCCGTGAGCCATGGCCACTGAGCCTGTGCGTCCGGAGCCTGTGCTCCGCAACGGGAGAGGCCACAACAGTGAGAGGCCCGCGTACTGCAACAAAGCAAAACAAAACAAAACAAAACTTAAAATGGATCATAGACCTCTATGTAAGAGCTAAAACTATAAAACTCTAAGAAGAAAACATAGGCATAAATCTTCATGACCCTAGGTTAGGCAAAGGCTTCTTAGATATGATACTAAAAGCATGAGAAAAAAAATAAATTGAACTTTATCAAACTTAAAAATGTTTGGTTCAAAGGACACCATTAAAGGGAATTCCCTGGCAGTCCAGTAGTTAGGACTTGGCGCTTTCACTGCCCAGGCCGGGGTTCAATCCATGGTCGGGGAACTGAGATCCCACAAGCCTTGCGGCACAGCCGAAATAAAAACAAAAACAAAGGACACCATTAAAAACATGAAAGATAAGCCACAGAATGGGAGAAAATACCCACAAATCATAGATCTGATAAGGAACTTGTATCTAGAATATATAAAGAACTCATAACTCAATACAAAGACAACCCATTTTTTTAATGAGCAAAGGATTTGAATAGACATTCCTCCAGAGAAGGTATACAAATGGTCAATAAGGACATGAAAAGATATTCAGCATCATTAGTTATTAGGGAAATGCAAATCAAAACCACACAAAGAACCACTTCACACCACTAAGATGGCTATAAACAAAAAGACTGGCAATGACAAGTGTTGGCAAGAATGTAGAGAATTAGAACCCACATACATTGCTGATGATAATATAAAATGGTACAGCTGCTTTGGAAAACAGTTTGACAGTTCCTCAAAAGGTTAAACAGAGAGATGCCACATGATCTAGCAATTCTACTCCTAGGTATACCCAAAAGACATGAAAACATATTTCTACATAAAAACTTGTATAAGAATGTTCATATCGGCATTGTTCATAATAGTTAAAAAGTAGGAGCAACTCAAATGTCCATCAATTGTTGAATGAATAAATAAGATTTGGTATATATCCATACAATGGAATATTATTCGGCAATAAAAGGAATGAAATATTAAACATGCCACAATATAGATGAACCCTGAAAATATTATGGTAAGCAAAAAAGGTCAGTCACAAAAGAGCACATACATTATTTAATTCCATTTATTGTAAATGTCCAGATTAGGTGTATCTATAGAGACAGAAAGCAGATTGGTTGGTTTGGGGGAAAGTGAGGGCTAACTGCTCATGGCTATAAAGTTTCTTTTTGGGGTGCTGAACATGTTCTAAATTGTGGTAATGGCTGCAGAACTCTGGGAATATGCTTAAAAAAAACACTGTACACTCTAAATGACTCAGTTGTATGGTATGTGAATTCTATCTCAATAAAGTTGTTACCAAAAAATGATGGGGAACATTCAAAGAATAGATTATATCGTTAGTACACTAATAGAGAAAAAAAATGGAATGAGAAAAAGGAACACAGGTCAGATGAAACAAAATACAAAATAAGGCGCTTCCCTGGTGGTGCAGTAGGTGACAGTCTGCCTGCCGATGCAGGGGACACGGGTTCGTGCCCTGGTCTGGGAAGATCCCACATGCCGCGGAGAGGCTGGGCCTGTGAGCCATGGCCGCTGAGCCTGCGCGTCCGGAGCCTGTGCTCCGCAACGGGAGAGGCCACAACAGTGAGAGGCCCGCGTACCGCGAAAAAAAAAAAAAACGAATTAAAAAAACCAAAATAAGAATAAGAATACTCTAGGTCTGAAATACCCTCAGATGAGATTTTTTTTTTAATTCTAGCTATATACTACTTAAAAAGAGACAAAAAGTTCCCAAATTTAAAAAATGGACAAAGACATAGTAGGCAAATATTAGCCAAAACCATTTTAGGTTAGATGTTCTTTCTCAAACTTTAGGGCATTCTTCTATCAACTTCTAATTGAGGTACTGCTGTGGAGATTTTTTTTTTTAATTTATAGGGGTTTTTTTTGTCATCTCTTACCACTTTAAAAAAATTTTTATTTTATATTGGAGTATGGCTGTTGAGATTTCTTTGTAAGAACCTTTTTATCCCTATTTCTAAATTTTAATCTTAATGTAGAACAAGCTTCTTCCTAGGAGATACCTTAAACTTTCTCTTATATCTAATTTATATCTACTATACATGTTTTCATTCCCAACATTTACATTTTGTTCTCTGAAACAAGGTTCCTTTTTTTGTAAAAGAGCATCCTGTTCTTGTTTCACAGATGCCATACTGTCTCTTGTCTCTGACGAGAGATATTAGGTTTTTTAGTATTTTCTTTTGTTCTATGCATTATTGTTTCCTTTTCCCATTTTGTCTTTGCCTGTCTTTTGTGTTAGAGGATGTCTCTGGATGGCTGGTGATTCTATGACAAAGCAGGGTTTGTTGACTATTGAATATCACCGTACAGTTATCAAGTAGAGACCCAGCCTTTTAAATGGGGGACTCTTCCACCAAATATCAACATCTGTGTGTCTTTTCTCTTAGGCCAGTCATTGCTCCAGAGAGGAATCCTCCAATCTTCTGCCTGGGGACATAAGACTAGCTGTGAGCCTTTGGGAAAAGAAACTGAATAGTCTCATTTGTTCATTCACTCAACAGATATTCACTGAGCACCTATGAGATACTATTTTAGGCACTGGGAATACTGAAGTGAACAAAAGACAAAACCCGCTACTCTTGTGTTAACACTCAGTAGAAGGAGACATAGCAAAAATTTTCAAGGTAGCAATAAGTGCCACGTAAAGCCAGGAAGGGGGACAATGAATATCAGGTTGGGAAGGAATGTAATTTTAAATCAGTGATCAGGAAAGGCATCTTTAAGCAAAGACCTGAGGGAGGTAAAGGAGAAAGCCATGAACATATTTAGAAGACACAACATGTACCTTCACTTAATACCTGTTTCATCCAGTTGCTTTATCTTTGCCCGCATAAGCCTACTGAGTCCAGAGCCATCCGGTTCAATTCCTCCAAAAGTTAACCTGTCTCCCATTATTGAGAAATTTATTTTCAATAAATTGAGGGAAAGGAGAAGATCTGGGAGTCTAATAGAGTCAATCAGTCCTCCTGTTTTTAGAGCCCTTTCAGAGGTACCTAGCACCTATAATTCCTGAGCATTTATGGGGTTGTGATATGGATTAGTCTGCACTTTCTCCTTCTGTGGGTAGTTTTCAGTTTGCTCTTCTCTGTTAGTGAGTTAACATTCTTCAACTTGCTACCTTCCTAAATCTTGGTATCTTATCTTCCCTCCTCTTCTTTGTCCTTTGATCATATTCCTTTTTCCAAATTACTTTAATTTCATGGGGTTTGGGGAGAAAATGGAGATGAATTAATGAATTAATTTCAACAACAACTCTCTAGGGTAGCTACTATTATTCCTCTTTTGCAAATGAGAAAAGTAAAGCCAAGGGAGGTTAAATATCAGTAACTCATCCAACAGCATAGAAAGCAGATCAGCTAGTCTTATTCTTAGGATCACTTCCTTATCAGTTTTCAATACTACCCTCAAAATAATACTAGGTTCTCTCTCCATTCTTTAAATCATCAAAGCTAAGAATGAGCACCCAGAAATCCCCAGGAAGAGGTGAAAGAGGATTGGTTCCTGCTGTAGGGAAAATGATTGGTTGAGGACCCTTACAGCAAGCCGAAGTACCATGGAGACTAAGAAGAAAGTCAAGGTTTACAACTATAATGAAAATGATGGGAGAAAACAGAAGGGCGGAGTGGAAAGGAAGAATCAAAGACAATTCTCAAGTTTTTCTGATGTCATTCACAAAGAAAGAACAGAGGAGACCTTTTAAAAGAGTTCCAGCTTACTATATACTGATTTACCATGTGCTTGAAAATCCTACATCCTATCCCTAATACTTTTCTCTGTTGGCCATTGATGAGAGTGTTAATGTTAATTGGGCATCATGGAATCCAAAAATGGAAACAGTGGCATTTCACACAGTCCTGCATTAGACATTGGCCCAACATACAATGTAGTTTCAAGCAAATGAATGAAACCTAACCTCACTTACAACCATTTTCAGATAAGATGCTTAGTTTATGGGAACTTCGAACCTGCTGAGTCAGATCACACAAAAACATACTTTGTTTTATTTTTTTATTTTTCTTGGAATTTTATTTTATTCAAGATAATACAAGAGAAGAAGGGTGAACAGAAGTGAGCACTGGCAGAGATTGGGAGGATGGTGAGTGTTAAGCCATCATTATTTTGGAGTTAGGTTTAATCTTAGTATCTCTCAAACTTTTCCCTCAAAATAACATCCATGACAAAGGAGCATGTTTAAATATCTAGGTGTGTGGTTACCAAATTTTTAAAATCTGTAGTGGACACCATATTCTCTATGCTTTTACTTTATTGTTGGCCTCTCCCCATGAGAATATCAGCTCCATAAGAGGCACATGATTGTTTTATTACTATATCCCCATGCTTTGTTTTAAATGGATGTGGACAGACTGCTGCAGCACAAGAACAACTGTAATCTTATACCTCTGATAATAAAGAATTCTGCTTTACTCAAGTTAGAAAATTTTCTAAATTTTATTTCTACCATTCACCTAACATCAGAACAGCATAATTAGTAACTTCTTTTTCCAAAACTCTAAAAGTAAATAGAAAAAAGGATATAATGACAATTCTACTAAAATGATCTGGCCTCAAACAAAAATACAACCAGTGAGACATCAGGAATGAAAGCAAAAAAGCAGATAGAATACAAGGCTTTTTGATATTTTGCAAGGACCAAATGGAGCTCTTCACTCTCTTAATGTGTGTGGCGATATTCAGTCATCAGAACGCATGGAAGTTACTATACTGCTTAGACATATCACAATAGGAAGAAAGCAAGCAGGTTTGAGGTCAGAGTTTAAAAGCCAATAAAATCCATACAGAAAATCCTAATGAAGTATATTTCAGAACCAATGGCCACATAACACCTTCCCCAGACTCACCTGAATGCCATAATGATCCAGGAAAAAAGACAAAAAGCAAATATCTTTAGGGCAATTATTTGAGAGATTCTTTCCAGTCACAACTTGCTTATATATAAACAGGTAACTTAATTCCAATTAAACAGACATTTGACTATGCCCTGTATTGTAGGCCCTGATATACTTGCTAGACACTAGGGAAATCAGCAGGCCCGAAATTCCCTCAAAGAGCTCATGTCTGGAGGGAAATAGGAAGTAAACAGTCACTGTATACTATAGCTATGACAGAAATAAGCCTAGCGTACCATGAGAGCTCACAGATGGGACATTCAATCTTGCTCAGGACACTTATGGGGAGGGAACCAGGTCAGAGAAGGATTCACAAAGATTATGTACGGTATGAAGATTTTATTAAACCAAATGCTATAAAAATTTGAAGTGCTATTTTTATTAAACAATGACCTGGATAGGGAAGAGGCAAAAGTACAAATCCTCTAATTACCAGTAAAGAATACAATTTCCCAATATTCAGTGAAAAAAAAAAGTCAGCATATTCTCCAACTTAAAAATGGATTTATATTCCAAAGGTTTGTAAAGTAGGTTGTTGGAAAAACTGAAGTACATTTCCCCTGATTAACAGTATAATGAAATATTGGTAGATTCTCTGGGAAGCTCCATTTCCAAGTCTATTTAGCCATAATACACTAAAATGCTATTTGTGATGAAATTCAGCTAATAATAATTATGTAGTTCAGGTGATTAACACAGAAAACTGAATTGAAAGTGATATTGGGCTTCCCTAGTGGCACAGTGGTTAAGAATCTGCCTGCCAATGCAGGGGACATGGGTTTGAGCCCTGGTCCAGGAAGATCCCACATGTTGCGGAGCAACTAAACCCATGTGCCACGACTACTGAGCCTGTGCTCTAGAGCCCGTGAGCCACAATTACTGAAGGTTGCGCGCCTAGAGCCTGTGCTCTGCAACGAGAAGCCACGGCCATGAGAAGCCGGCGCACCACAACGAAGAGTAGCCACCGCTCGCCACAACTAAAGAAAGACTGCGTGCAGCAATGAAGGCCCAATGCGGCCAAAAATAAATAAATAAATAATTTATTTATTTAAAAAATAATAAAATAAAGTGATATTAATATATCCTGAACCATGGTTCTTATGCTTAAGGAAAAGCTGGTTTAATTAAAAGGATGAGAAGAATTAAATGAAACAAACCAGACACATATGTATTTATGCTGGGCACTTTACAAGCATTATCTTAATTTAATCCTCACAACAACCTGGGCTATATTTTCTTAGTAGGATAAAGATAGAGGGATATAAATATGGAATCATAGAAGGATAGAAATATACTGTTAATAATCACAGTTTTAAAATTTCACTTCTGGGGACTTCCCTGGTGGCACAGTGGTTAAGAATCCGCCTGCCAATGCAGGGGACACAGGTTCGAGTCCTGGTCTGGGAAGATCCCACATGCTGCGGAGCAACTAAGCCTGTGCGCCACAACTACTGAGCCTGCGCTCTAGAGCCCATGCTCCGCAATAAGAGAAGCCACCGCAATGAGAAGCCCGCACACTGCAACGAAGAGTAGCCCCCGCTCACCGCAACTAGAGAAAGCCCGCGCGCAGCAATGAAGACCCAATGCAGTCAAAAGTAAATAAATTTTTAAAAAAGAATATATATATGTATTATGTATAACTGAATCACTTTGCTGTACAGCAGAAATTAACAAATTGTAAATCAACTGTACTTCAATAACTAAAAAACAAAACTAAACTAAACACCAGCTCACATGCTGACTTTACTATTATGTAGAAAGACATATCTTACTTTTGACTCTCACTTTAGGAATATTGCTTAACTCATCTGATTGAACACCCGCCCCACCTCACAGCCATTCAGCTCTTAGTGATTAAAAGAGTGCTCCACTTTTGTCTCCAGGATTTTCTTCCAAGCTGCCAACACCTATTTAGTAAGTTTTGATACTGGTCTTGGTGTTCACTCATGTACAGGCAATGAGAACCAAGTTACAGCTTACCTGACCAAGAGCAATTATTAAGAAACTATCGTTTCAAATATGAAAAGAAATGTATCTTAGAATTTATGAAATACAGTAAATAAGTTTCCACTACATAGCTTTACTATTTAAATAGTAATTCCACATATGTATATCTTTCTCCTCAAAAACAAAACTGTGAAGTTAGTATTACCCACATTTTAATAATAGTCAAGTGTATAAGCAGTATGTAGTAAAGCCCGGAAGAGAATTCTAGTTTGCTGATTTAAAACCTATTCTTTCTACTACAAGACAACAGAAGTACAGAGCTAATCATACTGACATGGGGTTGGCAAACTATGGGGTTGGCCTGTGTGCAAATCCAGCCACCCACACCCCCTGTTTTTGTGTGGCTCATGAGCTGCAAATGGTCTTTATATTTTTAAAGGTTGTGGAGGGGAAAAACAAAGAGAGGAGTATTTAAAGACATGAGAAAATTACATAAAATTCAAATTTCAGTGACACCAAAAAAAATGTAGCTGGAATACAATTACATTTACATATTGTCTATGGCTGCTTTCACCTTACAAGGGCAGAACTGAGTAGTTGCCACGAAAACTATGGCCTGCAAAGCATAAAATACTTACAGAAAAAGTTTGCCAAGCCCTGGTATAAATGATAGGTGCTACAAAAGGACAGAAAATGGAAAGATCAGTTCAGGCTGGATAATCAGGAAAAGCTTCAGGATCTCCTTTTATATGAATGTTGTGTGCCACATGTCTATTAAATCAAACCTTATGAGAACATTTTTTAAACTGTGCTACTGTAGAATACACAAAGAAATAAAAACAAAGGCTCCTGTACTCTGAGACCTCCAATTTTATTGAGGAAACTAAAAAAAACCAAAAACACAAAAACAAAATAAAAACATGAAATATAAATTATGATAATATTTATGGTAATCACCCATTTAAATTACCATAAAATTACCATAATAAATTTGACATAGCAATTAAAAAACACAATACCAAGTAGTAACGCACAACAATTGGCAAATAAGAAGAAATGACAGAAAGTGCTACAGATGCTCAGAGGAGGGACAGAGCAAATGAATGAGCTAGAATGGTCTGAAAGAGCTTCAAGGATTTGAGGATGGGAATGACTTGAAAAAGTGATATGGGAGGCCTCGAAAGTAAAATAAACCTGGCAGTTGGTAAGTACAAGAAACATTTAGAAAATTGACATTGCCTGGGACATGACTATGGAGAACTTTTAATGCTACTTTTAACAGTAGACTTCTTGCTCTCATCCCTACACTTGCTGGAGTCACCAGTGTGTAGATACAGCCTCATTGGAAAATAGGCTTCTCTCTTAGAGAGTAAGAGAGAAATTGAGTAAGGGCAGAAAAACCCAATCCTATAAAATGCAGCTGGGCTGAAAATAATTACTAATTGACATTTGCTCTCTTATAGTAATGGACTTGCTTTCAGGTTTGGGGAACGAGAGAGGAAGATATGGATTGTCAAATTTTAATAAAGTAAAACTAAGCAACAGGCATGAATCTTCACATACAAGAGACTAAATCCAAGTGTGAGTTTCAACCATATGAATATTTTAAATCTCAAATTGGACAATGTATTTGTAAACACTCACAACACATTCTACCTAAGTGTTGATGCTGAAATAAAGTATGAATTGTATTATTTTATGAAGTGAAAAACAGCTTTCAGAAGAAAGGGAGTATAGCTTTAGTTACGCCATCTTAATGGAACTGGTAAGGAAGTAAGATTTTCCTTATAGAATGAGGCTAAATAGGTCTAGGATTTTGGTTGCTCGTTCAGTTAGCACTTACGTAGTCAGCATGTTAGACACCAGGGAAACTAAGACACTATTCCTACCCTTAAGAAGCTCACAGTCTTGAGAAGTAGACAGTCAACCAATAATTATAGTTAGAGGGATAAGTGTTATATCTACAGAAGGTTATGGAGGCATAGAGGATGTACTCATTGACTACTATGTGATGATGCCTACTAGGCGATAATAACCAAAACCAACAAAATTATATGACTGCTATATATCAACTGCTAAGGAAATAAGGGAGGGGAAGGATGAAAAGAGGGAAGAAAAATTTTCCCTGCCTACTTAGAGAACAAAGAATAGGAAATATAAGTTGTATGTTTTTAAGTGAATGTCTCAAATCCAAAGACATAATATACTTCAACATCTACTAAGCTGCTTAAGTCTGATAGGAGAGTTATTAATGAGTCATGAGCTGCACAGTAGCAGTCCTAGTCACTGATGTCACAAATTCTCCAGTTTAGGAGTCTTGTAGTGGAGACAAAATACTGAAGTTTAATTGCAGCCAGCTATTTAAATCAAGGCACCACTGATTAAAATAAAAAAAGGCCTCATTAGCAACACTGAAGAGGATGGAAAGAATGGAAAGAAGGCAACCAAATGGCTATCTGAGGTCATGATAGTTTGGTATGTTCATTACTGTTGATAAGGGCATCTTATTAAAGCAGCAGACTTAGATTCGAAAACTACATACTGGATCATGCTATTAGAGATCATCTAACCCAAATCTTACTTTATGGAAGGGAATAATTAGCTGTCTATTATGTATCAAGTAGGATTTTGAATTCTGCAAGAAAAATATTCTCTTTAAAAATGAGAAATACAGGCTCAGAAACATAAGATACATTGCCCAGAGCCACTTCCCATAGCAATGGAGCTTGGATTTAAACTCAAGCATGTCTGGTGCCAAAGAGTTCTTTCTACTACACCTCAGAGTTCTTTCTGAGGCCCAGGAAGAGGAAAACTTGACCAAGCCACATGGCTTACTAGTGGCAGATAGGATTCCCACTTACACCTGGAAAAAGTCCATGGCAAAGGACACACACAGAGGCATGGTGGAAAAGGACTGATGGTAAACAACTTCAGCCTTCTGCTATGGTTTGGAATGACCAGAATTTTCAACTTAATCTCTTATTCAATCTTCAAAATATAGAGTTGACCCTTGAACAACATGGGAGGAGGAGTAGAGTGTGTGTGAGACCCTCTGAACAACTGAAAATCTGTGTATAACTTACAGTTGGCCCTCCATATCCGTGGGCCCTCTGTATTCAAGATTTCAAACACATGAATTCAACCAATCGTCAATTGTAGTAGTGTAGTACACTTGACCCTTCAACAACACAGTATGAACTGCATGGGTCCATTTATACAAGGATTTTTTTCAATAGTAAATACCACACAATTGTAATGGTAAATACAGCACAATTGGAGGTTGGTTGAATCCAAAGACACTGAACCATGGTATATGGAGGGTCAACTGTAAGTTATACCTGGATTTTCCACTGTGGGGAGAGTGGGCACCCCTAACTCCCTGTTGTTCAAGCGTCAACTATATTGGTAGTATGTGCTTGGGACTGGTTGTCAATACTGTATTTGAAGTACTAAGTGTGGTATATAAGTGGACCATCCTCTTAATAGTGCTATTACTTAAAACTTTCTTCTCTACAAGAAACTATTTCACATCATGAAGGAAAAAGTTTTTCCTAACTAACCAGAGGTGTTTCCTCAAATCTGACATCAAGTAACATGACAAGAAAGGCTCATTAGGTTAAAAAAAATTCCAATTACCCAATTTTGGAGAAAAAGATTTGCTGGCAGTAAGTCTAGCAAAATGGAAAAACGGACATTCACTCAGAAGTGCTCAGGTCAAGCAGCTCAAACCTGGCATAAAGAGGAAGTGGTGGGGGGAAGGAAAGAAAGAAATCACTTCCTATACCTGTGCAGCAATGAAAACAGTAGGGAATTTGAAGTCAGATTAGTCTCCCCCACTTGTTAATGTCAGGACTCCAAACAGATGCTGTTTACTGTCTACTCCAGACACTCCTTTCCCACTTCCCACCACTCTGTATTCCCTAACAGAATTCCAAATTGTTTCTGTAGCTAGTAGAGATCTTTTGTTATCTTTCCTCCAGCCCAAAGGAATAAATCAGAATTGGTCTAAACCAGTCATAGTAATCCCATTCCCTACTGCCAGGGACTGGTTTTAGGATGTACATGTGAACCAGTTCTGGACCAAGAGATTTAAGGGAAAAACCTGCTGCGGAGTTTCCCATTCTAGGGAAAAAAAACAGGGACAAGCTAAGTTAGGAAAAGGTCTTTGCCCTTGTTCCTTCCTTTTTATCTGCAAGTGGAGTTGCAGCAGCCATCCTGCAACCATAAGGTGACAAGCAAGAGGAGGAAAAGCCAACATTTCTAAGGATGGAAAAAGAAAGGATACAAAAAGCCTGGGTCATGATTGATACAGATGAATAACTGAATCAACTCTGAACTTATTTATAAAAAATATTACTTATTTCAATAAATAATATTTCCATTTAAATCACAAGCTATTAACAGAAAATTAGATTATTTCACATTAATGTAATATTGTTAATCTGAATTTGAGGAATTTTGTAGGTTTAGTTGTATTTAAATAGTAAACCTATTGAGTTTTATAATTATATAAGAGTAACATGGAATTTACTCTTATACACAGGAATTTATCCCTAGTTTTATTTTGTACATTTTTAATGTTAAACATTATGTTTACATTACATAATGTAGAACAATAAATATAACACGTTAGTACTTGGGATCTGAAATAGTTTTCCTTCAAAAGGGATTTATACAAATTGAAAAACATATTTCAGGGAAGACGCAACATCATAAAAATGTTTATTCTAAGTTAATTTACATATTTAATATAATGCCCAAAAAAACACTATTAGGCACTAGTCTAGTTGATTAGAAAGTTTATCTGTAAGAATAAACAAGTAAGAGGAGCTAGGAAAACCCTGAAAAAGAATGAACGGGAAGCTACCTCTACCATTTACTAAAACATAATAATGCTTCTCCAATTTAAAGCATAGTGATGGCACATAAATAAATAGGCCGAGGGAAAAGGAAAGAAAATTCATAAACAGACCCAAATCTATGTAGAAATTTGGTGTATGATAAAAATGTCATTTTAACTAGTGGGGAAAAGGACTAATTTTTATAGATGAGAAATTCACATAATGGGAAAAGGACTTTTTAATAAATTGTGTTACAACAACTGGATAGCATATGGATAAAGATAAAATTAGATCTGTTCCTCACTTTGCACATCAAGATAAACAAGATGGATGCAAGAAAAGAAAGCATACAGGTCCTTGGGAAAAAAATATATGAATCGTTTTACAAGCTGGGAGAAGGAAATGTCTTTCTGCAATCCAAAATCCAGAAGCAATGGATTTTGCTAGATAGATCTGAGTACATTAAAATTTAAAAACAACTTTTTTACATGGCAAAAAATATCATAAGCAAAGTAAAAAGGCAACTTGGAAAAATATTTTTAACACTTATAAGGAAAAAAATATCCCTGATACATAAAAAGCTTCAAAGAGCCACTCCAGAAAACAATTTGGCAGTTTCTTAAAAAGTTAAACATAACTTACCATATGGCCCAGCAATTCCTTTCTTAGGTAATTATCCAAGGAAATGCAAACATTATTTCCACATAGAGCTCTGCATGTGAATATTCACAGCAGCATTATTCATAACAGAAAAACACTGGAAACAACCCAAGTGTCCAGCAACTGATAAATGATTAAACTGTGGTATACCTATACAATGGAATTCAGCCAAAAAAAAAAAAATGAAGTACTTATATATGCTAAAACATAGATGAAACTTGAAAACATTATGCTAAGTGAAAGAAGCCAGTCACAAAAGGCCACATACTATATGGTTTTATTTACATATCTCCAGAATAGGCAAATCCACAGAGACAGAAAATAGATTAATGGCTGCCAGGGGCTGGGGGAAGGGGGAGTAACTGCTAACAGGTAAGTAGTTTCCTTACGGGATGATGAAAATGTTCTGAAATTAGTGCTGATGATTGTACAACCTTGAACATACTAGAAATCACTGAACTGTATACTCTGAAAGGGTGAATGAATTCTATGGTATGTGAATTATAACTTAATTTTGTGTGTGTGTGTGTTACGCGGGTCTCTCACCGCTGTGGCCTCTCCCGTTGCAGAGCACAGGTTCCGGACACGCAGGCTCAGCGGCCATGGCTCACGGGCCCAGCCACTCCACAGCATGTGGGATCTTCTCAGACCGGGGCACGAACCTGTGTCCCATGCATCGGCAGACGGACTCTCAACCACTGCACCACCAGGGAAGCTCTATAACTTTATTTTTTTGAAATTGATAATCAACGTAAACAGATACACGAAGATTTCATTCTTTTAGTAACTTAATATGTGACCTTGAGCAAATCACTCCACTTTGCCCTTTATTTCTCCATCTGTGTGAACAGCCCCTTAAAGCCTTCCTAACAGGCCTGATATCCGTAATAAACTTAAGAAGTTGAATGAAAAACTATCTGATCAGATATGAATAAATACACAGCTTGAGGGGAAAGAGTTGACATTATAAGATACTGAAAGGAGTGCTTCTACTTCATAAAGAATGAGCCTTTCTCATTGTTCTCAACATATAATAATTTACTAGTTATCATTCCTTAAGAGCTTATGTGTCAGGAGGCATAACTGCTTTTCACATATTATCTCATTCTCACAGCCCTCTAAGGTAAGCAGAAGTATCCCAGTTTGAGAGATAAGAAGCAGACTATGAGAGGTTAAATGACTTAACTAAAATA
Organism: Stenella coeruleoalba; assembly: GCF_951394435.1. Taxonomy (NCBI): domain Eukaryota; kingdom Metazoa; phylum Chordata; class Mammalia; order Artiodactyla; family Delphinidae; genus Stenella; species Stenella coeruleoalba. The sequence goes on along the minus strand of NC_137154.1, from coordinate 51,756,046 downwards.
AATACTCAAGCTAACCTTCAAACTCAGATCATTATCACTTCAAACCAGTCTCTTTGCACCAAGGAATAACAAGAACAACGGACTACAAATCTAAAGTCTGGGTTTCTGAAGTCTTGTTTCTGCCACTTCATGATTCTGTGATCCTAGGTAAGTCAATGAACATTTGAGTTTCCTCATTAAAAGAAAATATTAACCCTTGCCCTAACTTACCTCATGGAATAATACAAAAAAGCACTAATATATGTCAGTTAAAGCACTATAAAAATGTAAGAGATAATTATAGAAACAGAGTACTATTCATGAACCAAAAACATGTTGAAAAATGGTCAAATGATTTTAATAACTTATAGCCTCTCAAATGGTAATGGAATGTACTAAAGTAGTGATTTTAAAAACACCCTCAACAAAAATATACAAGTGGGACCTAATGAAACTTCAAAGCTTTTGCACAGCAAAGGAAACCATAAACAAGACAAAAAGACAACCCACAGAATGGGAGGAAATATTTGCAAACGAGTCAATGGACAAAGGATTAATCTCCAAAATATATAAACAGCTCATGCAGCTCAATATTAAAGAAACAAACAACCCAATCCAAAAATGGGCAGAAGACCTAAATAGACATTTCTCCAAAGAAGACATACAGATGGCCAAGAAGCACATGAAAAGCTGCTCAACATAACTAATTATTAGAGAAATGCAAATCAAAACTACAACGAGGTATCACCTCACACCAGTTAGAATGGGCATCATCAGAAAATCTACAAACAACAAATGCTGGAGAGGGTGTGGAGAAAAGGGAACCCTCTTGCACTGTTGGTGGCAATGTAAATTGATACAGCCACTATGGAGAACAGTATGGAGGTTCCTTAAAAAGGTAAAAATAGAATTACCATATGATCCAGCAATCCCACTACTGGGCATATACCCAGAGAAAACCATAATTCAAAAAGACACATGCACCCCAATGTTCACTGCAGCACTATTTACCATAGGCAGGTCATGGAAGCAACCTAAATGCCCATCAACAGACGAATGGATAAAGAAGAAGTGGTACATATATACAATGGAATATTACTCAGCCATAAAAAGGAACGAAATTGGGCCATTTGCTGAGACGTGGATGGATCTAGAGACTGTCATACAGAGTGAAGTAAGTCAGAAAGAGAAAAACAAATATCGTATATTAACGCATTTATGTGGAACCTAGAAAAATGGTACAGATGAACTGGTTTGCAGGGCAGAAGTTGAGACACAGATGTAGAGAACAAGCGTATGGAAATCAAGGAGGGAAAGCCAGAGGCGGGTGGGGATAGTGGTATGATGAATTGGGCGATTAGGATTGACATGTATACACTGATGTTTATAAAATTGATGACTAATAAGAACCTGTTGTATAAAAAAATAAATTAAATTAAATTAAAATATATATATATAAATAAAATAAAAACACCCTCATGCATACCAGGTGTTATAGACTGAAATTCTGTGCCCCCCAAAATTCACTTTAAATCCTAATCTCCAATAACCTCTACAGTATTTGAAGGTGGAGCCTTTGGGAGGTGATAAGGTCATGAGGGTGTAGCCTTCATAAATATGATTAGTACCCTTATAAAAGAGACCCCACAGAGCTCTCTTCTTCCTTGCCACATGTAAGGACACAGCGAGAAGACTGCCATCTATGAACTAAGAAGTGGTCCTCACCAGACACGGAATCTGCTGGTGCCTTGATCTTGGTCAGCCTCTAGCACTCTTAAGAAAAAAAATATGGTATTTTTGTTATGGCAACCCTAACAGACTAATACCAGTTGCAAGTAGGGCTCTAAAATCAGAGCTCCAACATCTTTAATTAAAAAGTTCAAAACCACTGTTTTGGGTATCATCTACTGGCATCTATCAAGGAACAATAAAACCAGGATTTCAGGCCTTACCTGAGAAATAACATACATAAAGCTACTATCACAATGCCTGGCACATAGTACTCACTTAAAAAAAAAAAAAGAAAAAAAAGTAATTGTTATTATTGCTTTATCCAGCAATACTCTGGAATTACTAAATCCATTTGGAAAAACAAAACTATGGAAACTCAGGAAAAACCAAAAACTCAAAACCACCCTGAATATGCAAACATATCTAAATAAGGTTTACTGAAACTGAAGGCAAGAGAATATGAAAAATAGGTGAAAGAGTAAGTCATATAAGGAACAGGTCCAACCTGAGAGTAAGAGATGGACTGGGGAGTGGAAAAGATGGAAAGAGTACAAAAAAAGCAAGTGAGAAGAAGTTAGAAATAAAGAAGAATGATTTGAAATTGGTAGACGTGAGACTTCATAAACCAGGTCTGACTGAGGAAAAAGGAAGACTGAATCCTAGAGTATTTGCAAAGGAATAAGACACACAACTCACATTAAGTATTGCCAATGATAACAACTATGAATCCAAAAAACACAATAGGTCTCAGAGACTCTCTTCCAGCTTTACGATTCTAGAAGAGGAGACAGTCTACATTATCATTAACATTAGGCTTACATGAGGCATGCCTATGTTCCAATAAGGAAATAGGAAATAAAAATACAGGAAAATAAGCTACTTGAGGACCACATAAAATTCACCAATATATGCTCCTCTCTTCACAGTACTATAAAGAAGCGTTTTTCTAAAGAACTTTATCTTCCAGGATAAGCAGTTAACCTAAATTAGGAGGACGAAAGCATCTATTTAAAGAGGTTAAGTTACTAATAATCTAATCAGTTGATTTTACTTTTTCTTAGTATTTTTCTTCAGTTCTTCATCTTCAGAGAACTTTTGATAAAGTGAGAAGCTAAGCTCTAACTTATCTGAAGGATATATGGTTATTAAAAAGCTAGTATTTTTATATATATTTTAGAGAAGAGTGCTGGAATACTGAAAGATCAAAGTTTAGTTTAAGAAAGGTAGCAACTAAGATACATATGAACAATAAACGTTACATTAATTTTATAGTCCAGGTTAATTTTCCCAAATAATCGCCTATGGATCAGCTTCCAGATCCTCCTTAATCATGTTACAGTCCTACCTTTGTCTTCCAAAGCCAAAACGATCTTCATTTTACCTTACAGGTAGGCTTCTACCACCTCATTGTATTGTGCATCCATCGACCTATCTTCACTTGTCAAGGTTTTCTCAGTTTTCTACTGTGTCTCATAGTCAGGTTTCCACTTCAATTCTTAGTTTCCTTCCCCAGTTTTTCCAACCATTCTCACCACTCCTCTACTCCACTGTTTTAATTTACAGGATTCTCCTTTCTCTTCATTGCTAGGACATACTTTCACAGTATTGTATCTCCCATCTAAATCTCCTTTTCGATCAGTTTTTGTACATATTAATCTTCAGAACCTAAGGGTTTTCTTCTCTAGTCCTTATTCCAAGAATGTCTACCAACCCATCTCTAGAATCCCAAACACACACTCCTGACTACCACATACCTAAGTACTTTTCCTACCCCTATTCTCTTTTCAGTCACTAGTCTCCAGAATCCTATCTGATACTACAAATACCCCTCAAAACCAACTGCCTGTTCAATTACCTCTGCCTTCTACTTCTCCCAGGTTCAGCTCATTACACTCTCTCTCCTACACCTTAGTATCCCCCAACCTGGCCCAAGCCATTCAGCAACCTAAATTCCCAAAGCCAACACAGCTCCTCCCATTCCAGTAAACGATGGTTTCCCTCAAAACATTTTAAGTGGCTCCTCTCAGTGTTTCATTAATTGAATCTTATCAGATCAGTACATAGCTTCTGCCAGACCTATTTGCCCAGCAAAAATCAATTTCCCAAATCTTCCTCTTTAAGCTTCCCAGGCCTTACCTCTGCAGCACGCCATTCACTAGACCCTATTCCTAGTCATTTCTCAATCTCTGGAGCCCATGGTTACTCTCTAAGCCCCTCAGCCCTCTCCCTCCTCACTCCTCCCCTTATTCCCTACCCTCACTTCTCAGCACATTCCTATCACCCCTAACTGTCTTCTTGGCTGTGTTCTCCATCTTTCCTTAGGCCTGTTCTCCACACTTTCTCAGTACCCCTTAAGAGACTTCATCTCTAAGTCACTCCCTCACTCCCAGAATCTGCCTCTTACACCCCTAGGAACTCTCTCTAGAACCTTCTGCGCCCTGGTTGTCTTTTCCGCTCCAACCCTGCCTCAGGTGTTCTCTGTTTCCCCCAGCTGTTTTCTATTATCTAGTTCTCTGAGAAACTAGATAAAGATTTTCTCCTCCTAAATCTTTTCCAAGTTCTTCTCCTAATTCCCCTCAACTTTTCTTTCCATCGTTTCCCATTTCCCTCAACCATCCCTGGCAGATTTCCCCTCCACCTTTGTCACCGCTCTTCTCCCTTTTCTCAAACCTCCTCCACCCCTTCTCTGGAGGTGCCTCCTACATGTCTTAAACTATCCTCTCAGCTTCCTCAATCTTTGCCTCATTCCCTCCTCCCTCCAATACTATTTATCCTCCAATTTCCATTGACTTGGCGCCTCCCCTAGTCCCCAGATCTGCCTTCTATTTCATCTAAACGTCTCCAGGCCGCCGCCAACATTCTCTCCTATCCTTAGGCTCCATTGACGTGCCGTTCTAAACGCCCAGAGACACCATTCTCCAATGGCCGGGGCCTGGCCTCTAGGGAGAAGGGGTACGGGTTACGTACCCCATTCGCATCTTGGCTCCGCTCTGACTGCTCCCGCTGCCGGGTAGAGGAGGGCGAGGGGGCAGGCGGCCGAGGTGCATGCTCTTCTCGAGGGCCGACATGAAGGGGAGGCCGCAGGCAGTCGAACAGTAGCCGAAGCTTCGTCCCACGCTAAGTGCGGCCCAACCGGTCACACAGCTCGCTCCCCTAGCGACGCCCCGTCGCCTTTGGATAGCACCCAGCTACCAGCAGCACCGCCCACCGGCTCCGTAAACTCCACCCCCTCGCCCCAGCGCTTCCACCGGAAGTGCGCACCAGCCTCCACAAAGGGAGCTGGGTAACAGAGTCTCTGATCCCCCAGATTCCAAGCGGAGAACTAGACGACCCTCGCCGGAAAGAGAAGCGTTACTGAAGGCAATGCACCCTGGGCAATGGAGTCCTCAAAGGGCTTATCGCTTTGCGCTTGCGCAGCTGGAGGCGACAGCGTCCAAACCCGAAGAGGTAGTGTAGCAAAGCAACCTGGGTGTTGTAGTCTATTGGCGGGAAGGAGTCTTGGCGCCTTCCTTTCTCATGGCTTCCTAGAGGCTGTTAAAGGAAGAGCCGCTTTCTTCCTGCCTCCCAAGCTGCCCAGCGGCGCCGGTTGCCGGGGAACGCCAGCGCCGTGGGAGGGGATGGCGGGAGGGTACGGCTTAGGTGCTGGGGCCGGAGTTGAGTTGGTGAAGAAGAGCTGGGGGTCGTCATGAAACAACGGAAAGCCCCGGGGCCTGGGGGCGACGGTAGCCGCAAGAAGAGAGGTAATATGAGCGACCAAAGGTTGCGGAAAGCGTAGTTGGGCGGAGTTGGGGGAGCAGGCCGCGAAGCGTTCTAGGGAGACCTCCCACAGCAGCCTGTTAAAAGAAAAAAAAAAAAAAAAAAAAGGGATTGCGGAGGGAGAATAACCAGGGAATCAGAAGGTTAAAAGGGCAATTGGCCCTCCCGCGAATGGAAAGGATATAGGGGCTGTAGTAGGGGGCAAAGCGGGTGAATAAATGGGACGAAGTGAAGGCTAAAAGGGAACCCTTACAGAGGAAGGGAACAAAAAAATTGTAGGAATGTTTTGTTTTGTTTTTAGTTTTTAAAAGTTGAGGTATAATTGACATATAACATTATGTTAGTTTCAGGTGTACAACATAATGTTTGTATATATTTCGAAATGATTACCACGTAAAATTAGCATCCATCACCATACATAGTTACAAACATTTTTTTATTCTTGTGAAAAGAACTTTTAAGATCTACTCTACAGCAACTTTCAAATATACAGTACACTATCATTAACTATAGTTACTGTGCTGTACTTTAAATCCCTATGACTTAGGGGTGTTTTTGATAAAAGTTAAATGTGTGGGGACGGGAGGGGAGAGGTATAGCTTTGCAGGTTCACATAGAACTGGAAGAAAAATAAGTTGGAGAGTATGTCAATAATCCTAATAGGCAAGGATCACGTTTTACACATTACTGAATCCCCAAGAACTAACACGAAGCAGGATTTAGTAAATGTTAATTGAATGACTGAAGCGTGAGAGTCATAAATCATGAAGGGCTACAGGTGAGAGTAGGGAAAAGATAGTGGTGGAGGAGAGAGGAAGAAAGACTGGGGAGTGACAGTGTGGTAGGGTTGAAGGGGGGGGGGGGTTTACTGTGAAGGATTTGAGGTGATGGAAGAGTGTGTAGCAAGAGGACCTGATCAGGTTAGTCTGCTCAAAAAGAAGCAAGCTTATGAAGAGACCAGGGAAATGTGAGCTCTGCAGCAAGAACAGTCACCCTGGGAACCCAGGGCAGATCATGAAATGAAATGGAATCTCTACAGGGCTGCCTCAAAACAAAACAAAAAAACTGGGTGACTGCATTTTATAGTATAGGCAAAGAGGTGTTAGGAGTAGTGATAGTGCATTAAGCCATTGGATTGAGGACTAAAGTTGCAGTCTGGGAATAAACCTTATCCAAACTGTTTAAAGATAACTAAGGCAGTTTTGAGGCAATGCCTTTCCTTCCAGGAATGAAGGGAGGATATGAAACAGAAGTGTGGAAGTGTTCAGTGCTGGTGCTGCCTATGTCAAACCAGTCAAGCATATTTGGTTGATAGGAGGAAAATCAAAATAGAAATAACGTAAGAATGTCCTCATTATACCACATGCATATACAGTAATACTCATGTACACACCTGTGTATAATTTTTATATTGAAACTAGTTATCCATAAAGATTATGGTGGGTCTTGTCTTCACTAAAGAAAGCAGAGAGGCTGTTCACTTTAGAAATCCAAAGAATTAGTTATATAAATTCCTGATCTGATAGACTCCAGTATATTTTTTTCTTGTGAGGCATGACCACTCCCCAGGGAAAAGTGAGAGGAATAGAAAGGTGTGTGTAATATTGGAATGGCTTCTTAAATCTCCTCTAAGTCATGGTTAGAAGATACCGTGAATAGAAGACAATCAGGGTCATTAAAGGAAAGCTTTATAGAAAGCCATGATGAATTGCCTCATTTACATTTTATTATCTGTCTAAAAGCCAAAAATATTATGAACCCAGCACTGTGCTAAAAGATAATGGCATAATCTGAAGGTGATAGTTTCTGTCCTCATTGTGTGATATCGGCAGGAAGAAAAGACACAGTTTAAGGTGGTCTTTCTTGAAGTGCTGAGTTGTAAAGTGTAGACTTCATTTGAGAACTGATAGACAGTTGTTGCTGTTTTATGTTTAGTGATGGTTTTAAAGTAAGAGAATTAGGTAAAGATAACATATCTTAAAAACTGTGGACATTGAAATAATCAGAACAACAGTACTTGGAAGAAAAATTTCAACTACTTCATAGATTCTTTTAAACCTGTGTACTGTTATCATTGTATTTGTATTTTTCATTTAATATCTTTCAGTTAAAGAGGAGTTTGTATTAGCATGTCTTAAGTTGGTATGTTCTTTACTTAAAATAACCTGAATCAAATCCTGAATACTAACTAGTTGTCAGGGTGGCTTAAGTGACCAGATAGGTTATTCTATGGTCTGGTTTGCTAGTTACTTCTCATGTATTAGAATAAATAGAGAGCTTCCCTGGTGGCGCAGTGGTTGAGAGTCTGCCTGCCGATGCAGGGGACGCGGGTTCGTGCCCCTGTCTGGGAAGATCCCACATGCCATGGAGCAACTAAGCCTGTGCGCCACAACTACTGAGCCTGCATGTCCGGAGCCTGTGCTCTGCAACGGGAGAGGCCACAACAGTGAGAGGCCCACATACCGCAAAAAAATAGAATAAATAGAATAAGCCTTCTCTCTGTAGAGATGAAAATGTTTGTGTGTTTTCATTCAAAAAGCAGATTATGTGTTTTCTGTATTTAGACTAAATTTTGACTTAGTATTCTTGGATTCCTCCACAGGTTTAAGTGACATTTCTCCATCTACAAGCCTACCACCCCTGGTTGAAGGCCAGCTACGCTGCTTTCTGAAACTTACTGTTAATAAAGTCATATGGAAGATTACAAAGCCTCCTGCTTGTGTACTTGTTCGAGTGAGATGGTGGGGAGAAACATCAGAAGGAACACTCTTTTGTCCCAGGGATACATTGCAGACCGAACCAAAAGCTGTGAGAACAACTACACGTTATGCTATTCGCTGTGGTCCAAAGCAGTTTACCTCTTATCTAACAGGTATGTTTTTGTCTTATCATTTCACCTGTAGGCCTAATAAGAAGCATGTGATTATGTTAACAATAGGTATTATCGTGTACTTAGTATCTATGGCATTGTTAATTATTGAGGAGTCAAAGAGGTTTTATAATAGCCACCATTATTGAGAGTATACTGTGTGCTACCAGTTGATACATATTATTTCTAATCCTTAATAACCTTGCAAGATAGATATTTTCTCTGTTTTATAGACAATGAAACTGAGGTTCAGAGAAATAAAATGAATCCTCTATAAGGTTACATAGTTGACAAATGGCCAAACTAGGATTTGAACCCACTTCTCTCTGACACCAAAACTCATGCACTTGTCACCACACCATGCTTCTTTAAGGAATAACTGTAGTCTGTACTCTGGGACTTACATTATGCTCAAGGAAAGATGGTATAGATACAAAATTTATATGATACAAGATAATACATGCTAAATGCCAATGAGTGATTTAGTGAGTTAATAGTACAGGTTTTCAGAGAAGGGAGGATCCCTCTACTGGAACCAGGAGCTAAAATTTCTTCATTTCTGTTAAAGGAAAGCATTCTAAATGTACTGTGTTATTTCTCTATTCAGGTCAAGTTTTCATATAAACACATTTTGGATGGTAGACTTATCAAATCAATTCAGTTCAAGTCAGTAAAAATTAAGCATTTATCATGTAAATATTGTTGGGCTAAGAATACCGGAGAGCCAGAGGTGAATTAAAGATTAACTTGTCCTTAAGTTTGCATTCTTTCAAGAAGAAAATTTTGAAGACATCAAAATATAAAGAAAAAAAATTCAGTTATTCAAAAAATATGTATTGAACACTTAGCATGTGCTAGACACTGTGGAGATTACAAAAATGAATCAAAAAATTTAATCAGAATGGTGTCTAATTCTAACTAAATGCACAAAGAAGTTTAGTTACAATAGTAGGTAGAAAGTGATAAGAACTTTTAAAAGATACACATAGATATTTCATTAAGAAAATAAATGAGGGCTTCCCTGGTGGCGCAGTGGTTGAGAGTCCGCCTGCCGATGCAGGGGACACGGGTTCGTGCCCCGGTCCGGGAAGATCCCACATGCCACGGAGCGGCTAGGCCCGTGAGCCATGGCCGCTGAACCTGCGCGTCCGGAGCCTGTGCTCCGCAACGGGAGAGGCCACGACAGTGAGAGGCCCGCGTACCGCAAAAAAAAAAAAAAAAAAAAAGAAAAGAAAAGAAAAGAAATGAGACATGGGTGAGCCTGGCTGTTAGTAAATAACCAACAATTGTTGGTACATTTCCCTTATTCTATATATGCATGTTATTTTATAGTCTGCAAAGCACTTTTATACCTATTAGCTCATAGAATTTTCAGAGAACTTGCATGATTAGGTAAGACAGGGACGGTGATATGTTAAGTAAGTTGCCTAAAGTCATATAACAGGCATTAAGCAGCTGCCATATAAAAGGATACTGTGCTATGTGTTTTACTTGCAATACTCCCATGCCTCACACAGCCATGGTATAGGTATTATGATGCCTATTTTATAGACAGCTGTGGCTTACACAGAAGTAGCTTGTGAATGTTGGAGCCACAACACAATCACAAATCTTCTAATTGTAAACCCAATACTCTTTTCACTACAGCATTGAACAAAGGGTGAAAATGAACCACTTTCTCAACTTTGGTAAGAAAATGTTCAGAAGTTACACTGTCCTGAAATAATCTCAGATTGCATATGCATGCATTTTATTTCTCCTGCTGTAAATTAGGACATGAAGGGGTTAAGTCTAAGCAACCAATTGACGAATACAGTTAAGGAGTTTATTTCCATTCCCTATAGTTCTAAGTGCTCTCAGCCTTTCAGTGTTCCAGATATTATTGAGAAATAAGCAGTAAAATACTCCTGAGAGGCAGGAACCAACCCATGCATCTATACAAGAGAAGCCCTTTGTCCAGTTCAAAACTAGAAATGGTGAGAATTTAAAAACTGAGAATTTTTTTATTGTTGCTTTTTTATTTCAAAACTAGAGTCTGAGTCCTTGCCAAATATGTAAAAAATATATATATACTCTCTCAAAGGTATTTTCCTTATCAAATACTTGATATTCTAAATATTTTTATGTAATTTTTTTCTCCATTCGAGGTATTTGTCATTGCTCTTCTCTAAAACTTTGTTGTTCTTTTGATCTTGGGTTCACTCTTCCCCACCCCCTGAATGATATGGTAAGTGCATAGTTTATTTGAAAATAAAATGATTTTTTTAAGTAAAAAAATTTTGTAATGTATATTCCTCTTTCCACTTCCAAAAAAATGTAAATGAAAAATGTCTGCCTATGTTGTAATTATTTCTGATTAGATATGGCTGTGCTGGTGCTGGAAGTAATCACCAAACTTGAACATCTTCCGGTTGGTAGAGTTCAGATCAGTGGACTAGCCCAGCTTTCTCCAACCCATCACATCAATGGATTTTTTACCATTGTTTCACCAACATCTAAGAAACTTGGAGAACTCCAGGTAAAAATAGTATAATTCTCTGCTACATAGAATAAAACTTTGGGGGCACAAATAGTTGAGTCTGTTTGTAGAATGGGTAGGTACGTGACTCCCACATACCATGCAAATTCCCACTTCGTGCTTTTGTTCATGTTTTTACCCAGACTGTCATGTACTTATTTCCCACTTATCCATATCCTCTTAGTTCTTTGCTGCCCATCTCAAGTTCCAAGAGACCTTCGCAGCTCCTACTGCACTCATTCTTCTCTTTATTTATTAATAAATGTACTCTTTATTAAATTTAGAATAACATGAATTACATAATCATTGTTCAGTTATAATCCTACATAGTCTCCAAAATTTTGTATTTGTAGTTTCCCTTTAATTTACCTTCCTTTTAGTTTCTAGATTCCCTGGGAGAGAGGACAGTGTTTTCTACTTTCTTTGTTTTTCCCACAGCTTCTAACATAGTGCCAGGCAGTAATGGCTTGTTTGACTCATTTAAGTGGTATCTTAAATGAGTCAACAGACTACGATTTTAATATTGTTGAATAAACTGTTTTCATTTTTTCAGTATTAGAAGTACATAACCAGTTGTTGATTGTTCATTCATTGATTCAGCCTACATTTTTTTGATATGCTGTTATGTGCCACTAACTTAAGATACAAAGATAAGAGATGGGCCTTTCAGTTAGTTTTCCAAAGTCAGGTAGGAGGGAATAGAAGAGAGTAACAAGTAGAACGCAGTGTGATATTGATACACATATGCTATAGATATGTACAGGATGATGGGAAAGAACATAGAAGGGTCTCTTTCTGAGGGAGACTCTGGGAGTTCTTCCTAGAGAATTCTGAATATTCAAATCCTTGAGAAATTTATACCTTGTCAAATGTATTCTAAAATATGTATAGAAATTTAAGCAGGTATTTAAGAAAACAGTTCAAAAAAGATGAGGAAAGAACATATAACATTACCAGATGTAAGAACCTATTATAAAACCACAAGCACATAATTGTCAAAGGAAGAGAATAAAGTTCAGAAATAGATTTAACTAAGTAAAAGAACTGAACATTTTCTATATTCTATTTATCATATTTTTATTTATAATATATTGAAAGATAGTGACACCTTATGGTGGTAACTTCATGGTAAAATGGGACTGGTGTACTCCTCCTGTTCTGATAATGGTACAGATTTGCATCAGACCTGCAAAAACAGTTTGGCATTATGTTTCAAGAGCCATAATAATTATCATATATCATTTACCCTGGGGTCTTATATTAAGGAAATACCATAAAAAGAGAGGAAAGTTATATGCTTTGGACTGGTTATGGAAATGCACTTTTAATATTGAAAAAATGAAAACAGTTCATTCAATGATATTTAAATCATCTATTAGTGGAATATTTTGTTTCCATAAAAGATAAAATTATATAGTTATGATTGTGTAGCAACATGGAAAATTATTTTGGATTGATGACAAAAGAGAATTAAAATTATACCCACATATGTGCATATGATTAATGACTGGGGAAGAAAAAACAAGGGAAAATAGAAACAGTTGGAGTGTAGAATTCTAGGCAGGTTTTTTCCCTATATAAAAAAATGAGATATAATTCATATGCCATAAAATTCACCCTTTTAAAGTATACAGTTCAGTAGTTTTTAGTGTATTCACAAGATTGTACAACCATCACGATTATCTAATTCCAGAGCATTTTATCACCCCAAGAAGAAACACTATACCCATTAGTAGTCATTCCCCTTTGTACCTTTCCCCAACCCCTGGCAACCACTAATCTACCTTCTGTCTCTATATATTGCTTATTCTGGACATTTCAAATAAATGATGTAGTATAATATGTGACCTTTTGTATCTGGCTTCTTTCACTTGGCATAATGTTTTCAAGGTTCATCCATGTAGCATGAATCAGTACTTTATTCCTTATTATAGCTAAATAATATTCCATTGTATGGATATGTTATAGCACATGTTGTTTATCCATTCTTCAGTTGATGGACATTTGGATTGTTTCCACTTTCTGACTTTTATGAATAATGCTGCTATGAACATTTGCATACAAGTTTTTTGTAGGCGTAGAATTGTGGTCATATGGTAAGTATGTTTAACCTTGAGGAACTACTGGACTGTTTTCTAAGGTGGTGCATCTTTTTTCCTCCCTTATTTAAATGTCAGTTGATAAAATAATACTTGTATGTTTTTTATTTAAATGTCATTGGGTTCTTTAGAGAATTGTTTTAATACAGCCTTGGAGACAGAGGTAAGATTTTGAAAGATTATGGAATAAGTAAATAAGTAGTAATTACAGTGAAGAAGTAGAAATAACAGTTAGAGATTTCTCTCTGTTTCCCACATAAATGGCAGCAAAGAGAGGGAGATGTAGTGTGACCTAATGGAAATAGCACAAGACTTGGACATGGAAAAACTGGTTATGAAAACATTTCTGGTGTTCATTTGTACTCGCTGAGCTTCAGTATCCTATTTTATAAAATGAAGACAATAACTTTTACCGTACGGCATTGTTGTAGGGATTAAATGATATGAAAAAAATATGGAAGCACTTAACATGGTACTTAGGCACATGACAGGGACATGCCAAATTTACTTGAATTGGAGAGGAAAGTATTGATAGTGGGCAGCAGAATTGAGAAGTTTGTTGCTACTTTAGAAGAGGAGTTGGCAAACTTTGCCCAGTGGACTAAATCTGGCCTTCTAACTAAAAATGGTTTTTATATGTTTAAAGGGTCATTTAAAAAAAGAAGAATGTGCAATAAAGCCTAAATTATTTACCCTCTGCCCCTTTACAGAATGAGTTTGCTGAGCCGTTTTTAGAGTATAGTAGACCTGATTTGTTTTGTAGACCAAGAGAAAAGCAAGTGAAGAAAGATATTGAAAATAAAAGAGGATAATTGAGCAAGTAAGCTCTTGGAGAGAATTAGATGGGAATGAATTTCTATTAAGAACACAACTGATAGTGGTAAACTTTGGAATGGAGGAATTATAACAAGGAGGGAAAGAGGAGAAACATTTTGAGATGGATAACATTGAAGGAATTCATGCTGATAACTTTTTTAGCAACATTTATTTTTTTGGCCACACCGCATTGCTTGTGGGATCTTAGTTCCCCAACCAGGGATTGAACCCCAGGCCCTTGGCAGTGAGAGCACGGAGTCCTAACCACTCGACCGTCAGGGAATTCCCATTAGCAACACTTATTATATGCATGCCTACCACATATTAGGCACTACATGTTTTATTTCATTTAATTTTTTTTTTATTAAATAGAGATAGATATGCAAAAGAATATCTTAGATGTATAAGATATAAAAATAACCATACTGTGAACACCCATTGGCTCGTCAACTAGGTTAAGAAATGTTAATAGGAAAAAAAGAAATATTAATAGAATAATGGAAAGAAACCAGATTTAGAGATTCATCCATATTACTTTATGTATCAATAATTCCCTTTTGCAGAGTTGTGTTCCATTACACAATTTTCACAATTTTCATCCATTTGTCTTGGATGAAACCAGGCAGATATCCTTGCCTTGTTCTTGTTCTTGGGAGGAAAGCATTTGGTCTTTTCACTATTAAATATGGTATTAGATGCAGGTTTTTCATAGATGCCCTTTATCATTGAGAAAGTTCAAGTTTTCTGAGAGATTTGATCATAAATGAGTATTGAATTTTATCAAATTCAACTGTTGCTAGAGGTTAGAGGTGAGAAGAGGGCATGACTATAAAGGGAGTTTTTGGGGGGTGATGGAAGTGTTCCATATCTTAATTATGGTGGTGGTTACATGGATCTAAACATAGATTACAATTCATAGAAGTGTATATTTACAAAAATGTCCATTTTACTGTGTTAAATAATTTTTTTTTTAATGTAGCAGATCAAATGTGATGATAAACAGAAGTTGTCCCTCTACCTCTTTTTGGGACATGGCTGGGGACTTTGCAAACTGGAGCACATACCCTGACTAAAGCCACTAGTCTACTCCAGCTAATTTTTGCCACAATGGGATGGAAACCCAGCATTGCTGGATCTTCTGATTTTTCAAGACAAGCCAGAAATTCAAATTTTTACATAAAATCTGTTTTCTTAATCACTGTTAAATAATTTTGAAATCTTTTAAAATGCTATATTGACTAGCATAAGTCTGAAAAATAGACATACTAATATGTTCTCTCCAATATCAGATGTTATAAATGTAGTAGATAATCCCAGAACTCCCCATTTTATATTAAAATTACTTCTTTTTAAATTCCCCTAAAAGATACTCTGATCCTTTGGGTCAGGTTCCATGTTTTATTCATCTCTTTGCCCCAGGCAGGTAGCACAGAGCCTGGCACTGAACTAGTATCAACAAATATTTGTTAATTGAACACAGGAGTTAGGCCAGCACCTATATTTTGATTGTAAGGTGGGTGTGGTGGGTAACTGGACTTTCTTTTTCTTTCTCACTGGTAGTAAAGGCCTTTGAGTTGTTTTGAGACTAGTTCAAATTTGCTTAGGGATAAAGCAAAACTCTGACCAGCCAGCAGGTTATTGTTAAGGCCAGGGACGCAGCCTTTATTCTCAGTGTCTCCTTTGTTTCTAGAATAAAGTGGCAGTCTTTTGGCAAGTGATGAATGGCAAGGGACGATTTTCTGACACTTATATTTGGGCAGCCAGGATTTTATGTGATCCTCTTATAGCAGTGGCTGCACAAAGTATTTATCCCACTGCATTCCAGTCATTTGTCTTTGTAGAAAATCTTAATGATGAATAGATTTAAAGGACTTTATGCTACCTAGTTCATGAACAAAATTCTCCTCATCAAGACTCAAGTGTGTTTATTGAGTCTATGCCTTGGCAGTTTCTCCACATAGATTATTCCATTGACCTTCCCAGAGACTTCTTAAAATATTTAACTGCAATCTTTCATTTTTGTCTTAGGCCATTCATCATTATGTGACTCTCTTTGGCTACTTGAACAATTCCTTCTGCTGTCTGTGTCATTGTAACTGAACTTTCCACACTGCTCTTCTTTTCTTTTGGAGTACATTCTTCAATTTCTTCTCTAAAGTTTTGCTTTAGGCTCTGTTTTATTTTTTATTCTTACAGTAGGCTTTTCTCCATTGGGCTTTTCAGAGACCTGGAAAGCATTTTAGTAGAGTGCCTGAATTCAGAGGAGTTGGACGATAAAGGAAACTTCACGTAATTACTTTTCATTTTAATGTTCCTCCCTCTTCACCCTGCCTCATCCCCAGCATAGAAATAGGGCCTTATTTTTCTCAAATAGCTAGCAATAAGGATGCAACAGGTGCTATGTCATTCTTTTATTTTTCAGACCATTAGTCATTATTATGCATACTTGTACACTAAGTGTATACTTACACTGATTAGTCTACAGAAAAATGAATAAGACAGTTCATGCCTTCAAGGAATTCATAATCTGATCAGGATAACAAATAAACTGGAAGTACAAATACCTCCTTTAAGCCTCTGCTTTTTTTTTAAATCTTCAAATTAGGATAATATACTTTCCTGACAGTTATATCATCACATCAGCTTCTCTGTGTGAGGAACATAGCACACTTTCTGGCCTATTGTGAAGTGTTCAATAAATAGTGGTTATATTAATGGATAGATACAAAGTAAGTAGAAACATGAAAAAAGGAGTGGCCATAACATCTCTGCCTGGACACAAAGAAGTTTTCACAGAGGAAGTAATGCTGGAGGAAATTTGCACATGAAGGCATAAGGGAATGAAATATAAGGTACATTTAGAAAACTCTAAGTAATTGGTATATCCAGGAGAGAGAGATGGAGGAGAGGAACACAGTGAGAGATGAGGCTTCTGGGGTAGGCAGGAATTTGAACTAGATCCTATAAGGAACGGGGCCATTAATTTATATTAGAGAGTCTTAAAATTAATCAATGCTATAAAAAAAAAAAAAGACTTCTGATACATTACATGTCCCTTTCAGGTCTCACTTGCCCTGGAGCCTTTGTCAGAAACTTTTGACAGCTACACTCCTCTTCCTACCACTGACATGACAGAAAATGTGCTTTTATCTGAACAAGGATTCAGAGAATATACTGAAGCAGGCAATACTCAGTTTCTGGTTCCATCAAGGCCTCAGAGGATCCCTACCACCAAAATTGATGGAAAAGAGTTAGCAGCCAACAGCAGTAGGTCAACCACTCCAAGGTAATTACCACACCTAATACCAGTCAGACTGTCTGCTAACTCCCAGTGTACTCATAATTTCGGTCTTTCATTTGTGGTTGTGTAGAAGGTTAAAGGTAGTCATTCATTCAGCAAATAAGTATTAAGTACTCAATATGTTTCTGGTCCAGTACCAGTTGCTAGGCATAGAAATTGATAAGACACAATTCCTATTTTTGAACATTGCTCACAATCTAGTGAGGAGGCCAATATACAGATAAGTAAGTATGTCTAAGTCACATAGAGATGCCATGATAGGTGTACATGAAGGGAAAGAGGGAAAAGGCAGTGTTTTGTGAAATGGAATGAAGAGAAACAGATTTTGATTTTAAATAATTATCAGACGTTTGCTTTGTGTCGGGCTCAGCACTGAGCTCTTTATTTCATTGTCTCACTTTAGCCAAACCATACAATGATAGGTAAAACATCTATTATTTATTTAATTTGGGAAATGAAAAACATATTTACAAAGCCTGAGCTACACTGCTATATACCACTGATCCACTTTCTTTCTCTGACAAAGTGGAATGTTACCATAATGGATAATATACTGTTGAAGTTCTCCTTTATTTTAAAACAGGGGAAAGGACCACTTGTACTTTGCAGAGAACTCTGATACAATAAAGGACTCTTTCTTTGGACTACGGCACCATCTTAATTCAGGACAGAGTTTAGAGTCTATGACTCTGAAAGGCAAAGCCCCACAGAAGCAGATGTCCCTTCTCAACAGTTCTGAATTGCGGCCTCAAATTAGGACAGTTGCCAAGAGTCACAGTGACTCATGCGTTCTTTCTTCAAACAACCCTCCTACCAAGAACCTTCTTTTAGGTATGTATATATTTGTGAACTGAGACTAAGCTATATTTATTGGGATTAGTCTGCTCATTAGGCAACCTACAAAGAGAACCAAGACTTCTGTTTGAACTAAATAGCCAAATGCAAGTGAATATCTTACTAGAGTCCAGAATTTCTAACCTTTTAAGGGCAGCTCTATTAAACCACTGAGTTTCTTCTAAATAATTACTGGGCACTTATAATTTTAAGTTTAGGGAAGGAACCATTTAAAGTGAACCTGGGTATGGAAGGAAAGCCTTTATCATAGAAAAATATTAGTCCTGATTTTTTTCGAGATAATTCAAAGCAAATAAGATTTTTGTCTCATCATCAGAATTTACTTATACCATTGTTCAGAGACTAGTACTAAACTTGTTTCATATTCTGAAAACTGTTGTTTTCAGTGGGAACATTCAGTGCACAGAAACTGCTGATCTTACGCCTGGGTATTAAATATGACTGACAGCCAAACAGAAGTAGAAAGGAATCGGTTTACCTGTGTAAGGGCTTACACTGAAATTTAAAAAGGAAATAGGAAAGAGGTTGTATTACCTCATTTTAGGTAGTGGTATTATATGAAAAGTAATTTTGGTACCTTATGTTACACTGTAATGGTCAACCATATATCTCTGTGACATCAAGAGCATGACATAAATTTGTCTCCATCCTCACAAGTAAAATTTCCAAAGTAGAATATCTGCAGCTTTAGTAGAAAAGTCTTTTAAATTAAAACTACTTGGACCTCTGTGGGGTCATGATCCATAGACTAAGCAAGTCTTGCCTTATCTGTGGAGCTGGACAGGGGTAATGCGACCATTGTCTGATGTCCATAGTTCATTTCCTCCAGGATGTTTCTTTCCTCAGATTGTGTTACTCTGAACCATTTTATTTTTTATTTACCAAAGTACTGTACTTGGCTATTTGCAGTGTTTTCAAAACCAAATGTTTCTTTTTGTGTGTTTTTAATCTTCAATACTTGGTGCAATAGAAGCTGCAAAGATGTGCCACTTTATCTATGAAATGGAGTTTTGTATACCAATAAATTCTAGTTTAAAGACAAAAAAAAAAAACTACGTGGATACAAAATTTACATTAGTAAGGATTTTTTTTAATGAAGAAAGACATTGTGTTAATATTTTTTCAACTAAAATGTCTATGATGCCCTAGTTTAAAAAATATACTCTGATTATGGTACGTTAATTTTATTTTTTTTATTTATTTTTTTACTTTTTTGTTTTTGCATGCATTGGGTCTTCGTTGTTGTGCGTGGGCTTTCTCTAGTCGTGGTGAGCGGGGGCTGCTCTTCATTGTGGTGCGCAGTCTTCTCATTGCAGTGGCTTCTCTTGTTGCGGAGCGCGGGCTCTAGGCGCATGGGCTTCAGTAGTTGTAGATGGCATGCTCTAGAGTGCAGGCTCAGTAGTTGTGGTGCACAGGTTTAGTTGCTCCGCGGCATGTGGGATCTTCCCGGACCAGGAGTCAAACCCGTGTCCCCTGCATTGGCAGGCAGATTCTTAACCACTGCACCACCAGAGAAGTCCCTATATTAATTTTAGACTTTAATGCAACCCTAGGCTACATTAACAAGAAAGAAAATTGCCTGACTATACTCAGCACTTGTCATTCTCACACCTGGAGTATTTTGTGTAGACCTGGGCAGCAGACTTTGATAAAATATTTGTTTACTCATTAAGCAGTTATTTATTCAGCACTTACTAAATGTCTGGCAGTCTTCGAGGTGTTAAGAATATAGCAATTTAAATTTATTTTTTAAAAAGGCACAAAATCCTCCCCTACGGATCTTATATTCTAGTAGGAATACCAATGATAAATTAGATAAATAAGTAAGTATGTAGTGTTAGATAGTGATAATGGCAATGGGAAAAAAATGAAGCAAGGAAGAAGAGAGGATAGAATGCTGTTTTATGTATGTTGGCAAAGGAAGGCTTCTTTCTTTTTTAATTTTTTTTATTTTTATAAGTATTTTTTTGCTTTTGACTTAGAGTTCTTTTTTTTTAAAATCTTTATTGGAGTATAATTGCTTTACAATGGTGTGTTAGTTTCTGCTTTATAACAAAGTGAATCAGTTATACATATACATATGTCCCCATATCTCTTTCCTCTTGCGTCTCCCTCCCTCCCACCCTCCCTATCCCACCCCTCTAGGTGGTCACAAAGCACCAAGCTGATCTCCCTGTGCTATGCGGCTGCTTCCCACTAGCTATCTATTTTACGTTTGGTAGTGTATATATGTCCATGCCACTCTCTCACTTTGTGCCAGCTTACCCTTCCCCCTCCCCGTGTCCTCAAGTCCATTATCTAGTAGGTCTGTGTCTTTATTCCCGTCTTGCCCCTAGGTTCTTCATGACCTTTTTTTTTTTAGATTCCATATATATGTGTTAGCATATAGTATTTGTTTTTCTCTTTCTGACTTACTTCACTCTGTATGACCGACTCTATGTCCATCCACCTCACTACAAGTAACTCAATTTTGTTTCTTTTTATGGCTGAGTAATATTCCATTGTGTATATGTGCCACATCTTCTTTATCCATTCATCTGTCAATGGACACTAGGTTGCTTCCATGTCCTGGCTATTGTAAATAGAGCTGCAGTGAACATTGTGGTACATGACTCTTTTTGAATTATGGTTTTCTCAGGGTATATGCCCAGTAGTGGGACTGCTGGGTCGTATGGTAGTTCTATTATTAGATTTTTAAGGAACCTCCATACTGTTCTCCATAGTGGCTGTATCAATTTACATTCCTACCAACAGTGCAAGAGTGTTCCCTTTTCTCCACACCCTCTCCAGCATTTATTGTTTGTAGATTTTTTTGATGATGGCCATTCTGACCGGTATGAGATGATATCTCATTGTAGTTTTGATTTGCATTTCTCTAATGATTAATGATGTTGAGCATGCTTTCATGTGTTTGTTGGCAATCTGTATATCTTCTTCGGAGAAATGTCTGTTTAGGTCTTCTGCCCATTTCTGGATTGGGTTGTTTGTTTTTTTGATACTAAACTGCATGAGCTGCTTGTAAATTTTGGAGATTAATTCTTTGTCAATTTCTTCATTTGCAAATATTTTCTCCCATTCTGAGGGTAGTCTTTTCATCTTGTTTATTATTTCCTTTGCTGTGCAAAAGCTTTGATGTTTCATTAGGTCCCATTTGTTTATTTTTGTTTTTATTTCCATTTCTCTAGGAGGTGGGTCAAAAAGGATCTTGCTGTGATTTATGTCAAAGAGTGTTCTGCCTATGTTTTTCTCTATGAGTTTTATAGTGTCTGGCCTTACATTTAGGTCTTTAATCCATTTTGAGTTTATTTTTGTGTATGGTGTTAGGGAGTGTTGTAATTTCATTCTTTTACATGTAGCTGTCCAGTTTTCCCAGCACCACTTATTGAAGAGGCAGTCTTTTCTCCACTGTATAGTCTTGCCTCCTTTATCAAAGATAAGGTGACCATATGTGCATGGGTTTATCTCTGGGCTTTCTGTCCTGTTCCATTGATCTATTTTTGTGTGTGTGTCAGTACCAGACTGTCCTGATGACTGTAGCTTTGTGGTATAGTCTGAAGTCAGGGAGCCTGATTCCTCCAGCTCCGTTTTTCTTTCTCAAGATTGCTTTGGCTATTTGGGGTCTTTTGTGTTTCCATACAAATTGTGAAATTTTTTGTTCTAGTTCTGTGAAAAATGCCAGTGGTAGTTTGATAGGGATTGCATTGAATCTGTAGATTGCTTTTGGAAATATAGTCATTTTCACAATGTTGATTCTTCCAATCCAAGAACGTGGTATATCTCTCCATCTATTTGTGTCACCTTTAATCTCTTTCATCAGTGTCTTATAATTTTCTGCATACAGGCCTTTTGTCTCCTCAGGTAGGTTTATTCCTAGATATTTTATTCTTTTTGTTGCAGTGGTAAATGGGAGTTTTTAATTTTTTTTAACTTTTTTTTTTGTTGTTGTTCTTGCTGCATTGGGTGTTCGTTGCTGTGTGTCGGCTTTCTCCAGTTGCGGCGAGCGGGGGACTACTCTTCGTTGCGGTGCGTGGGCTTCTCATTGCATTGGCTTCTGTTGTTTCAGAGCACAGCCTCTAGGTGCACAGACTTCAGTAGTTGTGGCACATGGGCTCCGTAGTTGTGCCTCACGGGATCTAGAGCACAGGCTCAGTAGTTGCAGCGCACGGGCTTAGTTGCCCCGCGGTATATGGGATCTTCCCAGACCAGGGCTCAATCCTGTGTCCCCTGCATTGGCAGGCAGATTCTTAACCACTGTGTCACCAGGGAAGTTCCAAAGGAAGTCTTCTTTAAGAAGTTAATATTAAAGATCTATAGAAGATGAGTTCCTTCTAAGGAGAGTACCTAGACTGGGGAAGGGACCACCAAGAGATATTTAGCCTCAAGAAAACAGCTACCATTTACTTACCATTCATTATGTGCTACCTACTATGCCAAGTGCCTTATACACAAAAACCAAGTGAGGTTGGGATTGTTATCCCCATTTTAAAATGAAGACACAGGCTCACAGTTAGGGAGCTTCTGCCCTATCAAACGGGACAGCTGCTTCTCAGCTCCAGTTCATCATTATCTTAAACTGTACAGCAAAGTCCTTTGCTTCATCCTACTGTAGGTTCCTTGTTTACCTAGGCCTGCTTTTTTTAAAAATCGAGACTATGCTGGCCAACTGTTCAAGCCAAATAAAATATGCCAGGTGCAACCCATGGGCTGCCAATGTGCAAATTTCTTCCATAAGATGTACTAGGATCTTTGGGTTTAAAGATAAAACAAGACAGATTGTGACTCAGTCTGGGTTAATAGTTCTTCCTTGCAAAAGTGGGAAGGGATAGCTTCAAGAGATAGTGAATTCTGTATCACTGGGAATCGTCAAGTATGGGCTGGATAACCTTGTCATGGGACTCTTACAGATGGGATTAAATCATCAAGTAGACAGATGTGATCTTTAAAGATCCCTTCCAACCACAAGACCGTGGAGCACTAAGATTAAGTGGGTCATTTTAGTAAGTAGGTCTAAAGCTAGTCATGGAGGTTTATAACAAATACATAAACCTAATTATCTTCCTGGTCTTTATTATACTGACATCATACCAGTAAGGGGGGGGACAGAGCTGAATTAGTCATCGAGCTAGAATTTATGAAACACTACACATCCTGCTTATAAGAGTTGGCGGTTTTCTTGTTTTTTGTTTTTAACTTTTTATTTTATATTGGAATATAGCCAATTAACAATGTTGTGATAGTTTCGGGTGCACAGCAAAGGAACTCAGCCATACGTATACATGTATCCATTCTCCCCCAAACTCCCCTCCCATCCAGGCTGCCACATAACATTGAGCAGAGTTCCCTGTGCTATACAGTAGGTCCTTGTTAGTTACCCATTTTAAATATAGCAGTGTGTACATTTCAATCCCAAACTCCCTAACTCTCCCTTCTCCCTATCCTTCCCCCACTGATAACCATAAGTTTGTTAAGAGTTGGGGTTTAGAATAGATAACAAGGAGTAGGAACAAAAACCAAAAGCTGTGTACCTCCCTGTTTAGCAGGGGCTGTGCCCATGGCATGTAGGAAATAAACAAGGGAAACATTTGTCATGAACTCAGCTAAGTGCCCTTCCCTTGTGTTAAAAAATAATTATTGAGTTGAGGTGCAGGAAGATGCCATGACAGCTCTTTTAGTGTGGAACCAGCTTCCTCTTAAGAAGGGGAGTTAAGGTGGTATTGTTGCCATGACTTAGACTTTAGAGAAACTATTCTAAGAATGTCTGTTTCAAGGAAGAAACCACTTGGAGGCCAATGAATAGACCACCCTTGCTCAGATTTGTCCTACTTGTTGTCTGCAATGTTTATTTCTTTTTAAAAACCTGCTATTGTAAAGTATCTTAAGTACCTATTCCTATTCAAATGTTAATGACTAATTAAGTCACTCTTAAAATATTACTATTCCCAGGGAAATTTTATTTAGCAGGGATGAAAACTTTAAGCTCAGTTCAATTCAGCAGATATCTTTTGAGTGCCTATTTTGTGTCAACCATTGTTTTGAGTATTGGGGTTACAGTGATAAATAAGATAGTCCCTGACTTAATGAATGCATTGTAGTAAAGGAAACAGACTCTAAAGCAGATACAGTACAATTTTGTATGATATATGCAACAGTGGAAGTATTTATTGAAACATTTAATCAAATTCCTGATATATACTAGGTACCGAGCATACAAAGACCAACAAAAGCCAATCTCTCGTCTCAAAGTTGTTTGGGTGAGATAGACAATTTTAATACTGCATGGTAATTCTTTGATGGAATCAGATACGCAGAACTTTGAGAGCACAAAGGAAGTATTGTGTTTAAGGAATTAAATATAGTTGTGTGTGGTTAGATTATAAAGTACCAAGTACCAAATATCTCTAGGGACATTTTGGGTATCAGTAGAAAAACTGTTTTTCTACATGGCCCTGAAATCAAATGAAATTTATTATTGACACTGCTTGTCATTAACTACTTTATTCATAAAGCATTTATTGAGTGTGCCCACCTCATTAAAGAACTTTAAACCATATCAAATTAAGCCAAGTATTAACTAGAAACTGAAAGGAGGAGGGCTTCCTGTCACATAGCAAGCTTCCTTAACCAAATTTTCAATGCTAGCAGACCATGTTTTCCTCACCCTTTCTCACTGAATAAACAAGACAGCCATTTTCTGACTGAATCCCAAAGAGATTTTTTTTAAATAAGTAAAAACAAAAATACATACTTATATAGCCATTATTTACATAGAAAAAGTTAATTCATATTATTAAGTGAAAAAGCAGTTATAAAACAGTATACATAATTGGGTCATTTGTAGAGATGTGGAGGGACCTAGAGACTGTCATACAGAGTGAGGTAAGTCAGAAAGAGAAAAACAAATATCATATATTAATGCATATACATGGAATCTAGAAAAATGGTACAGATGAACTGGTTTGCAAGGCAGAAGTAGAGACACAGATGTAGAGAACAAACGTATGGACACGAAGGGGGGAAAGTGGGGGTGGTGGTGTGATGAATTGGGCGATTGGAATTGACATGTATACACTAATATGTATAAAATAGATAACTAATAAAGAACCTGCTGTATAAAAAAATAAAAATTCAAAAAAACTGTATACATAATATACCATTTTTGCAAAAGAAAAAATTTATATATATACACACACACATACATATATAGATGTATGTATGCATAGATTAAAAACTATCCGGGGGACTTCCCTGGTGGCGCAGTGGTTAAGAATCTGCCTGCCAATGCAGGGGACACAGGTCCAAGCCCTGGTCCGGGAAGATCCCACATGCCGCGGAGCAGTTAAGCCTGT
This sequence comes from Stenella coeruleoalba, assembly GCF_951394435.1. Taxonomy (NCBI): domain Eukaryota; kingdom Metazoa; phylum Chordata; class Mammalia; order Artiodactyla; family Delphinidae; genus Stenella; species Stenella coeruleoalba. The sequence goes on along the minus strand of NC_137154.1, from coordinate 51,730,776 downwards.
TCGCCACAACCACTGAGCCTGCGCTCTAGAGCCTGCGAGCCACAGCTACTGAAGCCCGCACACCTAGAGCCTGTGTTCCACACAGAGAAGCCACCACAATTAGAAGCCCGTGCACCACAACGAAGAGTAGCCCCCGCTCGCTGCAACTAGAGAAAGCCCGTGCACAGCAACGAAGACCCAGCGTAGCCACACACACACAAAAAAAACCTATCCAGAATATATCAAAATGTTAATCAGTATTTGTGGGTAGTGGCATTAATGGGAATATTAGTTTTCTATTGCTGCATAACAAGTAACCACAAACTTAATGGCTTAAAAGAATACCCAGTTATTAGTCACAGTTCTGTGGATCTGAAGTCCAGCAAGTTATGGTTGGGTTTTCTGCTTAGGGTATCATAGGCTACAATCAAGGTGTCAGCCAAGCTAAATTCTCATCTGGAAGCTCTGAGGGAAAATTCACTTCCAAGTTCATTCTTATTGACAGAATCCAGTTCCTTGCAGTAGTAGGACTGCGGTCCCATTTCCTTGCTGGCAGTCAGCCAGGGTCCACTCTCAGCTCCTAAAGGCCGTAAGGCCACATGCGTTTCTTGCCACGTGGTCCTCTCCATCTTAAAGACAGCAATGAAACATTACATCCTTCTCATGCTTTAAATCTCTTGAGTTCATATCCTGCAAACAGCCAGAAAAAACTCTGCTTTATAAAGGTTTGGGACCACCAAGGTAATCTCCCAGTCTTGAGGTAGACTGATTTGGAACCATAATTACATCTGTAAAATCCCTTTATGGCAATACCTAGATGACTGAATCACTGGGAGAAGGTATTTGTATACCAGTGGCTGGAAATTTGGGGGGAGCTATCTTAGAATTCTGCCTACATCACTTTTTGGCCTTTTGGCTAAGATCAAGTGTAGAATTCTGCCTACCACAGATGGTGATCTTTATTTTTCTTTTACTTATACTTTCACATAACACATTGAACATACAATATTTCAGGGTTTTTCGGGTTTGGGGTTTTGAGCTTTTAAGCTATATTTTGAACTCTTTATGCTAACAAATGTTGAATGTTTATGGATCTGTTTGGCTTATTATTTTCTTGGCCTGACTGCCATGTCTTCTTTATTTTTAGAAGCTATAAAACTCTAGACCAAGATGGACAGGCATTTGGTATCTAGTCTTACCTACATCCTAAGCAACTGTGGAACCTCAAGAAAATAATAATTCTTCCCAGTGTTCCTTGAAATAATACCACTAGTCATAAGCTTTTAAAAAGAAGTCTAAGAAAAAGTGGGGTCATATATGTATAGTGGTTAAATCATAGGATGTAGAGTCATCCTGGTTATACCGCATGCATAACTTGGGCAAGTTACATATCCTCTGTGCCTCAGCTTTGTCATCTGGAAAATGAAGGAAATGATAGTACCTATTTCAGAGGATTGTTGGGAGGATTAAATGAGTTCCTATACATGACATACTTAGAGTAGTGCCCCGGAAGTGGTAAGGGTTCAATAAATGTTATCCTCTGTAATTGTTGTTGCTTAGGGATGAGAGAAATTTTACCTATCAGAAAGTTTAAAGACTTTATCCTGACTTTTCTGTTAACCTGATGTATGATCTTAGACAAGTCATAGAAATGTTTTGGTATTCTTTTCTTCATCCATAAAAGTATACATTTGGACTAGATTATCACTATGACTCCTAACAGTTTAGCTGATATAGTTGTTAGTGTTCCTTAAATAATAATGACATTAAAACTGTTACAAATAAGAGAATTCAGTAAGATAGCTAGATACAAAAATAATATATTATGTAGCTATTACTAAATTTATTATGTGCAAACACCAGTTGGAAGAGTCAATGCATGTATATAATGACTCCAGTAAAGGCGGTCAGTCTCTACATAATGGAGACTTCATTCACTGCTGTAATGCCAACATCTAAAACGGTCCACGTGATAGAAGCTCAGTAAACATTTGTAAGGTGAATGTCCTCAAGGGATTCTCAAGCTAGTGGGGAAGGCAGACAAGTAAGCATTTATAGTACACTATGGTAAGTCCTGTGACAGAAGGAAAGGTGCTAAATGTTTCAAGTATTTCTGTTGGATTTTAGATTTTCTGTGTTTTGTTTTGCCCTCTTCAGCTCTGTTAGAACAAGGCAATAAACTGCGTAATGCCATGGTGATTTCTGCAATGAAATCAAGCCCAGATACTAGCATGTTGTTGGAAGAAGTTCATCCTTCTATGAATGAAGATTTTCTTAGAGCATCTACACAGTAAGTTACTGGATAAACGTGAACCCCAATAGTTAATTTCTTGGTAGTTGTTAGCATATGTTTTTTGTCAAGATATGGACTGAATAATCTTGGAAATGTTGAACAAGTAATTCTTAATGTGGTAGAAAAGAAGCCTAAACTAGGAGCTAAGATACCCAAAATCTAGACCTAGCACTGACACTTGCTAAATATGTAAATGGCTAAATTCTTAACTCTTTCTGAACCAGCATGCTTATATAAAAAATGGGTATATTCTCTCCTCCCTCTCTTACATAAATGAAATGAGATTCTAATATAGGAAAGGGCTTTGTAAATTGTGAAGTTTTATGTATATTTAAGGTGAAGGCTGAAGTATGTTAATATTCCATGTTCAATTAATTCTGATTTAGATTTTTCCCATATGTTAGCTACTGAAAAAGTATTTTTTTTCATTCCTTAGAATCAAAGCCTTGTCTAGGAATCAATTTAAAGACCACATTGAAGATCACCTCCTCCCTCCAACTGAGAATACATTTTGGAAACATGACACAAAAGCTGATACCAGAGCCATACAGCTGCTATTGGGCAGGTAAGAGCTCTTAACTAGCTTTCTTTCCTTTTAAATTATTCCTCCAATTCATTGGGTACATTGTTAACAGATTTCTCTTCTTAAAGCAACACTTCCTTAGAATAACCAAGTCATCCCTTTGGTTATTCACTACCTACTAAATAAAAATCCAATCTTTAGCTTTTTATTCTTAGCTTCACTTACAGAATGGTCTCCAATCTACCTTTCCATTCTTATTTTTCATCTCTCTCCCCAACACCAAGGTTAGCTAGCAGGTTATAATGAAAAGAACATGGATTTTAAACAGACACAAGTTGAAATTTGAGGTCTGTCTCTTACTACCTATGTGGCCTGAACAATTAGGCAGGAAAAAAATATATAAGGGTTCCAAATTGGAAAGGAAGAAGTAAAACTATCTTTATTCACAGATGACATGATCTAGTATGTAAAAAAATCCTAGGGCTTCCCTGGTGGCGCAGTGGTTGAGGGTCCGCCTGCCAATGCAGGGGACGTGGGTTTGTGCCCCGGTCTGGGAGGATCCCACATGCTGCGGAGTGGCTAGGCCCGTGAGCCATGGCTGCTGGGCCTGTGCATCCGGAGCCTGTGCTCCACGACGGGAGGGGCCACGACAGTGAGAGGCCTGTGTACTGCAAAAAAAAAAAATCCTAAAGAATCCTCTAAGAAACTATTAGAAATAATAAATAAATTCAGACAGATTGCAGGATACACGATCATTATATAAAAGTCAATTGTACTTTTATATACTTGCAATGAACAATCGAAAAGTAAAATTAAGGGAATTCCCTGGTGGTCCAGTGGTTAGGACTCTGTGCTTTCACTGCTGGGGCCTGGGTTCGATCCCTGGTCAAGGAACTAAGATCCTGCAAGCCACACAGCATGGCCAGAAGACCAATAATAAATAAATAAAATTAAGAAAAAATTCCATTTATAATAGCGTTGATAAGAATAAAATACTTAGGGATAAATTTAACTAAAGGAGTGTAAAACAACTCTGGAAACTACAAAACATTGTTGGAAGAAACTAAAGAAGATCTAAATAAATGGAAAAAACCCCATGTTCTTGATTCAATGCAATCCCTGTCAGAATCATGGCTGGCTTCTTTGTAGAAATTGAAAAGCTGATTATAAAATTACTGTGAAATTACAAGGGACCCAGAATAACCAAAAGAATCTTGAAAAAGAAAAAAATAGGATTCACACTTTGCTATTTTAAAACTTACTATAAGCCAGAGTAATCAAGTCAGTTTAGTACTGGCATAAGGATAGACATATAAATAAATGGAATAGAATTGATAGTCTAGAAATAAACCCATGTGTTTATGGTCAGCTGATTTTCAACAAGAGTGTCAAGACCATTAAATGGGGAAAGAATTGTCTTTTCAACAAATGGTACTGGGACAGCTGGCTAGCCACATGGAAAAAATGAAATTGGACCCTTACCTCAAACCATATAAAAAAATTAACTCATTATGGATCAGATAGCTAAATGGAAGAACTAAAACTATAAAATTCTTAGAAAACACAGAGGTAAATCTTTGTAACCTTGGATTTGGGAAAGGATTCTTAGATATGCATCAAAAACACAACCAACAACAATAAAAAATAGATAAGTAGATAAATTAGATTCAGTCAAAATTTAAAATGTGCTTCAAAGGATACTATTAAGAAAGTGAAAAGATCACAGAATGGAGGAAAATATTTACAAATTATATATTTGATAAAAGATTTATATCTAGACTATATAAGGAACTCAACAACTTAATAATTACGGCACAAATAGCCCAATTTAAAAGATGGACAAAGTATCTACATAGAGATTTCTCCAAAGAAGATAGTCAAATGGCTAATATGCACATAAAAGATGTCAACACCATTAGTTATCAGGAAAATGCAAATCAAAACTATAAAAAACTTCATACCCACTAGGATGGTTAGAATCAAAAAGTCAGATTAAGTGTTGGTGAGGATGTGGAAAATTTGGAACCCTCATACACTGTTAATAGCAGTGTAAAATGATGCAGCCACTTTGGCAGATAGTCTGTCAGTTCCTAAATTGCTACACATCAAGTTACCATATGACCCAGCAATTCAACTCCCTAAGTATATACCCAAGGAAAATGAACATATAAGTCCACACAAAAACATGTACATGAATTTACATAGTCATAATAGTCAAAAATGTCCATCAGCTGATTAGTGGATTGTTTTAAAGTGGTATATCCACACGGAGTATTATTTGGCCATAAAAAGGAATAAAGTACAGGTAACATGCTGCAGCATGGATGAACCTTGAAAACATCATGCTAAATGAAAGAAGCCAGTCACAAAAGAGTACATATTTTATGATTACATTTATATGAAAAGTACAAAATAGGCAAATCTCTAGAGACAGAAAGATTAGTGGTTCTTTAGGGCTGCGTGTGATGGATGGGGCGTAAGTGATGATAGGTCTTGAATACAGAGTTTCTTTTTGAGGTGACATAAGTGTTCTGAAATTGACTGTGGTGATGATTGTTCATATTTGTAAACATACTAAGAACTATTGAATTGCTCGCCTTAAATGGGTGAATTGTATGTTATGTGAATTATGTCTAAATAAAGCTGTTTAAAAAAAAAATAGGAATCAAGAATCCAGCACAGTGAATGAAAAAAAACTGCACCAAGATATACAATCATGAATTTTCAGAATAGTATAAATAGACAATCTTAAAAATGTCCAAAAAGAAAAAAAAATACTTATGTATACAATATCAGGAATTGGAAAAACATCACTTATTCCATAGAGTTGACCAAAATGGAGACATAGGAGGCTTCTGAGCTCGCCTCCTCCCACAGATGCCCCAAATGTACAGCTGCACACAGAGCAGTTCCCTCTGAAAGAGATTGAGAAAGTAACTGACCAACTCCTACACATCAGAGGAATGGGAAAATATCATCAAATGAGTAGGAAAGTCTGAGAAACACTCTCACCATAAACCCCACCCCCAACACAGCACCATACAATCAGAAGGGAATCCCCAATTCCTAGCTTCTCCTTGAGGAGCAAAGGACTTGAACCCCACATCTAGCATTCCCAACTTTTAAGATTCTTACCAGAGAGATGAGCCCCCAAAACATAACGGGTGCAGGAGCACCCTCACCCTGACAGCTGTACACCTAGACCCAGCACAGAGGAAGCAGGCAAAAACACCCATCTCCCAGTTTCTCCCTGGAAGGTGCTGCTAGTGAGGGTCCAGCTTCTAATCAGCCTACATCTAGGTGTTGGCTGTGATCCTCCCCTTTGGGACACTAATGGGTCTTAACACACCCTCCACTACTGGGAGCCACTAAGAACAAAGAAGAAGGCTTAGAAAGTCACAAAAGCTTATGAGGCAACTAAGATCTTGGGCTGGACTGATCAATGAGGTTCATCCCTTACACAAGACCATTCTATCAAGGCTGAGATGGATGACGGTTTTATCTAATAAGCAGAAACCAACACAGAAAGGCAAGGAAAATAAAGAAACAGAGGAATATGTTCCAAAGAAAAAGACAGGATAAACATCCAAAAACAGATCTTAATGAAGCAGAGATAAGTAATTAACCTGATAGAGGGTTAAAAATAATGGTCATAAAGGTGTGCTTACTGAGGTCAGGAGAACAATGCATGAACCAAGTGAGAATTTCAACAAAGAGATAGAAAAAATTTTTAAGTACCAAACAAATCACAGAGCTGAAGAATACAATAACTGAAACGAAATATTCAGGAGGGGTTCAACAGCAGACTAGATCAATGGGAAGAAAGGATTAGCAGACTCAAAAGACAGGGCAGTGGAATGCAATCAAAGGAGCAAAAAGGAGAAATTTTTAAGTGAAGCAGTTAGATAGCTTAAGGGATGTTGGGGAACCAACAAACAGACCAATATACACATTATAAAGGCCCCAGAAGAAGAAGAGATAGAGAAAGGGGCAAAAAGCTTATTCATAGAAATAATGGGGACTTCCCTGGTGGTTCAGTGGCTAAGATTCCATGCTCCCAATGCAGGATGCCCGGGTTCGATCCCTGGTCAGGGAACTAGATCCCACATGCCACAACTAAGAGTTGACACATTCCACAACTAAGAGTTAGCAGGCTGCAACTAAGAGTTCACATGCTGCAACTAAAGATCCCGCATGCTGCAATGAAGGTTCCACATGCCACAACAAAGAAGATACCACGTGCCACAGCTAAGACCTAGTGCAGCCAAAAAAATAAATATTTTTTTAAGAAAAAGAAATATTCAAAGAAATAATGGCTGAAAACTTCCCTAACCTGGGAAACAGACATTCAGATCCAGGAAGCCCAGAGAGTTTCAAGTAAGACAACTCAAAGGAGACCCACACCAAGACATGTTATAATTAAATTGTCAAGTTACAAAGAAAGCATCTTAAAAACAGTAAGAGAAAACCAACTTGTTATGGACAAGGGAACCTCCATAAGATTTTCAGCAGATTTTTCAGCAGAAATCTTGCATACTAAAGGGGAGTGCAATGTTGTATTCAAAGTGCTGAGAAAAAAGAACAGCCAAACAAGAATACTCTACCTGCCAAAGCTGTCCTTCAGAATTGAAGGAGAGAAAGAGTATTTTCCAAGCAAAAACTGAAGGAGTTCATCACCATTAGACCAACCTTCCATGAAATATTAAAGGGAGTTCTTCAAACTGAAACCAGAGGACACTAATTAGTAACAAGAAAACATGAAAGTATAAAACTCACTGATAAAATTAAGTATACAGTTAAATTCAGAATACTCTATTACTCTAATGATGGTAGAGAAATCACTTACAAATCTAGTATGAAGGTTAAAAGACAAACGTTATAAAAATAAATATGACTACAATAAGTTGTTAGTGGACATACAGTGTAAAAAGATGCAAATTGTGACATCAAAAACTTAAAATATGGGGGGGGAGGAGCTTTGGTATGTGTTCAACGTTAAGTTATCACCTTAAAATAGACTATTATAAATGTAAGATGTTTTATGTAAGCCTCATGGTAACCACAGGGCAAAAGCCTATAGTGGATACACAAAGGAGAAAGAGAAAGGAAGCAAAACATAGCACTACAGAAAGTCATCAAATCCTAAAGGAAGAGAGCAAGAAAGGAACAAAAGAGTTACAAATCAACCAGGAAGCAATTACCAAAATGGTAGTAATAAGTTCACTCCTATCATTAATTACTTTAAATGTAGATGGACTCAATTCTCCAATCATAAGATAGAGAGTAGCTGAATGGATAAAAAGCAAGACCCAACTCTCTGCTGCCTACAGGAGACTCACTTCAGCTTTAAGGACACACACACGGGATATGAAAGATGTTTCATGCGAGTGGAAACCAAAAGAGAGTGGGGGGGGGGGTTACCTATTCTTATATCAGAAAAAAATAGACTTTAAGCCAAAGACTATAACAAGATCAAGAAAGTCATTATATAATTATAGTTGGTCAATTCATCACAAGGATACAACAACTGTAAATATTTAGGTACCCACCCTAGGAGTACTTAAAATATATAAAACAAATGTTAGTAGATCTGTAAGGTGAAGTAAACAGCAATACAGAGGACTTCACTTTTAACAATGAATAGATCATCAAAACAAAATCAGTAAGGAAACGGCGGGACTCAAATGGCACATTAAGTCAGATGTCCGTAACAGACATATACAGAACATTCCATCTAACAGCAGCAGGATACATACACTTCTCAAGCACGCATGGAACATTCTCCAGGAGAGATTATATGTTAGGCCACAAAAGAAGTCAATAAATTTAAGAAGATTGAAATATGAAGCATCCTTTCCGATTACAATGGTATAAAACTAAAAATCAATATCCAAAACTAGAAAATTGACAAATATGTACAGATTAAACAACAGGCTCCTTGGCAACCAATGTGTCAAAGAAGAAATCAAATAAGAAATGTAAAAATATCATTTAAGACAAGGGGGAGAAAAACACAACATACCAAAACCTATGGAATGCAGCAAAAGCATATCTAAGAGGGAATTTTATAGCAGTAAACATGTACATTTAAGTGTATAACTGAATCACTTTGCTGTACACCCAAAAGTAACAACCTTGTTAATCAACTATGATCCAATATAAAATAAAAATTAAAAGAAAGAAACATGTAAGGTTTTGTAAGACATAACATGTAAGATAAAAAAATACATACATATATTAAGAAATAAACAGCTCAACTAAAAAACTAACTTTACACCTCAAGGGACTAGGAAAAAACAACAAACTAAGCCCAAAGTTAGCAGAAGGGAGGAAATAACAAAAATCAGAACAGAAATAACAAAGATCAGAGCAGAAATAAATGAAATAGAGACTAACAAGACAACAGAAAAGATCGATGAAACTAATAGCTGGTATTTTGAAAAGATAAAGTAGACAAACCATTAGCTGGACGTACTAAGATGAAAAGAGAGAGGACTTCAGTGGAATTATAAATGAAATAGGAGATATTATAACTGACATCACAGAAATACAAAGAATTGTAAGAGACTACTATGAAAAATTATACACTAACAAATTGCAAAACCTAAAAGAAATGGATAAGTTTATATCCAATCTACCAAAACTGAATCATAAAGAAACAGAAAAATCTGAACAGACTGATTACTAGCAAGGAGACTGAATCATAATTAAAAACCTCCCAACAAAATAATTCCAGGGCTTCCCTAGTGGTGCAGTGGTCAAGAATCTGCCTGCCAGTGCAGGGGACATGGGTTCGAGCCCTGGTCCGGGAAGATCCCACATGCCACAGAGCAACAAAGCCCGTGCGCCACAACTACTGAGCCTGTGCTCTGGAGGCCGCGAGCCACAAATACTGAGCCCTTGTGCCACAACTACTGAAGCCTGCACACCTAGAGCCTGTGCTTCACAACAAGAGAAGCCCGCGCACCGCAATGAAGAGTAGCCCCTGCTCACCGCAACTAGAGAAAGCCCTTGCACAGCAACGAAGACCTAACACAGCCAAAAAGATAAATTAAATAAAATAAAATTAAACAAAAATTTAAGGTCCCGAAAACTCCAGTAGTGAATTCTACCAAACATTTAAAGAACTAATACAATCTTTCTCAAACTCTCCCAAAACACATAAGAGGAGAGAATGCTTCCAGATTCATTTTATGAGGCCAGCATTACTCTGACATTAAAGCCAGATAAAGACACTGTAAGGAAAAGAAAATCATAGGCCAATATCTCTTATGAACATAAATGGCAAAAATCCTCAACAAAATATTACCAAATCAGATTCAGCAATACATTAGAAAGATCATATGCCATCATCAAGTGAAATTTGTTCCAGGGATGCAAAGATGGTTTGACATTTGCAAATCAATAAATATCATACACCGTATTAACAAAAAGAAGGAAAAAAATCATGTGATCATCTCAATAGATGTGGAAAAGCATTTGACACAATTCAACACCATTCATGATAAAATCTCAACAAACTGGGTATAGAGGAAATGTACCTCAACATAACAAAGGCCATATGTGACAAGCCCACAACTAACATCATACTCAATGATGAAACACTGAAAGCTTTTCCTTTAAGATCAGGAATAAAAGAAAGATGCTCACTGTCACCACTTTTTTTTTTTTTTTTTTTTTTTGCGGTACGTGGGCCTCTCACTGTTGTGGCCTCTCCTGTTGCGGAGCACAGGCTCCGGACGCGCAGGCTCAGCGGCCATGGCCCATGGGCCTAGCTGCTCCGCGGCACGTGGGATCTTCCTGGACCGGAGCACGAACCCGCGTCCCCTGCATCGGCAGGCGGACTCTCAACCACTGCGCCACCAGGGAAGCCCTGTCACCACTTTTAATCAACACAGTACTGGAAGTCCCAGCCAGAGCAATTAGGCAAGAAAAAGAAATAAAAAGCATTCAGATTGGAAAAGAAGAAGTGAAACTGCCACTGTTTGTAGATGACATTAAACACTAAAGTCTCTATCGAAAAACTAGTTAGAATAAATGAATTCAGTAAAGTTGCAGGATACAAAATCAGTATATGAAAATCAGTTGTGTTTTTCTACGCCAACAATGAACTATCAGAAAGAGAAAGTAAGAAGACAGATCATTTACAATAGCATCAAAAAGAATCAGATACCTAGGTATAAGTTAAATCAAGGACATTAAAGACCTGTTTACTGAAAACTATAAGACATTGATGAAAGAAAATTGAAGAGAACACAAATAAATGAAAAGATATTCCATGTTCATGGATTGAGTTAATATTGTTAAAATGTCCATACTGGGCGTCCCTGGTGGCACAGTGGTTGAGAGTCCACCTACCAATGCAGGGGACACGGGTTCATGCCCCGGTCCAGGAGGATCCCACGTGCCGCGGAGCAGCTGGGCCCGTGAGCCATGGCCGCTGGGCCTGCACGTCCGGAGCCTGTGCTCTGCAGCGGGAGAAGCCACAACAGTGAGAGGCCCGCATACCGCAAAAAAAAAAAATGTCCATACTACCGAAAGCAATGTCTATTCAGTGCAATGTCTATAAAATTCCAGTGGCATTTTTCACAGAAATAGAAAAAAATGATCCTAAAATTTGTATAGGACCACAAATAGCCAAAACAATCTTAAAGAACAAAGCTGGAGGAATCACACTTCCTGATTTCAAAGTATAATCCAAAGCTATAGTAATCAGAATAGTATAGCGTTGGCATAAAAACAGACACGTAGATCAATGGAACAGAATAGAGAGCCCAGAAATAAACCCATGCATATATGGTCAATTAGTTTTTAACAAAGAGGCCAAGAATACTTAATAGAGAAAGGATGTTCTCTTCAATAAATATGGTTGGGAACAATGGACAACCACATGTAAAAGAATGAAACTGCATGGGTAGTAAGTCTGGAGGAACCAAGATGGCGGAGTAGAAAGACATGCTCTCAACTCCCTCTTGTGAGAACACCAGAATCATAACTAGCTGATGGACAATCATCGACAGAAAGACACTGGAACTCACCAAAAAAGATACCCCACATCCAAAGACAAAGGAGAAGCCACAATGAGACGGTAGGAGGGGCGAAATCATAGTAAAATCACATCCCATAACTGCTGAGTGGATGACTCACAGACTGGAGAACACTTATAACACAAAAGTCCACCCACTGGAGTGAAGGTTCAGAGCCCCACGTCAGGCTTCCCAATCTGGGGGTCCAGCAAAGGGAGGAGGAATTCCTAGAGAATCAGACTTTGAAGCCTAGTGGGATTTAATTGCCGGACTTTGAAAGGACTGGGGGAAACAGAGACTCCACTCTTGGAGGGCACACACAAAGTAGCATGCACATCGGGACCAAGGGGAAGGAGCAGTAACCGCAGGGAAGACTGAACCAGACCTACCTGCCAGTGTTGGAGGGTCTCCTGCAGAGGTGGGGAGTGGCTGTGGCTCACCGTGGGGACAAGGACACTGGCAGCAGAAGTTCTGGGAAGTACTCCTTGGCGTGAGCCCTCCCAGAGTCTGTCATTAGCCCCACCAAAGAGCCCAGGTAGGCTCCAGTGTTGGGTTGCCTCAGGCCAAACACCAACAGGGAGGGAACCCAGCCCCACCTATCAGCAGTCAAGCGGATCAAAGTTTTCCTGAGCTGTGCCCACCAGAGCAACAGTCAGCTCTACCCACCACCAGTCCCTCCCATCAGGAAACTTACACAAGCCTCTTAGATAGCCTCATCCACCAGAGGGCAGACAGCAGAAGCAAGAAGAACTACAATCCTGCAGCCTATGGAACAAAAAACACATTCACAGAAAGATAGACAATATGAAAAGGCAGAGGGCTATGTACCAGATGAAGGAACAAGATAAAACCCCAGAAAAACAGCTAAACGAAGTGGAGATAGGCAACCTTCCAGAAAAAAAATTCAGAATAATGATAGTGAAGATGATCCAGGACCTGGGAAAAAGAATGGAGGCAAAGATCAAGAAGATTTAAGAAACGTTTAACAAAGACCTAGAAGAATTAAAGAACAAACAAACAGAGATGAACAATACAATAACTGAAATGAAAACTACACTAGAAGGAATCAATAGAATAACTGAGGCAGAAAAACGCATAAGTGACGTGGAAGACGAATGGTGGAATTCACTGCTGCAGAACAGAATAAAGAAAAAGAATGAAAAGAAATGAAGACAGCCTAAGAGACCTCTGGGACAACATTAAACGCAACAGCATTCGCATTATAGGGGTCCCAGAAGAAGAGAGAGAGAAAGGACTCGAAAAAATATTTGAAGAGATTATAGTCGAAAACTTCCCTAACATGGGAAGTGAAATAGCCACCCAAGTCCAGGAAGCACAGAGAGTCCCATACAGGATAAACCCATGGAGAAACACTCTGAGACACATAGTAATCAAGTTGGAAAAAATTAAAGAAAAATTATTGAAAGCAGCCAGGGAAAAACAACAAATAACATACAAGGGAACTCCCATAAGGTTAACAGCTGATTTCTCAGCAGAAACTCTACAAGCCAGAAGGGAGTGGCATGACATATTTAAAGTGATGAAAGGGAAGAACCTACAACTAAGATTACTCTACCCAGCAAGGATCTCATTCAGATTCAATGGAGAAATCAAAAGCTTTACAGACAAGCAAAAGCTAAGAGAATTCAGCACCACCAAACCAACTCTACAACAAATGCTAAAGGAACTTCTCTAAGTGGGAAACACAAGAGAAGAAAAAGACCTACAAAAACAAACCCAAAACAATTAAGAAAATGGTCATAGGAACATAGTATCGATAATTACCTTAAACGTAAATGGATTAAATGCTCCAACCAAAAGACACAGGCTCGCTGAATGGATACAAAAACAAGACCCATAAATATATGCTGTCTACAAGAGACCCACTTCAGACCTAGGGACACATACAGACTGAAAGTGAGGGGATGGAAAAAGATATTCCATGCAAATGGAAATCAAAGGAAAGCTGGAGTAGCAATACTCATAACAGGTAAAATAGACTTTAAAGAGTGTTACAAGAGACACGGGAGGACACTACATAATGATCAAGGGATCAATCCAAGAAGAAGATATAACAATTATAAATATATGTACACCCAACATAGGAGCACCTCAATACATAAGGCAACTGCTAACAGCTATAAAAGAGGAAATCGACAGTAACACAGTAATAGTGGGAGACTTTAACACCCCACTTACACCAATGGACAGATCATCCAAACAGAAAATTAGTAAGGAAACACAAGCTTTAAATGACCCAATAGACCAGAGAGATTTAATTGATATTTGTAGGACGTTCCATCCAACAGGGGCAGATTACACTTTCTTCTCAAGGGTGCACAGAACATTCTCCAGGATAGATCACATCTTGGGTCACAAATCAAGCCTCAGTAAATTTAAGAAAATTGAAATCATATCAAGCATCTTTTCTGACCACGACGCTATGAGATTAGAAATCAATTACAGGGAACAAAACATAAAAAACATGAACACACGGAGGCTAAACAATACGTTACTAAATAACCAAGAAATCATTGAAGAAATCAAAGAGGAAATCAAAAAATACCTAGAGACAAATGACAATGAAAGCACAACAATCCAAAACCTATGGGATGCAGCAAAAGCAGTTCTAAGAGGGAATTTTATAGCTATACAAACCTACCTCAAGAAACAAGAAAAATCTCAACTAAACAACCTAACCTTATACCTAAAGGAACTAGGGACAGAAGAACAAACAAAACCCAAAGTTAGCAGAAGGGAAGAATTCATAAATATCAGAGCAGAAATAAATGAAATAGAAACAAAGAAAAAAATAGCAAAGATCAATAAAACTAAAAGCTGGTTCTTTGAGAAGATAAACAAAATTGATAAACCATTAGCCAGAATCAAGAAAAAGGGAGAGGAGTCAAATCAATAAAATTAGAAATGAAAAAGGAGAAGTTACAACAGACACCGTAGAAATACAAAGCATCCTAAGAGACTACTACAAGCAACTCTATGCCAATAAAATGGACAACCTGGAAGAAATGGACAAATTCTTAGAAAGGTATAACCTTCTAGACTGAACCAGGAGGAAGCAGAAAATATGAACAGACCAATCACAAGTAATGAAATTGAAACTGATTAAAAATCTTCCAACAAACAAAAGTCCAGGACCATATAGCTTCACAGGTGAATTCTATCAAACATTTAGAGAAGAGCTAACACCCATCCTTCTCAAACTCTTCCAAAAAATTGCAGAGGGAGGAACCCTCTCAGACCCATTCTATGAGGCCACCATCACCCTGACCAAAACCAGACACAGATACTAGAAAAAAAGAAACTTACAGACCAATATCACTGATGAATATAGATGCAAAAATCCTCAACAGAATACTAGCAAACAGAATCCAACAACACATTAAAAGTATCATACACCATGATCAAGTGGGATTTATCCCAGGGATGCAAGGATTCTTCAATATATGCAAATCAATCAATGTGATACACCATATTAACAAATTGAAGAATAAAAACCATATGATCAGGGCTTCCCTGGTGGCGCAGTGGTTGAGAGTCTGCCGGCTGATGCAGGGGACGCGGGTTCGTGCCCGGGTCCGGGAAGTTCCCACATCCCGCGGAGCGGCCGGGCCCGTGAGCCATGGCCGCTGAGCCTGCACGTCTGGAGCCTGTGCTAGATTCGCAACGGGAGAGGCCACAACAATGAGAGGCCCGTGTACCTCAAAAAAATATATATATATATGATCATCTCAAAGGATGCAGAAAAAGCTTTTGACAAAATTCAACACCCATTTATGATAAAAAAAAAACTCTCCAGAAAGTGGGCATAGAGGGAACCTACCTCAACATAATAAAGGCCATATATGACAAACCCACAGCAAACATCATTCTCAATGGTGAAAAACTTAAAGCATTTCCTGTAAGATCAGGAACAAGACAAGGATGTCCACTCTCACCACTATTATTCAACATAGTTTTGCAAGTCCTAGCCACGGCAATCAGAGAAGAAAAAAAAATAAAAGGAATACAAATTGGAAAAGAAGAAATAAAACTGCCACTGTTTGCAGATGACATGATACTGTATATAGAGAATCCTAAAAATGCCATCAGAAAACTACTAGAGCTAATCAATGAATTTGGTAAAGTTGCAGGATACAAAATTAATGCACAGAAATCTCTTGCATTACTATACACTAATGATGAAAAATCTGAAAGACAAATTAAGGAAACACTCCCATTTACCACTGCAACAAAAAGAATAAAATACCTAGGAATAAACCTACCTAGGGAGACAAAAGACCTGTATGCAGAAAACTATAAGACACTGATGAAAGAAATTAAAGATGATACAAACAGATGGAGAGATATACCATGTTCTTGGATTGGAAGAATCCAAATTTTGAAAATGATTATACTACCCAAAGCAATCTACAGATTCAATGCAATCCCTATCAGATTACCAATAGCATTTTTTACAGAATTAGAAGAAAAAAATCTTAAAATTTGTATGGAGACACAAAAGACCCCAAATAGCCAAAGCAGTCTTGAGGGAAAAAAGCGGAGCTGGAGGAATCAGACTCCCTGACTTCAGACTATACTACAAAGTTACAGTAATCAAGACAATATGGTACTGGCACAAAAACAGAGACAGAGAACAATGGAACAAGATAGAAAGCCCAGAGGTAAACCCCCACACCTATGGTCAACTAATCTATGACAAAAGAGGCAAGGATATACAATGGAGAAAAGACAGTCTCTTCAATAAGTGATGCTGGGAAAACTGGACAGCTACATGTAAAAGAATGAAATTACAACACTCCCTAACACCATACACAAAAATAAACTCAAAATGGATTTGAGACCTAAATGTAAGACCGGACACTATAAAACTCTTAGAGGAAAACATAGGAAGAACACTCTTTGACATAAATCACAGGAAGATCTTTTTTGATCCACCGCCTAGAGTAATGGAAATAAAAACAAAAATAAACAAATGGGACCTAATGAAACTTCAAAGCTTTTGCACAGCAAAGGAAACCATAAACAAGATGAAAAGACAACCCACAGAATGGGAGGAAATATTTGCAAATGAATCAGTTTACAAAGGATTAATCTCCAAAATATATAAACAGCTCATGCAGCTCAATATTAAAGAAACAAACAACCCAATCCAAAAATGGGCAGAAGACCTAAATAGACATTCTCCAAAGAAGACATACAGATGGCCAAGAAGCACATGATAAGATGCTCAACATCACTAATTATTAGAGAAATGCAAATCAAAACTACAGTGAGGTATCACCTCACACCAGTTAGAATGGGCATCATCAGAAAATCTACAAACAGCAAATGCTGGAGAGGGTGTGGAGAAAAGGGAACCCTCTTGCACTGTTGGTGGGAATGTAAATTGATATAGCCTCTATGGAGAACAGTATGGAGTTCCTTAAAAAACTAAAAACAGAATTACCATATGATCCAGCAATCCCACTACTGGGCATATACCCAGAGAAAACCATAATTCAAAAAGACACATGCACCCCAATGTTCATTGCAGCACTATTTACCATAGCCAGGTCATGGAATCCACCTAAATGCACATCGACAGATGAATGGATAAAGAAGAAGTGGTACATATATACAATGGAATATTACTCAGCCATAAAAAGGAACGATATTCGGTCATTTGTTGAGACATGGATGGATCTAGAGACTGTTATACAGAGTGAAGTAAGTCAGAAAGAGAAAAACAAATATCGTATATTAACGCATGTATATGGAACCAAAAAAAAAATGGTACAGATGAACCGGTTTGCAGGCCAGAAATTGAGACACAGATGTAGAGAACAAACATATGGACACCAAGGGGAGAAAGCTGCGGGGGATGGGGATGCTGGTGTGATGAATTGGGCGATTGGGATTGACATGTGTACACTGATGTGTATAAAATGGATGACTAATAAGAATCTGCTGTTTAAAAAAATAAGTAAAATTAAATTAAAAAATTACAAAAAACCGACTAATACTAAACTTTCTTTGGGTTATTTGTATGGAAATATGTTAATATAAATGTTTCAGACATTACATGAAATTCCTAAAAATCTTATATGTTCTCATATAATGTTATAAGTCATCATTCTAGTTATTATTTTAAAATGTATATCTCAGAAATAACTAAATTTCCTTGTCAATTGCATTATTATGAACTTTCGTGAAATCTTTAACTGTGGTCATTTTTAAGTCTTTTGTCATTTACAGACAGTTCTGGGTGTAGTCTCATGCTTTTGCAAAAATGTTCCTATAAAAGGGTTTCATCTTCAAGGAATTCATGGAAAAGACTGTGACAAGCACAGGTTTCTGGTAACCGACTATACTGCTGAACTGAATGTATAAGCATTTTCAGAACTCTATTGGAAAACTGATGAATTCATAAAAGTGCTAACCAAAGATCAAGATGAAAAAAAAATTAATTACATGGGACTGAGTGAACTGATGAGGATGATTATAATTTTTGTGACTTTCTGTTTGAATAAAAAAATTTAAAAATAAATCCAAAAAAAAAAGAATGAAACTGGACACTGTTTTACACTGTACACAGAAATCAACTCAAAATGGATTAAAGACTTGAGCATGGACCTGAAACCATAAAACTCCTGAAAGAAAACATAGCGGGGTAAGCTCCTTGACATTGGTCTTGTCAATAATTTTTTGGACTTGACACCAAAATCAAAGGACAAAAGCAAAAATAAGTAAGTGGGACCACATGAAACTAAAACACAGCAAAGAAAACCATCAACAAAATGCAAAGGCAGAAAATATTTGCAAACCACGTATCTGATATGGGGTTGATATCCAAAATATACAAGGAATTTATACAACTCTATAGTAAAAAAAACAACAAACAAATAGCCCAATTAAAAATTGGGCAAAAGACCTAAATAGACCTTTTTTCCAAAGAAGACATACAAATGGCCAAGAGGTACAAGAAAATGTGCTCAACATCATTAATCATCAGGGAACTGCACATCAAAACCATAATGAGATATCACGTCACACGTATTAAAATGTCTGTTACAAAAAGAAAAGAGATAACAAATGCTGGTGAGAATTTGGAGAAAAAGAAAACCCTGTACACTGTCATTGGGAATGTAAGCTGGTATAGTCACTATGGAGAACAGTATGGAGGTTCCTCCAGAAATTAAGAATAGAACTTCCATATGACCCAGCAATCCCAATTCTGGTTGTATATACAAAGGAAATGAAATCATTGTCTGTTGTTTTTTTGAAATTTAAAAAAACATTTATTTTATATTGGAGTATAGTTGATTTACAATGTTGTGTTTCAGGTGTACAGCAAAGTGGTTTTGTTATACATATACATATATCTATTCTTTTTTAGATTCTTTTCCCATATAGGTTATTACAGAGTATTGAGTAGAGTTCCCTGTGCTATACAGTAGGTCCTTGTTGTTTATCTTTTTTTTTTATTGGAGTATAGTTGCTTTACAATGTTGTGTTAGTTTCTGCTGTACAGCAAAGTGAATTAGTTATATATATACATATATCCACTGTTGTATAGATTTCCTTCTCATTAGGTCACCACAGAGCATTGAGTAGAGCTCCCTGTGCTATACAGTAGGTTCTCATTAATTATCTATTTTATATATAGCAGTGTATGTATGTCAATCCAGTCTCCCAATTCATCCCACCCCCCCATCCCCCCTTGGTAACCAGAAGTTTATTTTTTATTCTGTAACTCTCTTTCTGATTTGCCAATAAGTTCATCTGAACCGTTTTTCTAGATTCCACATATAAGCAATATTATATGATGTTTGGCTTTCTCTTTCTGACTTACTTCACTCTGTATGACAATCTCTAGGTCCACCCATGTCACTGCAGATGTCATTATTCATTCCTTTTTATGGCTGAGTAATATTCCATTGTATATATGTACCACATCTTTATCCATTCCTCTGTTGATGGACGTTTAGTTTGCTTGAAATCATTATGTTGATGAGATATTTGTACTCCCATGTTCATTGCAGCATTATACATAATAGCCAAGGTACGGAAACAACCTAAGTGTCTATCAGTGGATGAATGGATCAAGAAAATATGGAATGAATATTATTCAGCCTTAACAAAGAAGGAAATCCTGTCATTTGTGACAACATGGATGAACCAGGAGAGCATTATGCTAAGCAAAATAAGCCAGACAGAGAAATACTACATGGTATCACTTATATGTGGAATCAAAAATAAAGTCAAATTTATTGAAACATTATCAAAAAGTGGTTTCTGGGGGTTGGAGAAAATAGGGAGGGGTTGGTAAAATGGTACAAATTTTCAGTTATAAGAATAATAAGGTCTGAGGATCTAGTTATAATGTGACTATAGTTGATAACACTGTATTGCATAACTGAAATTTACTGAGAGAGTAGAACTTAAATGTTCTCACAAGAAAATAAAAAGGGAAGGAAAGAAGGAGGAAGAAAGAAGGGAAAAGGAAATATGTGAGGTGATAGGTGCATTAATTAACTCAATGAGAGGAATTCTTTCACAATGTATATCAAGTCATCAATTGTACACTTTTAATATGTTACAATTTTATTTGTCAATTATACCTCAATAAAGCCAGAAATAAAAAAGAGTTTTCTTCCAGCTCCATGGAAGACAGTGGAGAATTGCTTTCAGGATTCTGAAAATTCTTTTTTTTTTTTTTTAATATTTATTTATTTATTCTTTTTTGTTTGTTTGTTTAGGCTGTGCCAGGTCCTAGTTGCGGCATGTGGGATCTTTGTTGTGGCGTGCGGGATCTTCATTGCAGAATGTTTAGTTGCAGCATGTGGACTTCTTAGTTGTGGCATGCGAACTCTTAGTTGCGGCATGCATGTGGGATCTAGTTCCCCAACCAGGGATTGAACCCGGACCCCCTGTACTGGGAGCATGGAGTCTTACCCACTGGACCACAAGGAAAGTCCCAGGATTCTGAAAATTCTTAATTGTTGACCTCAAATTCCGTTTCCAATCAATCATGTGTGAGGGTAGAGTAAAAATATCTTCATACATGCAGGGACTCGAAAGATTGCCTCTCTTGCACTAGTTCTCAGGGAACCATAGGGTATTCTCTACAACAAAGGGAATATAGGAATAAAGAGCAAGGCATGGAGTCCAAGAAGTAGGGGATGTAACAGAGAAGAAAGAGAAGAGGAGCTTTATGGCCTGTGTCATATTTTGAGAGCGAACACTTCTATGGAAGCAGGACAGGGCTTCAGTAGGGATATTTCTAAGGAGGGGAAAGGGTAGGTGGAAGCACATTGCTCCTGTGTTTGAGCAGAATGAGAAGAAATCTGTCCGTTCTCTTGGAGAGTTCAATAATGAAATAGTAATAGGCACGTAGAAAACTAAGTAAATGAAAGTTAAGACAGTTATTAAAACAAGGAAAACTAGAAGTCGTAAAGAAAGTATAGTAAATTATACTTGGCTCTGATATGATGTTAACCCTGAAGATTAACAACAAAAAATTGTAATATAAATTGAGAAGATGGGGGAAAGGGAAATCTGTTTCCAAGAATAATGGTATAAGAGAGTGGATCCTTCATTTTTCATGCTAGAAAGTCCATAAATCATTTAGAAAAGTGAAAAGTGAAAAATCAGAAAATAGCAGTACACATGTGTTACTTAGAAATATGAAGGTAAATACCAGAAGAAACATCTTAAGGAGCTGAAAGTGATTCTAAGGAGGCAGGCAGCTACTGATTTTCATTATGTCTTGGTAGTCCTGTTTGACTTTTAAAATAGGTATGTGTAGGGACTTCCTGGTGGTCCAGTGGGTAAGACCTGGGGCTCCCAGTGCAGGGGGCCCGGGTTCAATCCCTGGTCGGGGAACTAGATCCCGTATGCATGCCGCAACAAAGAAGTCCGCATGCTGCAGACTAAGACCCGGCGTAGCCAAAATAAATAAATTTATTTTTAAATAAAAATATAAAATAGGTACATGTGTTCTTTGATTAAAACATGATTAAAAAGAAAAAGAAGGAAGTTCTGAGAATGGACTTGTCTTGTAGCCAAAGAATACAGACAAATTCCAACCCTTCCCAGACCCTTTTTCTTTTACTTTTATATCTCCTGCCCTCCCAACAGGAACCCCAGGCCTCTGGCCTGTGCAAAATATTTCTGACCTCTCCCAGTTTCTGGTTATAAGTATGTCCTAAATATTGCATGGAGGGAAATGGCATGCCTTTTTCTGTGTCAAAGACAGAAGAATAAATTCAAAGAAATGTTAATTTTGGGGGGGAAAAAAGGGTAGAGGACTATATACTGAACAGAATTCATAAATTTAAGGGTGTGCAAAGAGGGGAGGAAAGCTACTGGTGTGGGGGGGTGCTGGGGAGGGGGTTGGGAAGGGGAACCATAAGTGGCAAATGAGAATTGTGTAGAATACCAAGAAGTCGAGCTTCAAAAAGGAGCAGTGCTCACAAGCTGCAGAGAAGCTGTGTGGATTGGGAAGTTGTTAGTTGGATTTTGGCAGTTAGGAAGTTGTTCTTGACCTTTCAGAGAGAGATTACTATAGATCAGTGGTTCTCAACTGGAGGGCAGTTCTCCCCTACCCCCACCCCATGAGACATTTGGTAATGTCTGGAGATACTTTGGATTGTCACACCTGGAGGAGTGCTACTGGCTTCTGATGAGTAGGGTCCAGGGATCAAAAATGCACAGAGTAGCTCCCAGTGACAATGAATTATCTGACCCAACATGTCAGTAGTGCTAAGGTTGAGAAACTCTGCTATAAATTAAGGAAAGGTGAAGAAAGGAACATTTATTGAGCATCTATTTGTTGAGCATTTCTTTGTTCCAAGAATTATAGGAACAGGATCTAATTTGAAGGTAGTGATCACGTGTTTTGGGGAAACTACAGAAGGGAAAAAAAGTATAGTAGCTAGCTTGAAAGGGAAGCAAAGTTGAAAGAATAATTGAAATGCTTAGCACAGTGTTTGGCATATATTAAGTACTTAATAAATATTGTTTTTATTATTAATAACATGTTCATTAAGAATCAGTAAGTTCATTTACAGATGTTCATTAAGTGCTAGTTACTATAGGAGAAACAAAAATGAATGAAATATACACGTATTTGTATGCTTATGTTTCTTATTAGTTTACAAACTTTATAACTAGAGTATCTGTTTTACTTATTTCTCTATCCCACATAGAACTAATCTTGCCATAATTAACCTAAATACACATATTTTTGCTTAATAGAAGAAGGCATATTTATGAATTAGCCATTCTTCACAAAAACAGTATATAACATTTAACTCATTGAATTATAGTTAATTCTTTGCCTTTTTTCCTCCCTACTAGACCATAAGCAGCACAAGAGTAGAACAAGTTAGGTTAGCCATCTCTGTAGCATTCAGGACTTAACACCATGCCTGGCACATAATAGTTACCCACTAAAATGTTTGTTAAATAAATGAATGCGATTACAATCACTGTCAGTAGTGTATTTTTTGAATGCTAGCTGTTGACACCCCAGAGGAGGGGGAATATACTATGAAACTATTTATCAGATAATCTTCTGTTTAATGTAAGTCTTCTGTTTAACATATTTTCTTCCACATTTAGAACTTCAAAGCGTTTAATAAGAAAAAGAATAGCTCCGCTGAAACTTCTCTTAAAGTCCTGCTTTGTTTTTCTTATCTCTGCAGTGCCGAATTATCCCAAGGTCGTTACTGGGACGGGCTAGGCTCTCCTCCAGATTCCCCATCTCCTGGGAGTGATGTGTATTGCAGCAGTGAGCCCAGTGACCCTCAGTATGACCAGAGTCTCCTGGAGAACTTGTTTTACACAGCACCCGTAAGTCACTGAATCTGAAACTTTAGGAATTGGAGAACAAGAGTATTAATAATATTAGTGAGTGTAGGCATGTTACCACTTGCCAGACAGAAAGCTATCCATTTTACATACCTTATTTAATTATAATCACAATCTGAAGAGGAGAGTATTATCCTCGTTTTACAGATGAGGAGATAAGCCTACTAAGATTAATTATTTTGTCCAAGGACACATCATAGCAAGTAAGTGTTAGAGCCAGGATTCAAATTCAAGTTTACCTGAGTCCAAAGCCTATAATCTTAATATATTATGTGGCTTCCTAAGAGCTCTTTCAAGGAAGAGCTAATGTAGGTATACCCTCAGAACCACCCTTGACTGGTATCTTTTCAGATACAGATGTTCCAGAAACACCTCTACTCATGGTGGACAAATACCTCTACTGACCCTTAAGACAGAACATTCTCTTTTCAGGCAGTTTTAGCATTTTCAAAGTTCTTTCTTATGTCAAGCCGTATGTTCTATTCATTGGTTTAGCATCTTCTAGAATGTATACAAAATGAGTTCATTCACTGTTCCACAAATAATCATATTTGTGAAGATTGCTGTCATATTCCCTATTTTCTTTTTCTCCAGGTCAGCAAAGATACCTGAAATACAGTGTAGTTTATACCAGCTCAGTGGAAAAGCAATGAGGGTGACCAGGGTGCAGAAGAAGCAGGGAGGACTTTTACATGAGATTGTCAGGAAGGAGCATCATGAGGGATAAGGGATTTTAACTGAGACTTGAAAAGTAGTGTTCAGAGAGATAAACGATATGAAATAGGAATAGAAAGAATGACCTGTTTAGAGAAGCAGTTTGTGTACTACAAGGCATCTAATTTGACTGGGTAAGAATTCGTGTGGAAGAGACATTGACGAGGCAGGCTAGCGCATTATAAGCAGTCTGTAACAGCGTTTGAATGTCGAGTGAGGAGGAAATGACATGACTGAAATAGTGTTCTAGGAATGTTAAACTGGCAGTGATGTAGGAGGTCAACTGTGGGGAGAATAATGGGAGCAGATAGGAAGCCATTGGGTTATTGGAGGTGTGAGACAGAGAGAGAGAGAGAGAGAGAGAGAGAGAGAGCATGCCAGAATGAGAGTGGCAGGAGTGGGATTGGAAAGGAGGAGATGGACTTAAAAGACACTGTGAATTGTTAGGATTTAATGACTTTCTACCTTAAAAGTCATCACTGATACTGTGTTACCTGTAGGAGAAAAGAGAAAGGGAACTTACATTTAGTACACATTTTCTGTGTGCCAGAGAATTTACGTTACCTATTATTTATTAAGTACTGTGCCAAATGTTTTAAGTTCATTATTTCATTTAATTCTTTTACTAGCCCCATGAGATAGTGTTATCCTTTTACATATCATGAAATAAAAGCTTAGAGACATTAATTACTAGTAGTTAGGCAGAACTAGAATTCTTACCCTAGTCTGTCTGGCAAAAAGCCCATGTTGTTCCCACTAGACCACACCATCTCCTAAGTCTTGAGCATAGCATTAGAATCTGATCTTGACTTGACCTCCCTAACCTCATCTCCCACTTTTGCCCTGTAACCACTGGAGACTCCAGTCATACTGATTGTCTCACAGTCTAGCTTTTTCCATCCCCATATCTCTTGCTCATACTGGTCCTTCTACTTGTTGAAGGATGTTGAAATGCCCTTATACATCTGGTAAACTTCTCTTCATTCTTTAAAAATCAACTCATCACCTCTATGAAGAAACCATCCCAGACTCCTCTAAGCAGAGTTTGTTGCCTGAATGTCCACAATATCCTGCACATACCTCTCTTACAGCCCTTATGTTGTATGATACAGTTCCTCATGAACAAAAACATGTCTTCATTATCTTTTTATTACCTGTAAAACAAAGGCCTGATAGAATTTTGAGTACTCAGTGAATTCTTAGTGAATAAACGAATGAATCTGTGAATGGTACTAAGTAATCCCCCATGCTATCTGAACAAAATAATTTTAGAAAATGTTTGTTTACTGGAAGAAGGAGTGAACCAATTGGCCTTGAGGCACTGGGAAGACCAAGGAGTTAGAATGCTCATGTCCTTCCCTGGGGTCAGTGTTTAATGTTCTTAATATTGAATAACATCCACAGCTTAGAAATTCAGCATTACCTTGTGGTTTTGTTTCCTGAAATTATGAGCTTTTGAACAACCTGGTTATATTTACTCTAATTTTCTTCAGGCTGTGAACCCATCTAGCTTTTGATCACCTTGTCAAAACCATTTTTAGAAGCTGCCACTTAACAAAGAAAAACTTAAGTGCAAAAAGCTTTGTAATTTCACCTTGGAAAAGTTACATTGCCTCCTAGAAGGACATTCTGATCATGCCTATTTAACTATTAATTTGTTACCCTTATGACAGGTCAATACGTTATATACCCTGAGATGCTGAGAAAAGGGAGTTGGAGGTGATAAGCTTAAAACTACTTTGGATTGGTCTCCTGCATTTATAACAAAAAGATTTTTTTTTAAATTGGAGCCGAATAACTGTAACGCTGTCTTCTTATTTTGCATTTGTGTTAGAGCTGATTAGTCAATTTCAGCTTCCTTTTCTCACGATAAAATTACCGGGGGTTTACCCACTGGTTCTGCCATTACGAAAATTTGTGACATATAATAAACAGTTCATCTTAGCAAGATTAAAAGCAGAATGAATCATTAGGAGTATAGAGTGCTGAAAAAAAGTAGAATCTTTAGGGCTTCCCTGGTGGCACAGTGGTTGAGAGTCCGCCTGCCGATGCAGGGGACACGGGTTCGTGCCCCGGTCTGGGAAGATCTCACATGCCGCGGAGCAGCTAGGCCCGTGAGCCATGGCCGCTGAGCCTGCGTGTCCGGAGCCTGTGCTCCGTAACGGGAGAGGCCACAACAGTGAGAGGCCCGTGTACCGAAAAAAAAAAATTGAGATGGGGACACCTTACAGGAATGTACTAAGGATTAGAAATACACATGCAGCATTTAACATAGTACCAGATACATAGAAGGCAGTCAGTAAATAGTGGTTGTTATTACTTTTGAGGATTCAAAAGAAGAATCTGTTTTCATTTATTTTCTTTGAACTGAACTTGTAGGTTATTTTTGTGAACTTCATATTATTTTTATATAGCCAGGAGAAACAGGATTATCTTCCTGGTGTCAGTTATCTCTTTTGATTACTACTTTTAGAGAAATGTTTTCATTACCACTATCCCCAAAGCAGTTATCTTTTAGTGCCTCTCTTTTTGTTTCTTCCCCCCATAGAAATCTGATACCAGTGTCAGTGATGTCTTCAGTGGAGATGATGATGTTGTCCCTTCTAAAAAAATGAGCCAGTCAAAAGCTCTTGCCAGATCTTCTAAGGTTCTAGAGTCAAATGATCATAAGTTGAAGAAGAAGGCGGTGGGCAAGAAAAATAGGTGAGCCTCTTTATGAATGCTTGTTTAGAGTCAAAAGCAAAGGAAGATTATTTTCACAAGATCTCTTCAAGTGAAATCACCTGTGTTTGCCAATACTGTCAGACTGGTTGAGTTACAGTAACTCATTAAGTATTGCAGTCCTTAAACATGCAATAACATGAAAAGATGGATGTGATAAAATAATTAAGGGAGAAAGCAGAATTCTAAGTTGTATGTGTGCTCTGTTACACTTAATGTAGAAAATATGCATAAAGAAAGCAAATGAAAAGGAATACACAAAAGTGATGATAGTAGTTATATTAAAGTAGTGAATAACTGAAGTAAAGTCTGTATCCCTTGTTGAAAACCTAATTCTGTTATATCAGTTTCTGTACTTGTGTGGAGATAATAAGCCTTTGGATTACAAGAATGTTTTTACTTTTTTTTTTTTTTGGCTGCATGGGTCTTAGTTGTGGCACACGGGATCTTTGTTGCCGCATGTGGGATCTTTGTTGTGGGATCTTTAGTTGCGGCATGCAGCATCTAGTTCCCTGACCAGGGATCAAATGCGGTCCCCCTGCATTGGGAGCGTGGAGTCTTAACCACTGGACCACCAGGGAAGTCCCTGTTTTTACATTTTTTGAGATTTCTTTCATGTAGATTAGGACCAGAATTATGATTAAAGCCATTTCCCAGTCTTTGATAACTTGTGAATTAAGATGCCTGCTGCCTTTCCTCCTTCCTCCTCTTGCCTGTACCAACTAGATCGTTTCATATTTGGCTTCTTACAATCTGCCTCACTGTCTATATGAACTCCTTTCAGAAACTTGATTGAACAACAGATGCTATCAGAAACTCCAGAAGATGCCCAAGTGATGACACTAAGTGTGGATAGACTGGCCCTTCTGGGTAGAACACATTCAGTCAGAATCATCATCGAAACAATGGGAGTTCCTCCAGATAGTCTCCAGGAGACCCCTGGCAAAAAAAGCTTTCCTGGGAGACTACCTAAGCTGACAACAAAAAAGCGGTATGTCTCTAACATGGGAAAACT
This sequence comes from Stenella coeruleoalba, assembly GCF_951394435.1. Classification (NCBI taxonomy): domain Eukaryota; kingdom Metazoa; phylum Chordata; class Mammalia; order Artiodactyla; family Delphinidae; genus Stenella; species Stenella coeruleoalba. The sequence continues at coordinate 51,702,631 of NC_137154.1, read as the reverse complement.
AAATTTGACGTTTCTGGAAAGTGTGTCTGGTAGTAATAATAAATAATTACATAGTACTTTATGATTTGTAAAGTGCTTTCATATGCTTCATTCAATCAACAAAAATGTACTGAATCCGCCACTAGGTCCCAAGCATTAAAAGTATGAGAATAAAGAAAATTAAGACCCAGGCTCCATTCTTCCATGCCTTACAGTCAACAGGAGAGAGAAACATTTAAATGGCTGTCTCTTGGGTTGGCCAAAAAGTTCGTTCGGGTTTTTGTAAGATGTTACAGAAAAGCCCGAACAAACTCTTAGGCCAACCCAATATGATAGGGCTTTAGGGGCCAAAAGAGATGTTTTATATGAAAAGTGCTGTGGGAACGCAAGACTGGTAAAGGCTTTGAAAAGAGCAGGTCGGTCCTCTGAGGACCTGAGGTTCTAAAAATAGGGCCTTGAAAGATATGTAGGATTTATCAGAGAGAAAATACGTTTATTATTTGGTTTGTTTTTTAATTACTTTTCTTGTTTCGACTTTTTAGCACCTTCTTTGTGGAATATCACTTTCCTATGGGCTTTTCCAAAAATGGATTGACAAAGACAGCTTTGATCACTGAGGTGGTTCGACTCGCATCCAGTAAAATTACAGATGGAAGTAAGAGAGAACTTAATTTCTGCTCCTTAGATATTTTGGCTTTGGAAGAATTTTTGAATCCCTAATTATTCATATACTCCTGTATTATCATAGAATCTTAGAGGCAGAAAGAATTTTGAAGTGAATCTAATTCCTTTACTTTACAAGTGAGGAAACTGGTCCAGAGGTGCTATGAGTATTCGGATGCAAGGCAGAAAGGCAGTGACATAGCTGAAACTGTAACTCAGAACTCCTGATGCTTAGATCATGTTCTTTCAACTGTTGACGTTTTTCTTTTCTTCCCTTTTTAAAAATAGCTTTATCAAGGTATAACTCACATACCATACAATTCACCCATTTGAAGTATACAACTCCATGATTTTTAATGTATTCATAGGTTGTGTAACCATCACCACAATCTAATTTTAGAACATTTTCATCCCCCCTAAAAGAAATCCCATACTTATTAGCATTCTTTCCTCATTTCTCTCTTTGCCCCCTTTCACTAAGCAGCTACTAATCTACTTTCTGTCTCTCTCAATTTTCCCATCCTGGACATTTCATATAAATGGAATCATATAATATGTGATATTTGTGACTGGCTTTTTGGACTTACTGTAATATTTTCAACTTTTAATATTTAAGTTTTCAATATTTCGCTATTAAAGACAGTGCTTCAGTGAATAATCTTGCACATGTATCATTTCTCATTTGATGTGAGTATATCCAGCACAAGCATTTAAAATAAATACTTATTTACCCTTAAAAACAGCACCTAAATAATTTAATATACTCTTTTACTAGAGTACATTGTTTCACTTTCCCCATCACCATAAGGAAGAATTAGGGCATTTAAAATTTTTCATATTTTTATTTTCTGTATGCTTAAATTATCGATAGCAACAGAAGGTGCTCTGGAGGTTTGTTAAAAGCATTCGAGAATGTATACTTGATTCTGCTGGCTGAAGTCAGTCAGTGTGTTTGAGGAGCTTTAATGCAATTAAACTGTTTTTATCAAACCCCAATATAAAGAAAAATGTTGGATTCTTTTCTCAGGTCTTCCCCATTTACCTCCTTCTACCTACAGGACATTTATGAGTTCCTTAAAACTTCTCTGAGCCTCAGATTCCCCATCTGTAAAATGGAGGTACAGCAAGGACAAGCACGGTTCTGATATGCACGAGTTTCAGTTAACATAGTATCTACAAAGCAAGAACTGCCTGTATTACACAGGGGCTTAATGGACAGTCAAATGGGATAATGAATGTAAAAGCATTAAACTCTAAAGTTGTATGTAACTAATACTAGCTCACATTTATTGGGCACTAAATTATGTGTCAAGAACTCTACTCAGTGTTTTATATATATTAATCATGTAATCTTTTAAAACACATACACACACACACACACACAGATGAAGAAAGAGGAAGCTGAGGCATATATCAGTTAAGTAACTTGTCTAAGATAACACAACTGGTTTATGGTAGAACTAGAATTTGAACTAGAACATTTTGATTCCAAATCATTGTGCTTTTCATCTATATTGCTTCTCATGCATTATTATTATTAGTATTATTATTGGCCACAGCGATTGAGTTCTCCCTTTGTCCTTCTGGGAAAGATAGTATGGGACATGTGGAATAAGCATCAAGCCAGGAATTGGAAGAGTTCTAGTTCTGGTTATACCACACACTTAATCGTGTGACCCTAGACACAATGACTTTTCATCTCTGGGCCTTTCTTAACAATATAATATGGAATGGACAAGTTATTTTCAGGATCCCTTCCAGCACTTTAAAAAAGTCTGCTTTGGCATATTGTTAGCAATTTATTTACATGAATTTCTTCTTCCATTATTGCCTTAACTTATTTTTTAAAAAATGAGCTTAAGAACAGAGAATTATATGACAAATACAATAATATAGTACCAAAACATACTTAAGTAATAAGGAGAAATCTGAGTAACACCAGGTTGAAATACAGTTCTGTTTGTACATAAAAGATTTTATAGTGTTTTAAAGTGCTTTTTTATCTGTTACCTCAGTTGATCCTCTCAGCACACCACTGAGGTGTAGGTGTTGTCTTACTTCTCTTTCCGTGGTGGGATAAGCAGGTAAACTGGTCTAGTGGGTGTGCGCTTGCTGGGCCCAGACCTTTTGTTAACAGTTCCTGTGGATGGATCCAGATAGCAAGACCTAGATCCTGTCCATGAGTACCTAAAGAAATAAAAAGAGTCAAGAAGTAAGATGGCAAGGATAGAGATCAGTAGGTCAAATGGGCAGTTTGAATGAATATCAGAGATAGTGGATTCTCTGTAACTGGGCCTTTTTGCGTGGGTTCTTCAGATCCATTTTAAGGGTCTAGAAGTGAATGGACTGGAAGATTATTTTACAGGTGATAAATTGTGGCTGAAATGGTTCATTAGTAAGTAACAGAACTTATTCATATCAAATGATTCTAGCCCCAAATTCCTTTTTTTTTTTAAACCTGTTAAATCCACATAGCAGTGAGCACAGACTCAGATACTACCATCACTTTATCCCATTTACACTTGCTATTACAGCAGAAACCCCTTCCTTTCCATCTATGAAAAGACAGACTCCGTTCTGCCTAATACTGCAAACTAAGATCAGTACTTAGAACCTTGTATAAGTGTGACAGGAGAAGTCCCCTAGTCTTCAGCCAGAAAATAAACTCATTTTCATTATTACAGTTTTTGATTCGGTTCTTCTCTTCATTTATCCCTCATTGTCCCACATCCAGCCAGCCCCCTTCTTTCATTACATTACCTATCAACTTGTCTTTTAAAACACTGGTCATACCTTACACCCAGTGAAGTGTATGGTATGTCTCTTTACACATCCTGTGCTCCTATGCTTGACATTCATTTCTCATAGCAAAGCAGAGCAACATAGCCCTGCTTATCTTCTCTGTGCTGTATTCAGGATTTTCTCTCTGTCTCTGTTCCTTCAGTCCTAATAACCCTAACACTTTTGTGAAATTACACTGACTGGATTCCTGAAAGAGATCTTAGATTTGAAAGGGAGGTGGGTGGTGTCAAGGCATGGATTGATGAGATGGCTCTAGTTGGGTGGTGTGACATGTGCTTATGTGTCTGGTTCTCCTTACAGTGGTGAAATTCCAGCAGAGATTTGTGTTTCCGGTACAATTTGGTGGCCCAATGATAGAACACTGGTGGAATTCCAATCTTACTTTCCAAATTTACACAAAGAAAACCCCACAGTTAAAGGTACTTCAAGTGATTTTGACCTTTGCCTTACCATTTATTCACACTAGGGATTTGGAGCATACTTAAAATTATATTCCTACCTAAACTAGGAAATTCTCCAGGCTCAAACGATATTAATACTTATGATTGTTGTTTATTATTATAATTTTAAATTTCTAATTGATATTTGTTATAGGCTAGATATTATGGTAAAGGCTCTATGTGAACAACACTATCAAATTTAATGATTAAAACAGTTTGTGAATTAGATACCTTATTATCTTCAATCTACAGATGAAAAAAACCAAGATTTAGTGAAGTAACTTGTCTAAGATCACCCAAGCTAATAAAAGACAAAGCCAGGACTCTATCCCGAGTCTTTAGGTCCTAAGTTCTTAACCTCTTTACTGTGCTCCCTGCTATGGAGGGTTGTTTGAATTGATATAGGAGCCTTAATTTGAGGCTCTGCTTTCTTTTTTCAGACAGAATACATAAGTTATCCATCCCATATCCAAAGTAATATAATATAATATAATGTGGGTAGCAGTTTTATCAGCTAATTCCAAGTTTATAAAATCCACTTGCAACTGGTACAACAGAACTCAAACTATGTCATGAGCAGTTTTTACTTCCTTCAATTGAAAGAGTAGCTTTTATAATCTTTGACTTCCTCTTTGGTATGGATAGTATGAGGAATGCATCTTGTTTTCTTTTTGTTTATATTTTCAGGAGATCTAAATAATACAAGTTCATTTTGGAAAATATAGCAAAATAGAAGGAAAAAACATAAGGAAAAAACAAAAAATAGAAGGAAAAACATAATTTCACAACCTCAAGACAACCTCTATAAGCATTTCAGTATATTTGCATTGAATCACATAGTTAAGGCTTCTTTCTAATTATAAAAGAATTATACATGTTTTTAATAGAAAAATATTTTTAAAACACAAAAATCACCTATAATCTCATCACCAATAAATATTGTTAATATTTATGTGTATCTTTTTCAAATGAATACATTATATATGTAAATCTTTGACAGTATTAGGATAATTTTATATGCAATTTTTATCCTGCTTTTTAAAAATTTAACATTGTCTTGAGGATTTTTATTCATTTTTTTCAAAAATGTAAATCTTTTCCATGTAATTTTATAAATATGTGAAGGTTTACTATATATAATTTAATACCCTATTTCTAATAAACATAACGAATATTGTTCATATTATTTCAAATTTTAGTAAACATCATTTTAATAGCTATATATTATTCCATTCTAGAAATGTGCTATAATTAATAATTCCTGATTTTGAACATAAAAATCTCATTGTTAACTTTTAAAATACACATTGTATATAAGCTTCTTATGTATTATTTACTATTTCTTCGGTATAAATTTCCAGAAGTGAAATTACTGGGCCAAAGAGTATGAATATTAAAAGCTTTTTATATTTGTTGCTAAATTTCCTGTCCAGAAGTATGTTGCCAGTTTATATTCCCAACTTCAGGCATATGACAGCCCCTGTTTCTCCATAACCTTGTTAGCATTGGGCATGTTTTATAATTTTCCCAGCTTTAATGGCAAACATTTGCATCATCTTAATTGCACTTTTTATTTTTAAGCGTGAATTTGAACATTTTTTGTAAGAACTAACTTAAAAATAGAAAAAGATAATCTTCTGACCTCTTTGTGACTCATGAAACCCTCTCTAATCTTCCAGGAAGAATTGGTAAAACCCAGAAGGGAGACCAAAATGACAGAATATGGGCTCCCACTTAGAGTTCCCTCAGTCAAATAATTAAGCTACTGACTTCATAAAGCATGGATTCCTTTATAAGTCATCATATGTTGTCACTTCAATTAAAGTCCCCTGTGGCTTCTCTTTACTTTAACTTAAACTTTTTCTTTCCTTCTTTTCTCAGCCTGAAGTCATTGGGTCTGCATCACTACCTTTGAGAGCTGTCATTCAATCTGAGCTGCTTTCTTTCAGTGACCAGCTTGCAGTGCAACAGGAAAGTGGTCAGACTCCACTTGGCCCGCTCAAGGTATGTAGATACACATTCAGGTAGTCAAGTATTTATGGAGCATGTGTTACTGGCTGGCTGTGAGATTATAGCAGTGAACAAGAAAATCAGCATCTTTGCTCTTGCAGCTTATATTAAAACAGGACAACAAAAGTGCTAGGAAGGGGGCTTCCCTGGTGGCTCAGTGGTTGGGAATCCGCCTGTCAATGCAGGGGACAAGGGTTCAAGCCCTGGTCCCAGAGGATCCCACAAGCCGTGGAGCAACTAGGCCCGTGTGCCACAGCTGCTGAGCCTGCGCTCTAGAGCCCGTGAACCACAACTGCTGAGCCTGCGTGCCATGGCTACTGAGGCCCGCGCACATAGAGCCCGTGCTCTGCAACAAGAGAAGCCACCGTAATGAGAGGCCTGAGCACCGTAACAAGGAGTAGCCCCCATTTGCCGCAACTGGAGAGAGCCCACACACAGCGATGAAGACCCAGTGCAGCCAAAAATATAAATAAATAAATAAATAAATAAATTTATTTCACGTGTATAATTTTAAAAAAAACTGCTGCGAAGGAACTAAATGATACAATGTGACAGTAAGTACCTGGGAGGAAGTAGGAGATGGGAAGGTGTCTCTAAGGAGGTGACATTTAAGGTGAGATTTGAAGAATGAGAGGAAGAGGCCACCAAGTAAAAAGCACAGGAAAGATCGTTCCAGAGAAAAGAATGGCACATGCAAAGGCCCTAAAGTGAGAATGGGCTTCACTTCATCAAGGGGCAGAATGTTGCCACAGGATAGTGAGCCAAAAGGGAGATTGGACAGGCAGGCAGGAGCCATGTCGCTCAGAGCTTTGTAGGTCAGAGTAAAGGGTTTAGCTTTTATCCTAAGAGCCAAGAAAGGACATTGAAGCATGGAAGTGACATCTGGTTTACATTTTAAAAGATTACTGGGTAGAGAATATTGTAGGGTGCAGGAGGGAAAATGTTGCGTTCATCCAGAAAAGAAATGATTGATAGTTTGTACTAGAGTAGTGGCAGTGAACAAGGAGAGAAGTGGCTGAGTTTGTGTGTGGTGGGATGAATGCTATGTGTAATTCATCGGAGAGAGGGTTCTGTCCTTTATTCAGAAGCATCATTTTCTTAGGTGGAAGAATTTTTTGTTTTTTAGAGCTTGCCCTAATCATTTTCTTTTAATTGAAGTATAGTTGATGTACAATATTATATAAGTTACAGGTGTACAATACAGTGATTCACAATTTTTAAACATTATATCCATTTATAGTTATAAAATATTGGCTATATTCCCTATGTTGTACAGTGTATCTTTGTTGCATATTTTATACATAATAGTTTATATCTCTTAATCTGCTACTTCTGTATTGCTCCTTCCCACTTCCCTCTCCCCACTGGTAACCACTAAGTAGTTCTGTATATCTGTGAGTCTGTTTTTTGGTACATTCACTAGTTTGTTTTATTTTTAGAGTCCATGTATAAGTGATACAGCATTTGTCTTTCTCTGTCTGACTTGTTTCACTTAGCATAATACCTGTAAGTCCATCCATGTTGTTGCAAATGGCAAAACTTTTATTCTTTTTTATGACTGAATAGTATTGCATTGTATATGTACAATGTCATCTTTATTCATTCATCTGTTGATGGACACTTAGGTTTCTTCCATATCTTGGCAGTTGTAAATAATGCTGGTATCATTGGGGTGCATATATCTTTTTGAATTAGTGTTTTTGTTTCTTTCATATATATACCCAGGAGTGGAATTGCTCATTCATATGGTAGTTCTATTTTTAGTTTTTTGGGAAACCTCCATACTGTTTTTCACAGTGGCTGCACCAATTTACATTCCCGTTAGGTGGAAGAATTTGAATGTGTGGCTTCACTATAGCTTTGTCCTGTTGTACTGGCGAGCTTTTGAAATCATCACAGCCATACATAAAACATTTCCATGACTCCTCATCACCCAGAGGATAAAATACAGGGCATACCATATGACCCCACCTGACCACTGCAGCTTTCTCTGTTCCAGCTTCCCTGCCAATAGCCATGTCAAACTATGTAAAGAATTGCTAAAGTATTGTGCTGGGTTATGCATCCATGCTTTTGTTCTTGATTTTCATGCTGCTTCCTCTTCTTGGAAGCCCTCTCTGCCCTCTTCCTGGCCTTCTTAGTAATAGATACCATTTAATTTTAAAAACTTGTTTGACTACCATTGCAAAAAATTAACATCACATTATTCTTCCACTACCAAAGTTTTATTTTTTGCTTTCCTAGTTCATTCTAGACTGCAAGGTTTATAACCAGAAAGGGGTAATAAATAGAGTTGATGGACTAGAAATTGTTTCTGTCCTGGCTTTGTTGAGAGAAGCACTGTTCTAAATAGATTGCTGTCTATATTCAATAGAGCAAAAGAACTTTGCTGTGGGTTTTAAATAAAAGGAGCTGCAAGTCCCCTTTATCTCTAGTAATTCAGCCTCGTAATAGTGACCACTTTCATTCTTCATCATTTATCCCACATCCTTTTTTACTTTTTAACATTTTAAACTTTTAAAAATAACTTCAAACTTAAAGAAAAATTGCAAAAATAGTACAAAGAACTCATATACCCTTTACCTGGACTCGGCAATTATTTGTCGTATTTGCTTTATAATTATCTGCCTCTTCTGTCTCTTTCTCTCTTTTTGTCCCCCTCCCCACTCTCTCTCTATACACATACACACACAATTTCTTTCTGAACTATTTGAGAATATGTTACAGACATTAAACCTCTTTCTCCCTAATTTCTTGTGTGTATTTTCTAAGAACAAAGGCAACATTGTACATAATGCTGTACAGTTATAAAGATCAATTTAACAGCAATAGTATATTCTGTCTGTAGTCCATACTCAGATTTCACCAACTATGCCAGTACTTCCCTTTGTAGCATTTTTTTTCCAGTCCAGGATCATGCATTGCGTTTATTTATTTATTTTAATGAATTAAATTTATTTTATTACCTTTATGCATATGATATGTGATAGAGCTAAAGATCATAGGGTAGGGCTTCCCTGGTGGCGCAGTGGTTGAGAGTCCGCCTGCCGATACAGGGGACATGGGTTTGTGCCCCGGTCCAGGAAGATCACACATGCCGCGGAGTGGCTGAGCCCGTGAGCCATGGCCACTGAGCCTGTGCATCTGGATCCTGTGCTCCGCAACGGGAGAGGTCACAACAGTGAGAGGCCCGTGTACCGCAAAAAAAAAAAAAAAAAAGATCACAGGGTAGCTAATTCTGAAGAAGGGATGAACCTTTAAACAATTAATTAACCTCAATTTACATAATGGTCTTATTATTTGCATAGCTAATGGTAGGGTTTGATTATAGGCCGTTAACAGTCATTAATAAGTGAAAGTGTGTCAGAAATACTACACGGGTTTGTATCTTAGACTCAAGAAGCAAACACCCATTGCATTTAAATGTCATCTCTCTCTAATCTCCTTTAGCCTAGAACAGTTCTGCCGCCCTTCTTTGTCTTTTAGTACTTTGATATTTTTGAAAAGTAAGGCCAGTTACTTTGTAGAATGTCCTCCATTTGGGGTTTATCTGAATCACTTATTACTATGATATTTGAAAGAATATGATTTCTAACTTCACCATTAACTCCATCATTCCCTGTGCATTTATTAATTGGCATTCTACTACATAGAAGAGTTGTCCCTTCTCCCTTGCTTATTTATATTGGTATGGACTCATGGATTCTTATGTTATTCAAAAGGTTATAATCCACTAGTAGTAGTATTCATTTTGAAACTCAGCTTGTCCTGGATTTGTCCAGAGGGAGCCCCTTCAACTGGATTCTGTGTCCTTTAAATATGTCTCCATTCTCTTCTGAGCACTTACTTATTTATGGCACAAGATGATGTTTTAGACTCATCTTGTATTATTAATAAATCATCTGCCTAGCTTTTCTTAGTCCTGGTAAGGTGATGTATGTGCAGTCTATTAGTGTTCCTACTATTGTGGTATTTGAGGATGAATTAATTTATATCCTAACAATCTGATGCTGCTCCTAGCTCCAAAATTCTGTTTCTGATTCTAGAAAATATTCCTATTAACTCTCTTCCTTTTATGTTCTATAGGTAACTGTGGAGCTTGTTATAGATAACAAGGATTTCGCTGATGTCAATACAAAGTTAAATAGCAACACCCAACATAGCCCACTTTGTGCTCTTACAAGTCCAGATAAGACACTGCCAGAACCTAGTCAACATGTTACCTGTACCAAAAATCCACAGAACCTCAATCAAATTCATGAAGAAACTGTAAAGAAAACACAGAATTTGGTGCTCCCCATCCCAAAGTCACCAAGCCCTGTTGCACCAAGTCCTTCAACCTTCACGGCTGTGCCAGCCTCTCACGATTTGATAAATCAGATAAATGTGTCAACAAAAGAAAGTGCTTTGCTGTTGCATGTGCTACTGATGGTGCCAGATGGGAAAGATTTCATTACTGGAGAATCTGAGAAACAACCATCATGCAATGTTTATTTAAATTGCAAGCTCTTCAGCACAGAAGAAGTCACCAGATCTGTCATCGCATGGGGCACAACAAAACCAGTCTTTAACTTTTCTCAGGTAACTTTGTACATGTCTTAACATTCCATATGCATTAAGGATGAAGGCAGGAGTTGGGGAGGGGACAGAAATATGTTTCCCAAATCATAATTCCATTGTAAAAAACAATGAGAATTTTCAGACTGGAGGTGCTTTTATAATTATCTGGTATGCAGATCCAATCCCACTATTGTATGGGAAGAGGAAAAGACGTTGCCAACATTTTAAAACTTTTTGTGTGTTTATTTCTTTCTATTCTATCTCAGTTGATATGGTTTCCCACTGTTTCTTTTGCCTGAATTCTGAGTTCTGTTCCTTTCTGCTTCCTCTAGGGCTTCGATCAGTTGAACTTCTTTCTTTCTTTTCTGTTTCTCCAATCTCTCCTTCTTTATTTTATTTATTTATTTTTCCTCACTCTCATTTATTCCTCCACTGATTTCAGTACTCATCTTACTTGATTTCTCAGTAGAATTTGATGCTATCGCTTAAATTGTTTCCTTTCTTGACTTTTGTAACTCTCTCCTCTTATTTTCTTCCTGACTCAAGAACTGTTTTTTTTTATCAGTCATTGGGCCAGTAGGAAAACTTGGAAAAGAGTTGTGATCCCAGTACTTCTTCCTCTCTCCTACTTTTAAATATTAGTGTTCCTATTCATTACTCTATCCTTGGCATTCTTCCAAACCAACCCTCTTTTCCCCATGGTCGCCACATCTACTCCCATAGTTTCAGTTGTGTGAAGGTGACTTCGAAATCCACACTTCTTTCAGGCCAGGCATTTCCGTGTAGTTTCAGATCTCTGTGTCTAACTGCCTGTTGGTCATCACCACCTGGATATCTCAAAAACACTTTCCTCTTGGCACCTAACACATCACCTGGCAAATTGCAGGTATCCAATAAAGATGTGTAAATGGAAGAAGAAATTCAGATGTATTCAAATCTGAATTTATTATTCCCTCCAAATCTGTTCCTCCTCCTCCTGTCTGCCCTAATTCATATTATAATTTACTCAGAAACCCAAGCAGAACCTAAAAGTTGTCCTTGAGTCTTTCTTACATAAAGATTCACCAAATCCAGTAGATGTTGCAAACTTAATTATCTCTGGAATAAATTCTCTTATCTCCACTCCATTGCCACTGCTTTCATTCAGACCCTTACTCTCATTCCACCTAGCCTTCAGACTGTCCTGTTTCTTGTCTCTCCCTGTCCATTTCTTCCTCTGTGCACCAACAGGAATGATCTTTCTAAAACACTAACCTGAATATTTTACTCTCCTGCTGAAAGCCTTTCAGTGATTACCTGTAGCCTTCAGGATAGAATCTAAGTTTGGACTGCAAGACCCTTTAAGACTACCTATACTTCTCCAGTCTCAACTCAGGCCACTCTTCACACTAGATAGTCCAGCTGTGCTCAGCTACTTGCATTTCCTGAATATCCTCTTTTCCTACCTGTGTCCCAGAAGCCCTATCTATATGAGTTTTGTCCTCAGAGAATTCATGCCATTTTGTATTTGGCCTTTATGTGTTTGTCTCTAACACAAGACTGTGGCTTTAGACTGAGGAAAACAGTGGGTTTTATTTTGACGTCTTCAGCTCCTAGCACTGTGCTTGGCACACAGATAGGCTTTAGTAAATGCTTGTTGAATAAAAGTATAAATTAATACTTTGTCTCAGATGTGGAGTTTTGTTTTGTTTTTTTTTCTGGCTGTTCCTCTCCCCAGGTGATTCCTGTCTCTCTGTCTTCCAAATGCCTGGAAAGGCTTAAGAACAATGTGATGGTAATTGAAACTTGGAACAAGGTGCGGAGCCCAGGACAGGACAAGCTGCTCGGGCTGGTGAAACTCCCCCTCCATCAGTTTTACATGTCATTCAAGTAAATAGGACCTTTTGAAGTATTCTTTTTTTACATCTTTAACTTTGTATAAACTGAAGAGGAATATTCGTGGTTTGCAAACATGAACAACCCAATAATTCCTTGGAGGACTTTTCTCAATTTCACCACAGTTGCTACTCTTTCTCCTATGTTATAGCAGTATTACAGATACTGCTTTCCATGTTTTAGGCCCTAAGCTAAGAACCTTACATACATCAAGTCATTTTAATCCCCACAACAGTCCTTCATGAGGCAGGTAAATTTTATTTCCCCTATTTTACACATGAGTTAACAGAGGCACAGGGAAGTTAAATAACTTGTCATATATATTGTAAGTAGTGGAACCAGGGTTAGAACCCAGAGAGTCTGGCTCTGTAGTCCACTCTCCTCACCAAGAAACTCAGCTGCCAAGTTATCACCTCAAATACTATTGGTGTATCTCTCTGGCACAAACTTCAGTTAGTATTGTTCACATCAGCCATTTGCAAGATTTCTGTACTGTGCATTGTTTCTTAGACCTTCAGATTTGATTGCTGTACCTCACTTACCACTACTCAAAACCTAGATGGGGTATTGATTTATCTGAAGATTATTTCTATCCTCAGTACAGACTGTTCATTTTTTTGTTTCAAGATAGTGATTTTTAATTATTTTAGAACTGACCTCTTTCAGCCTTCTCATGGTTCTGTGTTTTAAATGCTGTATTTTACATTTTGCAAAGAGCACTGTTGTGGGCACTGTCTATGGAAATGGCTCACTGTCATGTGAGCCTTTCTATAACCCCAGGAAGTATTGTCATTATCTCCATTATACAAATGAGGAAACTTATTTAACTTGGAGATGTCAGCCTCTCTGGCTTTGTTTTCATCATCTGTAAAATGAGGGTGATGACAGATCTCCTATCTCCCTCTTGGAGCAGTTGTGAGGATCCAGTGAGAAAATAAACGGGTAAGCCTTCAGTGAACAGTTAAGTACTTATATGATGGTAACATTGGGAAGCCTGGTCAGGCTAAGGAGTGCTGCTGGAATCATGGATGTCATTGTCAGCTGTAAGCTTTTGGCTTTTTCCCCTTTTTTTGTTGTGGTATTAGTTTGGTCTGGTATTCCCCTTTCCTTCTCATTTCCTTAGACCCCATTCATTGCCGAGAGAGCATAAAGTGATAATAGCTATCAATTACTAAGCACTTATCATGTTGGTATTTTATATTTGTTATCTCAGTTTAGTCCTAACAACAGCCCTTTGATGGAAATTTTATTACCTACATTTTACAGATGTGGAAACAGACTTTTTAAACTTATATTGATAACTTAGAGTCATAGAGCAAGTAAGAGGCAGATCTGAGATTCAGCATGGTGTAATGAAGAGCATTTGGACTTTTTTCTCATCTGTGAATAGTGGATAGTAGCAACCTTTGCTGTGTTAGAAGGATTATAGAAACATTGTAAAGTGCTTACCACATAGTAAGTACTCAGTAAATGGCCGATATTATTTGTAATGTTACTCAAATCTTATCTGCCAGACTCTAAAATCTATACTTTTTCTAGCTGAGCACACTGCCTACCTCTAAAATAATGCTATCCAGCAAGCCTTGGGGCCATGATGGTACAGAGATAAGTTAGACACATTCCCCCCCGCCCCGCCCCCCGCCTGTTGAATTGCTGAGTTTGGAACTTATCTGCCTGGTCATTTTTATTTGATGGATTATGGATAGAATCATATATTTTTTTGAACCACAATTACTTTTATAGTTGTAGATCCTTTTTTTAAAAAAATTTTTTTGAGGGATTGGTATACTGTTTTCTTTGTGTTTTTTTGTTTTTATATTTATTTTTGGCTGTGTTGGGTCTTCGTTACTGTACGCGGGCTTTCTCTAGTTGCGGCGAGCAGGGGCTACTTTTCGTAGCGGTGCGCATGCTTCTTATTGCAGAAGCTTCTCTTGTTGTGGAGCACGGGTTCTAGGTGCGCGGGCTTCAGTAGTTGTGGCTCACAGGCTCTAGAGCACAGGCTCAGTAGTTGTGGCACATGGGCTGAGTTGCTCCACGGCATATGGGATCTTCCCGGACCAGGGCTCGAACCCGTGTCCCCTGCATTGGCAGGCGGATTCTTAACCACTGTGCCACCAGGGAAGTCCCTGTAGATCCATTTTAACAAACTGAGAAAACAAGCCAAGTAAGAAATGAAGCAACTCTATGACATGATTGATGACTGTTACTTACTCGTGCACAATTTCTTTCCCTTTAGAGATCCCAAGATTTCTCGCCTGCTGCTTGATGCTCAGTATCCAGTTGTTGCTGTCGACAGCTACATGCCTGTGATTGATATGTTCTCAGGCCACCAAAATGGGAGTCTTCGAGTCTTTTTAGCTATGGGTTCTTCAGATCAGATAATAGCACTGCAAAGATTAAAGAATGAAGAAGGAACACTTCCTCCCTTCAACCCCAGGCCAGCCCATCTCCTGGACCAGCCATCTGCAGCATCTGTTGCTATGGTAGTAACTAAACACTTGATTGTTTACAAAAAACATAATCTTATTTTAAGGCTTAAAAGGTGATGTTTTGATACATGCATATGCTGTGAAATGATTATCACAATCAAGCTAATTAACATATCCATTATTTTATCTGGTTACCTTTTGTGTGTGTTTGATGAGGACACTTAAGATCTACTCTCTTAGCAAATTTCAAGCACCGTAATCTCATTTTATCTTGCGTGTTTTAATGAAACCATTGCCCCAAATTCTTATTTCAATAGTGAAAGGCTTAACAAAAGAACATGCTTGCACTTCAGTGCTTGCTGTAGCTCAAAAGAATCATTGGTATTTTTCTTTCTTTGTTTAAATGGATACCTGTGTCCTTCTGAGCTCCTTGAATTTATAAAGAAAATGTAATTGGACAACCAGATCTTAATCCTCTAATTTACTAAATTGCCTTTTTAAAAAAATTTAAGTGAACCTAAATCTGCTCTAAAAAAATAGTCTTAATGAAAAAAAAAGAAAAGGTAATCTGGGGGAAAAAATGGGGATGGAGATGAAGAGTGATCCGAAATGTAAACCAGCAAAGTATTCTGTTTCTTGACCAAATCCATTTTGGAAAGTTAAAGTGAAGTTCCTTGCTTTTCTACTAATAACTTAAAAGTTATTTGTTCTGTACAGTGCTGTTCAATTGAGAAAGCACATTGATATACTTTATCATGTTTATTCCCCTAACAACTACATGAGGTAGGTCATTGTCATTCTCTTTTTTAGGTGATGAAACAGAATCAGAGAGGTTATGTTACTCATCCAGGGTCACACAGCTAAGAATGGGAGAACTGGTGTTCAGACACAGGTCTTCTGACTCTAAGTCCACTGTATCATGTCCTCCTCTATCTTACATTTGATGTCTTTATTAGTATAGCCAAGTCTCAGTGTCCACACCATTTAAGTATGTTATGTTTTTTAATCTGAATGACAAATTTGATGTCTCTAACAGAGAAAGAACTATTAAGAAAATACCTATTAGTAGGTTATTGGTTTTTGTTTTTGTTTTGTTTTGTTTGTTATTGTTTATTTGTTACAAACTCTAAACTTTTTCTATTATATATTTATCATATTAGTAGTAGAAGTGCCTTCAGTAACAGTGTATTCACTACCTCCCCATTAATAAACAGTCTCAGTGTTATTCCTAACTTCATTAGAAATAATAATTAAGGACTTCCCTGGCGGTCCAGTGGGTAAGACTCCACGCTCCCAGTGCAGGGGGCACGGGTTCGATCTCTGGTCAGGGAAGATCCACATGCCATGTGGCACGGCCAAAAATAATAATAATAATAATAATAAATGAAAACTTGTTTCAAATATGTGTTCTTTATCCTATTAAGGAAATAGCCTTCTGTTTTTAGTGTACGAAGAATCAGGAACATCTGATTAAATTTTATCAAATGCCTTTTTAGCCTTTATTGAGATAGTTACTTTTTCTCCTTCCTCTATTAATGCACTCTATTACATTTATGGATTTCCTAATATTGACCCAGTCTCACAGCCTAGAGTAAGTCCTGCCTGATCTGATTACAGTGAACAGTTGTGAGATTTATACACAATGAAAATTAAGTATCTGTTCTAGTATCAGCCAATTATACTTATTTCTTCATCTATTCTCAGACTTCATAGAGAAGCATGAATACGCTATACAAATTACTCTTTAAAGCTCCCCAGCATCTCTGTTTCATTTAATAGGCAGGGGACCAAGGAAATGGATTGATGGAGCACCACTTTGAACTCCTTATAGACAAGATTAAAGGGCTCGCCCCTCTTCAGGCAACAGTCTGGGGAGAAGCAGATTGTTATGTCCAGTACTACTTTCCAGTTCAAGACTCGCAACCCAGTGTGCTGAAAGGACCTGGGTTCCTTGAAAATGGTAGGTTTGGGAGATTAGGCTTTCTCATTCTTGTGTGGCTCTTTTATTGAATGTGCTTAGGAATTTTTTTTCCTGAGTCAGTTTTATGTTCCTCAGTATTTCCAGCCTTACCTGGGCAGTACAGGAGATAGCCTGAGTTTTTACTTTTCTTAAATTGTTTTTTAATTTAATTTTGATTTGATTTCAAATTTATGGAAAAGTTACAAAAATAGTACAAAGAACTTCTGTATACCCTTTACCTAGGTCCATCAGTTATTTACACTTTGTCTCATTTTGTATCATTTACATGCCTACTCACTCTTATCATCTATTAACATACAGTTGATTCTCATTATCCACTGTAGTTATATTCTATAAAGTCATCAAGAGCACTGAATTAAGAGAATACAAAACCATTGCTCCTGGGGGAAATACATACATATACATATCTCACATAGATCATAATCTTAAATCCTAAAACAATTCATCCTCATAGATTCTATTTTCTTTATTTTACAGAAGAGAAAACAAGGTTCAGAGTGTTAATGGCTGAGGCCGCCCCACTAACAAGTGCCAAGGTTGGCATTCAAACACTGTCCAACTGGCCACAGAGCCAGAGCCCCTGCACTACATTGCACTGTCCCTTGCCATCCCATCCTCTGGTCATCTCTGAGAGCTAAAACAAGAAGACAGAGTGTCACCTTGTTTGATCTCAGCTGGGAATGAGCAAGTTGGGTGACTCAAATTGTCTGCTATTCTGAGCATGTCCTTGAATAACCGTGAAAGTGCTGCCAGTATTGGTTTTGAGGTTCAAATAATGGACTTGTATCCGGGATATATTGATATAAAGAACTCTTACAAATCAGTAATGAAAAGACAACCCAATTTAAAAATGGGCAAAGGATCTGAATGGACACTTCTCTAAAGATATACAAATGGTCAATAAGTACATGAAAAGATGCTTAACATCATTGGTCATTTGGGGGATAAAGATCAAAACCACCACAAGATACCACTTCACACTCATTGAGATGGCTATAATTTTTTTTTAAACAGACTAGGGCTTCCCTGGTCGTGCAGTGGTTCAGAGTCCGCCTGCCGATGCAGGGGACGTGGGTTCGTGCCTCGGTCCGGGAAGGTCCCAGATGCTGCGGAGCGGCTGGGCCCGTGAGCCATGGCCACTGAGCCTGCGCATCCGGAGCCTGTGCTCTGCAACGGGAGAGGCCACAGCAGTGAGAGGCCCGTGTACCACAAAAATAAAATAAAATAAAAAGACTAATAAGGGTTGGTAAGGAAGTGAAGAAGTTGGAACTCTTACACATTGTCTACCAACAAAGGAATCTCTTCTGTATTACCATGGCATCTCAGGGGACCAGAGCTGCTAGGGAAATGGACCTTGGTAGGAGTAATACAGTCAGAAGATACAGATTCCGGTTCCAGGTCTGTGACCTACTAGCTCTAAGACCTTTGGGTTGACTATGTAACATCAAGGTATCATATCCTCATCTGTGTAGTAGGAGAAATAATACCTGCTTTGTTTTCTTTACAGGAGTATTGTGAGGATAAAATTGAAC
Source organism: Stenella coeruleoalba (assembly GCF_951394435.1). Taxonomy (NCBI): domain Eukaryota; kingdom Metazoa; phylum Chordata; class Mammalia; order Artiodactyla; family Delphinidae; genus Stenella; species Stenella coeruleoalba. The sequence continues at coordinate 51,684,360 of NC_137154.1, read as the reverse complement.
AATACTGAATATTAACATACTGTAAAACTACATATAAAACACTTCTTTTATTTATTTATTTATTTAGGCTGCGTCAGGTCTTAGCTGCGGCTTGTGGGATCTTTCGTTGCGGTATGTGGGCTTCTCTCTAGTTGTGGTCTGCAGGTTCCAGGGCGTGCAGGCTCTGTAGTTGCGGCACATGGGCTCTAGTTGTGGTGCATGGGCTCAATAGTTGGCAATGCACGGGCTTAGTTGCCCCACGGCATGTGGGATCTTAGTTCCCCAACTAGGGATCGAACCCACGTCCTCTGCATTGGAAGGTGGATTCTTAACCACTGGACCACCAGGGAAGTCCCTGTAAAACACTAAGTGATGTGTTGGATTATTCTGAACTGCTTTTCTTTTCCAAAGGATTCACTCTGAAGCCTTTCAGATCTGCAACCACACTCTGCATTCCAGACCCCATCTTTAATAGTGAGCACCGTCACTCTCTCCTGTTGCCAGCTGAAATTCCAGTGCAAAGGCTCCTACTCAGTGCCTTCTCTGCACACGGACTTGTACCTGGAGGTGGAGTCCAGTTTGAAATCTGGTGCAGGTACAGTGTGGAGAACCCATGCCTGTGCCGAGGAAGGAAGTGCACAGTCACAGAGCATCCTTCCCTTAATTAGCCCAGGTTGAATTATAAGCAAGCAAAGAGCCCCCTTCTGCCCTGTTTAATATTATTTAGGTTTGATAATGACTCTTGTCCAGATTTTACTGAAATCTGTTCAGTTATTAGGCTCTTGGGAGCAGTTGTATCTCATACTTCTAACCACTACTTACATTTGGAAGAGAAGTTTTAGTTTTATCTCCTACTGTCACTTAAATGTATCAGTCACCTTTTTTCTGCTTCTCTTTCTGCCTTATATAGTTCAGGCCCTCACTATATCATGCCTAAATTATTGTAATACCCTCTTAACTGGTCTCCCCACTTCTAGAATCGTTTCTTGTAATCCGTTCTTCCCACCACCAGAAGAGTGGCCTTTGTAAAATATAATTCCACTCATGGCACAGACTTCGGCAGATTTCCAGGAAAGATAATGGCATGAATACAGATGTTTAACCTCCCCCTTTGCATCCTCACCCCCAAGAAACCAATTAAAATAATTTTAATGTGAGGAGGAACTAGAGTAGGTACTAACAGATCCTCATCACCCCTTCAAATTTGAGGGGCATGGGCCTGAAGCCATAGAAGAGATTGGAACTGCACTGCTTAGAACCACTTGTGCTGCAGGATGGATGCTTTCAGGAGTGGCAACTCCCAAAGGGCCAAGCCAGATGCAGATTCCTCAAACAGAAAACCTGTGAGAAGCTGGGCTTTGTCTTGAAGACAGGGTATAATTTATGGGGTTCTTCCTCCAAGTAATGGGCAGTAAATCCAGCCAGACACAACCACAGCTGTATACCAGAAATACAGAACAATCAGGCACCAAAGATAACTAGATACTGAAAGCTGATCCCTGGGGCAGCGTGAATCATTCATCCACCTTATTCTTTCAACTGACAGCTTGTGCTTTTGTGGCTTACAGGTACTATTATCCTAATGTGAGAGACCAGATGGTCGCCAAAGGAACCTTGCCATTATCGAGGATCTGTGCCATTGTAACCATGCAGCACCGTGAGGATGTGGGAATACAGACCTTTAATCTCCCTTTAACCCCCAGGCTTGAGAATAGGAATGAACTAAGGAACCAATCATCAGGTAATTGAAGACTAGTTTATCTTTCCCTAGCATATATAAATATCCCTTTTCTCTCATAAATTAGTGATTCTTCACATTTTGTAGTACTTACCCTTTTAAGAATCTGATAAAAACTATGAGACACCTTCTCTTAGAAAAAGAGTGTAGAATATACACTGCAAATTTTGTATATAATTTTAGAAAATTCATAGTTATGTAGACTCTGTATATAAATGTTGCTTGTCTCATCTCACCTTTAACTTCAGCAAGCATTTGATAAGCCCTCATGGCATAAAACCTAAGTCTTATATAGGTGTACTCAGAGAATTATTATTCCAAGGCAACATGATGTAGGATTGGAAGAATATAGTCAGCATGAACTGGGAATTCACTGTGAGGGAGGAAGAAGTCAGGATTTAAAGTTAGAAGGGATTAGTTAGAATTTAGAGTTTTCAATTATATCCTAATGGTTCCAGCTGGATGACCCACCCTCCAGATACATCATGAATAACTAGAATTAGCCTTCTAAATCAAGTTACTGTTCATTCTTACCAGAGAGTATCTGCCCATACAAAAGGTTTTATCTTGCTATGATTAAGATTGAGTTGTTCCTCCTGACCCTCACTGATCAGCTTGTTCTGTTGTTCCTTAAAGCTTTCCCTGAAATGTGATAGAATTTTTATAAAAGGATGGCATGTAAAGGTGTTTAAGGTGGTGGCAGTAGGAGGGTGACAGAAATATATGAGTGCAAAAACCTTTTAAAGGTTTAAAAAAGAAGAAAGGTTAGAGTCCATCTCAATTCTATAAAAATAACTGGGATTAAGTTCTGCCTCTGATAGTTAATGTGATTTTGGCAAGCAGTTGAATCTCTGAGCCATAGTTTCTTGGATATAAAGTGAAAATAGTGACATCTGTTCTGCTTTATTAATCCTAAAGTACAATAATATAATGTGATTCTGACCACAGACAGATTGTTTCACTGCTAAGGCCCCATATTGTTCATTAGGATTATAGTGTTTATCCTCTTCCTTCCTTCCTGACTAGACTTGGGGTTTGGTAGAACAGAGATTATTCCAACCAACCTTCTTTTCATTTTTCCTTTTGCCCTCATTCTTTAGGTTTACTGGATGTGGGCCTAAGGTACAGGTGTACTCCAAGGACAGCAGAGGGAGTTCTTGCAGCCCGAGCTGTCTGCATCTCAGTCCAGATTATCAGAGCCTGTGGTTTGCAAGCAGCAGCCAAGTAAGTTCACCTTAGAAAAGCAATTCTCAAAGCAAACCTTTCTCCACTGCAGTCCACATGATATGTGATGCCCAAATAACGTAAAACTTTCTTGCATACAATTTCCAGTTTATTAAACACAACTCTACTCTTTTTCTCTTAAGAAAGCATGTAGGAATATAAGTGAATAAATCACTTGCAAATTTTGCTGTTTTAACTGTTATTAGCAATTTAGTTCCTTGACCTTGTCCAGCGATTTTATCCTCTACCCTACTTACCCTCTTATTCCCAAGGTCAGACCCTATGCCCACCAACCATGCCAGGACCAGTCACCACTACACCTCCTCAATAGTCTCTCATGTTCAGTCTCTGAGTACCAACTCCTATTTTTCTAGCTTATTCCCCTTTAGTCTGTTCTCAATACAGAAGCCAGTGATCTTATGAAAACTTAAATCAGGTCTTGACACACATCTACTTAAAACCCACCAATGCCTTTCCATCTCATTCAGAGTAAAAGCCAGAGTCTTTAAAATGGCTGTAAGACCCCACATGACCTGACCCCGTTATCTTTACGACCTCCTCTCTTCCTGGTAGTTGCTGCTCTACTCACTCCACCCCAGGCACTGGCTTTCTTGTTACTTCTGAACACACCATGCTCTTTTTCCCCTCAAGGCCTTTGTCTTGCTATTTTCTCTGCCCGAAACACTGTTTCTATGTATAAACAGCATGGCCCTCTCTTCCCTCCTTCAGATCTTCACTCATTCTTCTCTCTAATTTGGACGTTCTTCCTCCTTTTGTCCTCTAAACAAGCTTCTGTTTTCTTCAAGACTTTGCAGCCTTCCTCTGTCTCTCCTACATATAGATAGAATTGGTGCTTTGTCCTTTGTCTCTTAGCACCTTGGTTGCAGCACATATCACTCTGTTTCAATTATTTGCATACATGAGTTTTCCTCACCTAGGCTGTGAGTTCCTACAGACACAGGTACTGCCTGAACTCCTCTCTGTCCCTGCCACCACATAGCATAGTTCCAGCATGTATCAGGTGCCCAGTAAGGAGAACTAGATCACGATCCTGAGGCAGACTAGCTCACTTTGGACATGAATTCAAGAAAGAGGCAAGTGCTCCTTAACTTCAGATTATTTACCTTTAACTTCATAGTCGCTAAATAACTAATGGGATTACTTCTGTGTGAGATCTGACGCTGAAGTAGCTGGTAAAATGTTCAGTCTAATTAATATTTTTCCTCACTAAATTCTCCAAATAGACTTTTCCGATAATTGCTTGAGAACATCTTAGTGTTAATGAGATGCCAGGGCAGTTTTTTAATCATATTTTCCCATATATTCAAACTCTTGATGGTTTCTCATTGTCAGTAGCAGTGGTCTCCTAATTTTAATTTTACATTCCTATTAATAAAAAAATAAAAATTTAGCATACTCTCTAAATATGTGTATACTTATTCATGTATAAGTCATCTTCATGTACTACTACACTAATATATACACTATAAAATATACCAGAGAGTAGTAAAACTTTAATATATGAGATAACAACTCTAGAGGTTTTAATAATTTTTTCCTATGCTCAAATAGTTTACCCTATGAACCCCCTAGATTGTACTCACTCCACTTTAGGGTGGTGGTCAACAACAGGATAAGGTCCAACCTGCTTGCTCAACGTGGCATTTAAGACCCTTCAAAATATCTTAATCTGAGTCTTGAAAGAAGAGTAGGAGTTGATCATAATGCCCAAGAAAGCTGAAGACTATTCTGGTCAAAGAGAAGAACATGTGCAAAGGCCATGGAGGCATGAAACTTGTGTATAATGGAGTACCTGTTCTGGGTAAGACCCAGCCCAGGTCAGAATTCCTAAACATGGTGTTAAATTAACTACTGTTTAATTGACAGAGAAGGACTTGGAATTTCGATACTCAGTAGACCTCAGAGAGACTGAGTAATGGATAAGAAACTTAGTTGCTTTTCTCTCTGGGAACTTACAGGGAAAGTCAGATTAGATGGCAGGCAGTTTTTTGTAAGTCCCGCATTGGGTCTGTGTTGCGCTTTTAAGAAAAAAGGGCAAGAAGCCAGACCAGTACAATGGAGTGTCCTTGTAGTATCACTCTAGTAGGCAGATGAATATTGTCTCCCTCATATACACGTACACTGTAATATCAAGATTACTAAGAAAACACATAGTGACATTGCTAGAAGCCTAAACAGGAAACACATGGTTGGTTAGTGTTCTTGGTGGCCTTGTGGAAATGGTGATGTTTTCTAGGCAGTCAAGCTGATTTCTGATATTACCTCCTTCTCATTCCCACCCTTCTCCCCTACAGGGCTTTGGCTGAGCAGGAACCTGCTCTGCAGTTTAGTGCCACAGTCGGGGTCAATGCCTTTGTTACCACTCATCTGTCCTTCCTGCCCAAGGGAGAACAGCGCCAAACCCACCCTGTGGCCTGTTCCTTCTGCCCTGAGTTCTCCCATCACAGTGAATTCTCATGTAACTTGGTAACTCAGCACTGCAGTGGAGAAGCCTGTTTCCTGGCAGAGTTGTTGGAGTTTGCAGAAGTTACTTTTGCTATTTATCATGAAGATACCAAGTCAGGTGAGCACCAAATGACTCACAATTAAAATTAAAAAGGGCTCTGTTTTGAATGGTATAGCACTTCCTAGGAGATACATGCTGAAGTGTTTAGGGGTGAGGAGTCATATTTGCAACTTACTTCTGAAGGGTATAGCAGAAATATGTAGAATACGTATTGAGTGTTTGAGAGAATGTAGAGAGAGATAAAGCAAATGTGTCAAGATGTTAGTGGGTGAATCTAGGTGAAGGGTATATAGGAGTTCATTGTAGTATTCTTTTAACTTTTCTGTATGTCTGAATTTTTCAAAATTTAAGTGTGTGCATACACATACTTAATGATTTAATTAAAATGATTTAGAGGGCATTCAAGTTTTGACTGGAGCAAGATGATCTCTAATGCGTCTTCCAACACTGAAATTCACTGAGTGTAAGTGGAGGATTATATGGCTCTTTTGTAATACAAGCCCTTTGGTCAGTAGACCATCAAATAATTTCTCTTTCTTTGTTTGATTTAACAGCCAGTGATATAACCAGTATCCGCTCATTCAAAGATTATCTGCTTGGAGTAGTAAAGATTCCAACAAAAGATCTGCTGATCAAGAGATCTGGTAGGGATCCTGGATTATCACTTTCTAATTCTACCCTTTCCCATTCACTTCCCTGCAAGAGATCTTCTTGTCTGGCTCTCTTGCAAGATATGCAAAAAAAAAAATAAAAATAAAAAACCCCTTAACACATGCTTCTGAATTCTCCCAAATACCTCAAAGGTTTTCCCAAAAACATTTTAAGTCCTTTCCTAATCATTTCAAAGGCCTTCTAATAAAGCAAAGAAGCTCAAAACATTGTACTGTCATCTTACTCCAGGAAAGATAATGATGATGATACTATTTATAATAAATATGGCAATACCCATTGCATTATATAGCACTTTGTAAAATATTTTCTCAGATCTTTTTTGAGCTTCATGGTAACTCTTACTGATGGGGATACAGGATTATCTTTTTCTTTTTTTTTTTTGCGGTACGCGGGCCTCTCACTGCTGTGGCCTCTCCGGTTGCGGAGCACAGGCTCCGGACGCGCAGGCTCAGCGGCCATGGCTTACGGGCCCAGCCGCTCCGCGGCATGTGGGATCTTCCCGGACCAGGGATCAAACCCGTGTCCCCTGCATCGGCAGGCGGACTCTCAACCACTGCGCCACCAGGGAAGCCCCAGGATTATCTTCATTTGACAGATGAGAAAACTTAGGCTTACAGAGGTTAAGTGATTTGTCAACCACACAGCCAGGTAGTAGAGTACTAGAAATCAAATCCAGATTTGCCCATTCTTTTTCACTATACCCTCCTCTCTCACTGAAGAAGGAATAAGGGTATGAGGTAAAGACCCAAAAGAAGGCACAACCACCAGGCAGTAGTCTGGAAATATTGGTCCCGTCCTACATTTTACTAGTCACCTTGACAGAGTGACCTTGACCTCTCTGAGCCCCACTTACCGTATGGATGGAGACTGTTAATGCTGACAAGTCTACAAGGTAGAAATCAATGAAATAGGATATATAAAGTACCTGACAAATAGTAGGCACTCAGTAAATGTTAGTTTTCCTTCTCTTGCCCATCTTCCTCCCTAGGATTGTATAATCTAGTTTCCAAAATTTTATCACACATCTCCCAAATTTAATTGTGAATTGAAGTTTGAGCAATACTCAATAAACAGGTACTATGTGCCTGCCAGAGAGAAGTCTCTACAACTTGATATAGGGTTCAAGTCTCACTTCTGTCACTAACTGTGATCTAGAACAAGTCACTTCATCTCTCAGATCCATAGTTTCCTCATCTCTAAAAATGGAAATAATAAGATCTTTGCAAGATTATCGAAGCATTCAATGAAATTATACACGTGAAAGATCTTTGCACAGGACAGGGCACATAGGACACCTCGGTTTCCTTCCTTCTGAAACTTACTACAGAGTTTGTCAGAGAATAGGCACCATCTGAGAAATCCCACCTTCACAAATTAAATTTAACCCCTTGGAAATAAACCTTTTAGACAGTTCGGAATGTATCATTGGTCTTTATATTCAGAGTTATTCTAAAGTGAACATTGTGTTTTGTTTCTTCCTGCCAGTAATCTCAATTACAGAATCACAGAGCAAGAGGAATAATCTAATCCACTTACATGCTGAAGTGGTGTGAAATTTTTTATGTATTTGTACATTTTTCTGGGGATAACTTTCATTAGAGCCAAAGGGGTCTGTGACCAAATAATGTTAAGAAGCACTAGGTTGTGAGGAAATTAATACCCAAGTGATGAGAAATTACTAAAGCCAAAGCCATAGGTTCTTAGACCGACCAAGTCAAATGGAGTCATAGAGATCAACCTCCTCATTTCAGTGTCTTCATTTTATAAACGAAAACTTGGAAGGCCCCAAAAAATTAAATGCCTTTTCCAAAAATCATAACACCTTAAGTGGCCTTTGGCGAATTAATCTCAATAAGTCTGAATTTTCCCATCTATAATTTTTTTTGTGTGTGTGGTATGCGGGCCTCTCACTGTTGTGGCCTCTCCCGTTGCGGAGCACAGGCTCCGGACACGGAGGCTCAGCGGCCATGGCTCACGGGCCCAGCCACTCCACGGCATGTGGGATCTTCCCAGACCGGGGCACGAACCCGCGTCCCTTGCATCGGCAGGCGGACTCTCAACCACTGCGCCACCAGGGAAGCCCCCATCTATAATTTTAATTAATACAAAACCTTTCTCAGAAAATTGCTGTGAATATTATACCAATCCACAATCTATTTTACGTAATTATGAAATCCAAAAAGCTCAGAAAGTCAAAAGTTTTTTATTAACTCATTAAGCAGCCAAACCTGACCTCAACTGACATTATTTTCTGACTTAGGCCACTGCCTGATTATATAGCTTTATTGGAACACATTGTGCCCATTCATTTACATATTTTCTGTGTCCACTTTCTCACTACAACAACATAGCTGAATAGTTGCAACAGAGACCATATGGCCCAAAAGCCTAAAATACTTACTATCTGGCCTTTTACAGAATAAGTTTACCAACCCCTGACCTATGTGACCACTGACTAGTACATAATATTCAGTTTATGTACCACAGTATCTTTCTAAAATCTGAAAATTTTTAAATTCAGAAACAAATCTGACCCTAAGGGTTCTAGATAAGATATTGGACTTCCCTGGTGGCGCAGTGGTTAAGAAGCTGCCTGCCAATGCAGGGGACACGGGTTCGAGCCCTGGTCTGGGAAGATCCCACATGCTGTGGAGCAACTAAGCCTGCGAGCCACAACTACTGAGCCTGCGTGCCACAACTACTGAAGCCCGTGTGCCTAGAGCCTGTGCTCCGCAACAAGAGAAGCCACTGCAATGAGAAGCCCATGTACACCAACGAAGAGTAGCCCCCGGTCACCGCAACTAGAGAAAACCCACATGCGGCAAGGAAGACCCAATGCAGCCAAAAATAAATAAATAAATAAATAAAATTTAAGGGAAAAAAAAAGATATTGTGAACCTATAATAGGTGGTGTGTAGACTTTAACGCCAGCTAGACCTGGGTTCAAATCCTGGCTCTACTACCTGGTAGCTATAACGACTTGGGCAGGTCTCTTCCATTTCCTCATCTGCAAAATAGGGATTATTATCCCATTTAATCCTCAGAACTTCACAGGGTTATTAAGAGAATTAAATGAAGTTATATGTATAAAGCATAAGAGAATTTCTGACACATAATGGATGCTCAGTAACAAGTAGCTAATATTTTAAATTGTTATTTTGAAATCTAGTGCCTGGTCCTTGGTATGTGTTCACTAAGTGGCAATTCCCTTGGTGAAAGACCCGGGGCTAGACCCCAGATCTCCTGACCTTGTCCCATGCCTTCTCCATTGTACTCATAGTACCATAATAATATTTCACATTTTTTATTTTCTTTCAAAGCTCTTCCAAAATCATTATCTCATTTGACAATTATAATAATGTTGTCTGGTAGGCAAGATCAGCACTATTTTTCCCATTTGTCAGGTAAGGAAATAGGACTGAGAGAAATTAATGGCTTACCCAGACTGAACCACTAGTTTTGGGCTGAGCCAAGAAGAAAATGCAGGTCTTCCAGCTCCAAGCCTTTGTTCTTCCACCTGATCTCATTGTCTTTCAGTGGTCAGATGAAACAAACTTCAATGCACTGTGGGTATATGTTTTCTCTTCTGTCTTGGGCCAGGGTGATAGTGGCTATGGGGTGGAAAGTGGCTAAGTCTTTTTACTTTTAAAACAATAATTGAAGCATCTTCCTTTTCTTTCATAAGGGATCACAGGATGGTATCCTATCATTTTACCAGAAGAGGGGGCCCTGCCTCACGGCTTGGAGCTCATGCAGAAGATTGTGGGTGGTCTGGAGCTTTCCATTTCCTTCACCCATCCTGGAGACAGAGAGCGGGTGTTGGAAGCTGCTGAGCTATTGGGCTGGAGCTTTGAGAATAATCTGAAGGATTTTGTCAAGATGGATGAAGAGGAGCCAGCCGCTGTTACCATCTCCACCCCGAGGCTTTGGCTGCCTATCCATTGCGTGCTGCTTGCTGGCCAGAAGCACATTCATAAGAATACATATTGCTACCTCCGCTACAAGCTGTACGATCATGAAGGCTTTTGGACCCCTCTCAAGAAGCCTAAGGAATCTGCAAACAAAAAGCAGGTCATGGTTACTTTCAAGGCATCCAAAAGAGCAGAAGTCTCTAGGAGCCCATCACTGCTTTGGTACTTCAGAGAGGAGAGGTTAGAGATCCAAGTTTGGCGGGCTTATGGCAATGACAGTGTGGAGAGGCCCCATCAGACAGACAGCTGGATTGGCTCAGCCTATGTGGACCTGGCCAGACTTGGGGAGAGGTCAGCAAGGACACTAACTGTCAGTGGTAAGTGAGGAACCAGGCTTAGCACTTGTGGTTTGAGCAACTGCTGCTCCATGACAAGCACTGTGTGAGACACCCTCTCAGACATTATTTTATTTGATCCTCCCAGCAATCCTGTGAGGTAGGTATGAAACCTGTTTTTCAGTCATGAAAATGGAGGCTCAGGTAGGTTGGGTAACTGCCCAGGGTCACATGTTAGTAAGTGTTCTTTCCATTATTGCATGTTGAAAGATTAATAGTAATTTAGTAATACTTCTTAAAACTACAGAGATTTCAGAAAGAGGTTTGCTGGATGCTTTAAGAAGGGCATTATCTAGTGACAGTATACCTTAGTGGAGTCTAAGGTATACTGTCTGAGATCTAAGAACTGGTGCTGAACTTTGTAGCCTTAGACTACATCCAAATTCATGAGGTTGTTGCACCTAACATAGTGTCTAGAACATTGTAAGCCCTCAGTTAATACATGTAAAATAAAAATGAGTGAATTTAGGAGACTACCTTTAACCACCTGTATAAGAGCCTATATTATAATCTAGAATGTTGGTTTTAAAATACACTGAAAAGCATACCTGCTAATGAGATTAGGATATCCTCTCTCTCTGGTCAGCACATCTTGGAATCATAAAATCTACATGGTAATAAACTGGTTTGAAAGGAGGAAGGTAACATTTTGCAAGTGGCACTATGGGTGCTTTTCTTTCAAACATTTGTTCAGTATTTGCTACATGTACTTGGCCCTGGGAATTCAAAGATGAGTCAGAAATAGTTAATGAGCTTATAGTCTAATGGGAGAGTAGAAGAGTAAACAATTACAGCGAAGTATAAGAACTGTGAAAAAGGTATTCTCAGTGGCACTGTGGGAGCACAGGGACACAACATCTCTTTGGTTCAAGGACAGCATCCCAGTGGAAGTGATGATGCTTGACCTGAGTTACAGAGAATTTAGGAGTAAGTCACGAAAAGGAGGAAAGAAGGGCTTTCTAAACGGAAATAGCGTGGGTGAAGGCACAGAGGCAGGAAGCAGTTTGATACGTTTTAGGTGCCATGAGTAATTTGGTACTGCTGGATCACAGGATATATAGGTTGGGAAATGATGAGAGATGAAGCTAGACAGCTGGGCAGGAGTACTATGTTGAAGGCCTCTTCTAAGCAGGAGAGTTTAGACTTTTTTGTGAGAGCTATGGAAAGCTATTTTAACGGCTTCTGAAGAGAAGAGTGACACAGCTTTGCTTTCTAGATAGATAAGGCTGGCAACTATAGTACAGATTGGATTGGAGACGGCCAGACTAGACTCTTTACAAACGTCATATTTATTCATCTTAACATTCCTGTAAGGTTAGTTATTTCCCCCACTATACGGTTGAAGAAACTGAGTCACAACCCTATTTTAGCTCTGTTAGCCTTGTGCTCTGACCCTGTTGTTGAGCAGGTGGCCCAAGCTAAAGAAGGAGAACTGAGCATCTGGGTGATCATCCCAGATTCTCTGGTTCTCTCTGGACCCAGCAGGTATAATTCTGGCTCTGATGAGCACCTCATCAAATGCTGTGTGCCCTGTTTTATCTGGGCTGGCCTAGAGTCACTTCAAAGAGACTACAGAAAAAGTCCCCGAAGTGTGGAAGGCTCACTTGAACTAAAGTTCTTAAAGACAGGCTTTCAACTTCACTCTGCTGGAGCAAGTAGGTTTGGGAAACTGAATATAGATTTAGGGATCAGAACTCAAACACAAATACCTCTTTTTATTGAGGGATACCAAAGGCAGTGTTCAACTTTTCAGATTGTCCATTCCCTCTTACTTTTCCACTCCCACCAGCTTTTTATCCTCTTGCCTTGAAGTCAGACCTCTCACTACTTTCCATTGTTGCAGGTAGTGATGGGGTGGGGGGAGGCAGTAAAAACTCTCACAGTGTGTGTTTCTTTGCAAATTGGTATATTAGGGCCTATAGCCCTGCCAAAGGAGAGAGGGCCACAAGCACCCTCAGAGAGCATCTCCAGGTTTAGAGAGTGTCCCTGCTTGCCTAGGCTTATCCTCCTTCATCCTCTTGCAGGTGTGTATCCTCTATTTGGACGAAATGCTTCCAACCTCTCAGGAGCTGCCTTGAGAGTTCATGTGGTTCTCTCCTCTCTTTCTTCACACCCTGGGCCCACTAATGAGCTGGACTCCATGGACTGCAGCAGCGCCAGTGAGTCTGAGCAGCTCCCCAGAGGAAATGATGAGCTCCAGCTCTCTCCACCACATGACCACCAGAAGTCTCCGGCCTCCACCCAGGCCCCCTGCAGCAGCACCACAGCTGAAGTCTGCCTGGCCCAGGAGGACCCTACTGCACTAGATGGAACTTTTGCAGTCAGTATCCTGGTAGAAAGAGCAATGCATTTGAGCTTGAAAGGTATGTTCTGTTCACTTATCCATAAACAGGTATCTGACTCCACAGGCTATGGTCCTGTCTTCACAAATCTTTCTGATCATGACAGGGTCTGGAAGAATTGTTAATCATCTTAATCATAATTACATATCTCAAGCCTAAAGGTTTAAGCCAAGTGAAAGCCTTTCTGAGGTCCTAAGTGGGCCTTGTCAGTTATCCTAATTTTGCGTATCATAAATTCGCCAGTCCAGAAACTTGAGTATCAGCTTAGATACTTCTCTTTTCCTTCTCCACCATCAAATCATCAGATCCATTAAAATTGCTGTATCTCTTAAATTTCTCTTAGATCTCTACCTTCTTCTCCATTCCTTCCAACTCAGGCCCTCTTCATTATGTACCTAGGGCCAAGGGTTCTTAGCATTGAATCCATAAGCCCACAGGGATCCAAGGATTAAAGTCAGGGTAGGTGAACTTGGATAGGAAAATAAGTACATCTTTTTTTTTTTTTTTTTTTTTTTTTTTGCGGTACGCGGGCCTCTCACTGTTGTGGTCTCTCCCGTTGTGGAGCACAGGCTCTGGATGCGCAGGCTCATCGGCCATGGCTCACGGGCCCAGCCGCTCCACAACATGTGGGATCTTCCCGGACCGGGGCACGAACCCGTGTCCCCTGCATCGGCAGGCGGACGCTCAAACACTGCGCCACCAGGGAAGCCCATACATCTTTATTTTTATTAATCTCTAACTAAAATTGAACATTTCCTCTAGTTGTGAGTGTAGGCAATAGACCCTAGTAATATTAACAGTACCTGTGATGTTGTCAACAATAGAAATCACAGGTATTTTCATATCACATTTTAGTTACTGCAGATATCTTGGAATATCATCTATACCTGTCATTACTTCAAAATTACAGTAGTTATTAAACCTACAGTTAGATCTTGTTGTGCATTAATAAAACTATAGTGATTACTATGTCACTTTTTTAATGTCTTGATAACTTACGCCAATATAATTTCATTTCTTTGTAATCTTATGTATTTTACAATTAGCATTAAAAATATATATATGGGCTTCCCTAGTGGCGCAGTGGTTGAGAGTCTGCCTGCCAATGCAGGGGACATGGGTTCATGCCCCAGTCCGGGAAGATCCCACATGCCGCGGAGTGGCTGGGCCTGTGAGCCATGGCCGCTGAGCCTGTGCGTCTGGAGCCTGTGCTCCGCAATGGGAGAGACCACAACAGTGAGAGGCCCGCGTACAGCAAAAAAAAAATACACACACACACACACACACACACACACACACACAAATACACACACACACACACACACACACACACACACACACACACACACACACACACACACACACACACACACACACACACACACACACACACACACACACACACACACACACACACACACACACACACACACACACACATTAGAAGAGGCCCATAGACTTCACCAGACAGCCAAAGTAATCCATGGCACAAGGAACCCCTGCCCTACTTTTTATTCAGCCTTGTAATCTCTCCTAAAATTTTCCCTTTTGCCATCACCCTTCTCTTTTGCCTGCTTAATTCCCACTCCTCTCTCAAGACTCAGCTCAAACATCACCATTTACCAGAGTTTCTCTGACATAAAGGCTGCCTCCTGTTTGCTCTCCTAGCACTTTTGCCCTTTTTATCGTAACATATATCACATGTACTAACATTGTTTGCATGATTTTCTTCTCCACTAGGTAGGGGCTGTTTAAGAACAAAGACCTTATCTCATTCATTTATTCATTCATTATTCATTCATTCAGCAACAAAACTTATGTCATATTTGCTATATGTGAGCACTGTCCATGGTGCTGGGGATAAAGCAATGAACAAAACAGACAAAATAGTGCCCTTGTGGAGCTTACATTCTAGTAGGAGTGTATTCAGCCCTGTATTTCCAGTAAGTTGTGTGTGTTTGTGACTTTGAGCAAGTTACTGTCTCTCTGTTGAATTTCTCATCTGTAAACAGCTGTGATTAACAGTTCTGAGGTGTGTGATGGTTCTGAGAGCCAGAAAACCATAGCCTTATGAGTCCAGAAGGTTTAAATATACATCTTCTGGTTTGGCCTCCCTACTCGGTTCCTATCAATTCTGTGTTGCCTCAGTTTTTCTGTGTATCCTTATTACTTTGGAACAGAAACAGAATTCATGCTCCTAGTAACTGTTGTCTGTCTTTCATTTCTATTTCTCCATATACACACTACAAACAGACATTACTTCCAGGATTATAAGCTTCTACAAAGACTCTGAGGTTCTCATCCTTCTCATAACCTTTGTGTGTCAGAGACCCTGAAACATTCTATCTCAGGACAAAATCTTCTCCACATAGTCTTGCTGTGCTGTATTAGAGATACTGAGGTCCATACTGTATGAGTCACAAAGTTGGGAAACAGTTTTTGCTTTTTTACTGCCCTACCAAAGCAGCCCATTTGTGACAAGTCTGATTTGTAAAAACTGAATTTTTTAAGAAGAGAAAAATCGGGCTTCCCTGGTGGCGCAGTGGTTGAGAGTCCGCCTGCTGATGCAGGGGACATGGGTTCGTGCCCCGGTCTGGGAAGATCCCACATGCCGCAGAGCGGCTAGGCCCGTGAGCCATGGCCACTGAGCCTGCGCGTCCGGAGCCTGTGCTCCACAACGGGAGAGGCCACAACAGTGAGAGGCCCGCGTACCACAAAAAAAATAATAAAAAATAAAACAACAACAACAAAAAAAACAAAAAAAAAAAGAAAAATCAATACATGAATGAATTTAAGGAAAGCACAAAAAAAGCTTTGATTTTTTGCAAGAACTGTTTTGGTTTTTTGTTTTTGCATTGAAAATAAAATTTAACGTGCAAAAATATGGTTATGTTCCATTTCAGGGGTTGCCCCCATATTGCAAAAAGCAAATATACTTGTAACTTCTCAATTAGACAGAGTTACATTCTTTAAATGCAGCTTGACAATTGACAATAGTTCATTGAGCATCTCCTTGTGCCAAATTTTATTCTTTTTTGTACATTAATTATCTCATTTAATCCTTACCACAGTGGGGTTATTTTATGAACAGATTACAGTACATACCCATTTTATGAATGAGGAAACTGAAGCTCAGAAAGGTAAAATGACTTGAGTTACACAGTTAATAAGCTCTACAGAGCTGCAATTTGAATCCAGCTATGTCTGGACCTAAAACCCATGCTCTTTCCTCTATACCATCCTGACTCTTAGGTATGAGATAAACCGTGTTTACCAGTTGGTCCTGTTTACTCTCTCTATTTAAAAGGGTGCTTATGTACTATACACCCTGTCCTGTGCTTATATTGCAAGAATGGTGGTTCAGTTCATCAAGTAGTAAATCTGTGCCAGGCCAGTGCCAGGTACAGAAAGTGCAGAGCAAATGACACATGGTTTCTGTCCTCCAAGAGCTGATAACCCAGATAAGGGGATTAGCAGCTACATGATTATTGATGTATAAAGGAGAATGCTCTAAGGACCAGAAGGATAGGTAGTACAATATCTAGTGTCTAGACATGCAGATGGCCAAGAAGCACATGAAAAGCTGTTGAACATCACTAATTATTAGAGAAATGCAAGTCAAAACTACAATGAGGTATCACCTCACACCAGTTAGAATGGGCATCATCAGAAAATCTACAAACAAGAAATGCTGGAGAGGATGTGAAGAAAAGGGAACCCTCTTGCACTGTTGGTGGGAATGTAAATTGATACAGCCACTGTGGAGAACAGTATGGAGGTTCCTTAAAAAGCTAAAAATAGAATTACCATATGACCCAGCAATCCCACTACTGGGCCTATACCCAGAGAAAACCATAATTCAAAAAGACACATGCACCCCAATGTTCATTGCAGCACTATTTACCATAGCCAGGTCATGGAAGCAAACTAAATGCCCATCGACAGATGAATGGATAAAGAAGATGTGGTACATATATACCATGGAATATTACTTAGCCATAAAAAGGAACAAAATTGGGTCATTTGTAGAGACATGGATGGACCTAGAGACTGTCTAACAGAGTGAAGTAAGTCAGAAGGAGAAAAACAAATATCGTATATTAGCGCATGTACATGGAACCTAGAAAAATGGTACAGATGAACTGGTTTGCAGGGCAGAAATAGAGACACAGATGTAGAGAACAAACATGGACACCAAGCGGGGAAAGTGGTGGGGGGATGGTGGTGGTGTGATGAATTGGGCGATTGGGATTGACATATATACACTAATATGTATAAAATAGATAACTAATAAGAACCTGCTGTATAAAAGATAAATAAAATTCAAAAAAAGCACAAAAATTATATATCTAGTGTCTAGAGAGTTTAGAAACAGAAATAAGACATGTCTAAGAAATCAGAACTTTTTAGAATGAATATGATTTCAGAAAGGTGGAAATGAAATTCTAGGTGGTTATCTCAACTTGAATGAAGATATTGAAGTGGGAAAGTGTGTGTTCTAGGCCTACTTGGAGCAAACATGGGGAATTGTGGTGGCAGTTGATCCTCTTTGGCTGAAGTTCTTGGTCATTACAAGGGATCTATAGAGAATCACGAAGATATAAATAAGAAAATTGCTGAACTGCAGCAAGGGCTCAACTAAGACTAATTGACATGATTTTAGAGTGGCAGTGGACATACTGGTGGCACAATGCTGACTTTTTCCAGCAGTGCTTGGTTTCCTTTCCCTTCCAATTGTAACATATGGCAAGCCATTCCCTGGGCCTTTGCTCATGAACCTTTCTTAGCCAGGATTCCTTTCTCCCTTCCCCAGTTACCAAATTCTCCCCAACATCCTGCTCTTCCTCTTAGGCACCCTGTTCCAGCCACACTGGCCTCTCTGCTTTTTCTTAAATGTATAGGCAGACTCCTGCTTGGGGCCTTTGAATCTGGTGTTCTCTCTGTGCCTGGAATATTCTTCACTCCTGGCCTGTCTTTACTGAAATCACCGGCTCAGCAAGACCTTCCTTGGTCACCCATCTAAAATTACAGCCTTTCTCCAACAATACCTGTCCCTCTTTCCTGCTTTATTTTTTCCTATGGCCTTTAAATAGTGTATTTTGTTTATTTTCTGTCTTTCTAGAAAAAGAAAAGTCCTACAGAGACAGAAATTTTTTGTTTTATTTAATGCTAAATCCCCAACACCTAGAACTGTGTCTGACACATAATAAGCAGTAAATATCTGTTAAATGAGGAAGCAGATGAATATGAGACCTTGCTCAAATGCCCTTTTTCTCCTTTTAATATGTTCTCTGATTTTATGCTTTGCCTCTACTGCAGGAAAGTTGCTTATGTGGAAATTTAGCAGAGGAGAAGTTGCAGGGATTAATGGATTCATTCAACAAATAGTTATTAAGCTTCCACTGTGTCTAATACAGGGTATAGGATCATGTCCTCTTACACAGAAGGTTTTTGTCACCTTTTCTCTATTCTCACTGCTTCCTTGCTTGTTCAGTCTTCAGAAACTTGGACTAATGGGGTAGCCCTTTCAATGATTGCTGCGAATAATATTCTCTTTCAATATCTTTTTCATTATACTACTGAGGTTATACTTATTACTTTGTACTGAAAATGTTTCTTAATGTGTCTCTCCACTAGGCTGCCTGTTCCTTGGGGACAGGGACTGTGAGTTTATTTCTGTATCTCAACACCTGGGTCTTCCTGATGCAACTAAGCAAGCCTAATGTCTTCTTGTTTGTGAATATGATGCTCAACACCTCTCATATTTCTGGTATGAGTTACAAATCTGTAAATCACTTGTTATTTGGCCTCTTTCCATTTAGCCAGGGTAGATCAAGCTTCAGAGTGGATACTTTCAGAGGTCTCTTGTCTCCCAAGTCCTACCCTTGCAGTGATAGGCCCATATAGTCCTTCGCCCTGCAAATATTTATGCTTCAGTCAGACCCTGTGCTGGGCCCTGAGTGTACAGACCTGCCCATCATCTCTCTGAAATTGCCTTTCAAATGATGATATAATAGAAAGACTTCTGGAACGGGAGTCAAAAGACTGACTTCTGGCCCTAGCTAAGCCATTAACTTGCTTAGTGACTTTGGGCAAACCCAGTTCTCTTTTCCTCAGCTGTGAAATGTGATGGTCATATAAGATCATCTCTAAGATTCTCTTCACCTCTCATCTTCTAAGAATATGGAGCTGAGGGCAGCATATCCCACACTCTGTGAGTCAGCTATAAATGGCCAAACTTCTGTGAAAACCATGTAGATGCTTCCTTAATATCCACGTTGGCTGTCCTCCTGCCTTCAACAGTGTTCTCTTTGTGTCTGTCCGTCTCATGCCTTAGAAGCTTCTTGCTTGAGGAAGGAAACGAATGATTCCTAGTGCAAAGCTGCATGCAGAGGATTCACTAACAGCCCTGAATTATGCCTTAAACCTGAGGCAGCATAGTCCCCACTGTGGTCCTGGTTCTGAAATACAAGAGTTTCTTGGATACTTTTGTTAGAAAAAGCTCTAAGGAACCTTCAAGAATCAGCTTCAGTACTTATAAGACTTGTGTACTTATACTCAACATGACCGGTATCTCTAGCCCTGTCTTACAAATGAGGCAATCAAGGAACAGAAAGGTAAAGTGATTTGAGGTAATCTAAATTATACTCAGTGAAAATCAAAACCATCTTCAGTATCATCATCCTTTAGAGGCTCTCTTTCAACTACCCAGGCAGGGTTACGGGTCCTTCTCTGTTCCCACAGTCCCCTGTGCTTTTGGCATAGTCTTTATCTTATTGTATTATAATTATCTGTGTGTCTGCCTGCAGATCAAGAATCAGATCTGACTCATCTGTGCAGGTGTGCCACAGAGCAGCTGTCAGTTAATGTTAGCTTAACAAAACTGAACTAGGTTTTTATTAACATAAAAATTTGGGCATTGCTTGAGGGAAAGTTTCCATCTGTTCACTCCAGGCCAGAGGGAGAGCTTTTCTCTTAACCAGGTAGAATTAATTAGAAGTATTGCAATGGAACATCCCTGGAATAGGAGTTAGGAAACCTGGCTGGATCTTCCAAATGCTAGTTTACCAGATGTGTGATGAGCAAGCCACTTTACCCCTCTGTTCCTTGGTTGCCTTATTTGTAAAATAGAGAAAGATACACCCATCTTGTGTGATTATCAGGGATGTCATCAGCACAAGTTTAGTACTGATAAGAAAACTGTAAGCTGTAAAGTGTTAAAAATAAGGGGTTGTTATTTTAATCTCATTGAAGCAATCGTACCATTTTTTGATGCATAAAACTACTACTTTTCATACTTATGTAAAACATAGGAAATCCAGTGAAAACTCTTAAAATGGTAAAGCTGGTTCATCTCAAGTCCTCTTAACTGCTCTCAATGTGTGTCCCAACCCAGTAGGAAGTATAGCAATTTTCATCTCGGCTGCCTCCAAAAGTATATCAGAACTTGACCTTTTCCAGGAAGGTAAACAGGCCCAGCTAAATTTCCAACCACAAGAGGAGAGCCAGGGAAACCTGATAGACCCAAGCAGATTTCTTTATCACCTGCCTCTTTGGCTGAAAGGAGTATTTCTGTTCAAGAGTGAATAAGGACACTTTTTTTCCAAAGTAAAAATAGTACTTCTCTTTCAGGGACTTTAGCAAATAGCAGCCTCAAAAATAACGAACCTTAAAAGGGGGGGTTGAGGTATGAGAGAGAGATCTGAGCAGTATTGGTATATATCTAGAATCATAGAATTTTATCGTAGGAAGTAATGTGAGAGCACATGTTTCTGATGAAGAAACTTGATGCCCAGAGAGCCAGAATGAAGTACCCAATATGTCACAGTAAATCAGTGGCAGAGTACACCAGAACCGAGGGGTCCTGTCTCAGAACTACAGTTGGTCCTCTCTGCTGATTTCTCTCAGAGCTTTCCTGAGCAGATGCTGCTGTCCTCTGCTGGCGCACACGGCACACACACAAGGCAGCTTCTCTCTCTTCTCCAACCCTGGCAGTCATCTGTAGACAAAGGGCAACAGGGAGTCTGCAAACCTTTAATAAGGGCCGTGGGCCTACTTTGTGCATTAGTTTAGTGAGGGAAACACAAACACACACAGTTTATTGTAGAATACTATGGAAGCTGTCAGTATAGAGGCAGATTATCTCTCCCTAGCTGTGAGGTTTTATGACATTCTGTTGGAAGAAATCAGTTGAGAAGCTTGAGACCTATTAATACTAAGGAAAATGAGAGACAGAGAGAGAGAGGTGAGATTGAGAGAGAGATGGAAGCTGTGTCAGGGAGAGTACAGTTACAGGAAACAACTCCCTCCAGCCATTTTATTTACCTATTTTTATATATTTATTTATTTATTTTTGGCTGTGTTCGGTCTTCATTGCTGCGCGCAGGCTTTCTCTCATTGCGGCAAGCAGGGGCTATTCTTCGTTGCGGTGTGCGGGCTTCTCGTTGCAGTGGCTTCTTTTGTTGTGGAGCACGGACTCTAGGCGCGTGGGCTTCAGTAGTTGTGGCACATGGGCTCAGTAGTTGGGGCTCACGGGCTCTAGAGCGCAGGCTCAGTAGTTGTGGTGCAAGGGCTTAGTTGCTCCGCGGCATGTGGGATCCTCCCAGACCAGGGCTTGAGCCCATGTCCCCTGCATTGGCAGTCAGATTCTTAACTACTGCGCCACCAGGGAAGTCCCACTCCAGCCATTTTAAACAGAGAGGAGTTTAATATAGATTATTAAGGTACTTTAAGTTATTGGAAGGGCTCAGGGAGTGGGCTCTAGGCTAAGCTTTCAGGAGAGAACCAGTAGATCTTTTAAATTTGAAATACAGTGCCAACACTGCAGCCCAGTGATCGGAAACTCTCATCAGCACTATTGACATCGGGCCTCTGGGGCCTCAGGGACCAAACCCTGGAGCAGAAAACTCTGTCATCCTTGCTAGTAGTAAAAGCAAAAGGGAAAGGAACATGTCCTCTGCCTCACGTCTGCCTTCCAGATCTGTTGTAATGGCATATAACAGATAGAGACCAATTTGTATCCATACTCTAGCACAAAAGAGTCTGTGACCCTTTCAATCTCTACAATAAAGGAATACAATACAGTAAAAGTGGGGGTGGATGCTGAGCAAGTCAGTCCATGTAATACTGTTGAGTTTCACAAAAATAAAACTTTTTTAAGAAGATAGCTCACTAGATAAAGGTACCATTAGTGCTATTCTGTACATTTTACATTAGTAACGACGGGTGCTATATTATTGATTTCCATTAACTATTCTTTGCTTACTACCATTTTATTAGAATCATTTTTTCCTGCTCTTTCAAGAATATGCTTGTAAACTGGTTTTGCCAGGTTGTAGCCAGTGGTTTTTTGTTTTATTTTGTTCCTCCTGTAGTTCTTCTGTGTATCTTAGTGTTTCTCTGCCTGCTGGTTAAGCCTTTCTCCGGGTCCTGCTTTGTTGACAGCTCTTGCACACACCTCAGCTCCCTCCTGCCTCGCAGCCACTACCAGCTCTCACTTCTAAGGCTAGCATTCCTCTTCCTCCTCTTCAGTTCTCTTTCCCAAGGCCTCCTTGCAAAATCTCCACTCCTTTGTCTCTGTTCATCACCCATTTTCTTTCTTTATTAATTATCCCCAGTAAGAGGGACTAAAAAGTAATGCCATCTGGTCTGGTTGTTAGAAGTCACGATGTTAAATAACATGACGTAAATTTTTTACCAAGATTTGGGGGGAAAATATCATTTTTAGTTTAAACAAATAGGGCTATAGTAAGGAAGATAATGTAAAATCCTCATGAAATTTTAGATAAAATACAAGCCTGTTAATAGATGTCATGTGTGTTGTTGCTCTTTCAAGGCAACAAGAACCCCAATGCTCCAGATTTTAGTATTTACTTGTCTCTAGAAGTCGTTACTTTGGTGGGAAAATTTGAAAAGAATTGGTCTACTCTAATACAAATTAGAGAACAGACTTGTGGTTGCCAAGGGGAAGGGGGGTGGGGGAGGGAAGGACTAGGAATGTGGGATTAGCAGATGTAAACTATTATATGTAGGATGGATAAACAAAGTTCTACCGTAGAGCACAGGGGACCATATTCAATATCCTGTGATAAACCATCATGGAAAAAATATTTTTTAAAATGCCTGTGTGTGTATAACTGAGTCACTTTGCTATACAGCAGAGATTGCCACAACATTGTAAATCAACTATACTTTAATAAAAAATAAAATAAATTTTTTTTTAAAAAGCACTTACTAAAACTACAAAAAAAAATTGTTCTACTCTAATGGAAATTCTTTTGGTTGAGGAAAACATAGCAAAGCAAAATTGCAGGCACTTCTGTTTCCCTAAAGAATGTTGAAGTTGGAGAGATCTAATGATGGGGGTATAACGTTCAGAGATTCTGCCTAGAGAGTCAAGAGAGGTTTCTCAGAGTAGAAGGTACTAGAGTCTGTCTTTGCGTTACGCGGGCCTCTCACTGTTGTGGCCTCTCCCGTTGCGGAGCACAGGCTCCGGATGCGCAGGCTCAGAGGCCATGGCTCACGGGCCCAGCCGCTCCGTGGCATGTGAGATCTTCCCGGACCGGGGCATGAACCCATGTCCCCTGCATCGGCAGGCGGACTCTCAACCACTGCGCCACCAGGGAAGCCCTAGTCTGTCTTTTAAAGGCTACTTATTAAATGTTACACTGCTTGTGGAGGGGAGTAAAAATCAGCATTCCTCAGTATAAATGTGTTCTTCGGATTTTCTGTCCACAGGGACAGCCTGGGGTCTTTGGAAGAGTAGTTACTGAAAGGAGCAATCAGAGAAGGAGCAGGGTGGAACCTCAAAGATTAACTTCATCAGGCTTCCCTGGTAGCGCAGTGGTTGGGAGTCCGCCTGCCGATGCAGGGGACACGGGTTTGTGCCCTGGTCTGGGAAGATCCCACATGCCGCAGAGCGGCTGGGCCCGTGAGCCATGGCCGCTGAGCCTGCGCATCCGGAGCCTGTGTTCCGCAATGGGAGAGGCCACAACAGTGAGAGGACCGCGTACTGCAAAAAAAAAAAAAAAAAAAAGATTAACTTCACCTACAAAGTAAAGTGGGAGTATGCATTTGGGGAAGCCTTGAGCTAGCCAGGTAGAAAGAAGACAAACCATTTAGAGTCCACATACAGAATTTGTTCCTCTGGATCACGTAAATAATATTTAAGACATACTTATTTTTTTCCTTTCTCTTTCCTTCGTCTGTAATCCTGAGTCATATCATTTTAGAGCTGAAAGGGATCTTATGGAATGTATAGAGTCTACTACATTATGTAGAGTCTGTGTTATTCATCACTGTCGAAAAGAACTTTGTACTGTGATGGAAATGTTCTACATTTTTACTGTCCAGTATGGTAGCCATTAGCCACATGTAGCTATTGAGTGCTTGAAATATAGCTAGTGTAACTAAGAAACAGAATTTTTAATCTTATTTAATTTTCACTAATTTAAAGTAAAATAGCCACCTGTGGTTAGTGGTTATCTTGTTGGACAGCTGAGTTAGACTATCTAGTATTGTCATCCGTCTTCATTTTACATTGTTTGAAGAGAAAATAAATGACTGAGTCTCCCACATTGGAAACCTGATCTTGTAAAATTAGCATCAGCACAGTACTCAGTGTTTTACATTCATTTAACTTTAGTGGAGGCAATACAGGCAATGGCTGAGAGCTTGGACTCTAGAGCCAGAATGCTTGAATTTGACTCTCAGTTTACCATTTAGTAAATGTGTGACCACTTAATAACTGTTTGATCTCTCTGTACCCCAGTTTTTTCATCTATATAATGGCAATAATAATAATATCTTCCTCATAGGTTTGTTGTAATGATTAAATGAGTTAATACATGTATAGTTCTTAGAATAGTGCCTGGCACATAGTAAGTGTTATATAAGTGTTACCTACTATTATTTATTTTTAATCTTTACAACATCTGAGGAGGTGTATCATATGCCCCATTTGAGGAAGTGGTGGCCTAGATAGGCCTTGCCCAAGGTTACACAGAATGTGTATGGCAGAGCTAATCATTGATCATCTGACTTGTAAGTCCAGGCTCTTTGCAGTTCTGTCTTTTGCCTCTTAATCCAATATCTTCCATCATCCCACAGAGTACAAGGAGATGGAAGAAGTTGTTTCTTGCTGGGTAGTATTTATGAACTGAACCTTGAAATAACAGTTTCAGTAGCAGAAACATTTCAGACACAGGGAATAGCTCAAAGAAAGACCCAAAGGTAGGAGAGAGCTAAGAATGGTTCTTCTTGTACTTGTATAATGAGAGGCTTCCAACACATTCTTTTTGGTACCCTAAAGTATAGTCACTCCACTCTTTTCTATTTCAGGGAGCCCCTTGACACAGAGGAAAGTATCAATACCCAGTTGTTGTGTATCCTTCACAACAGCTGATGAGCCATCTCCTATCTACACCCCAGTGGTTGAAAACACAGATTCCCCCATCTGGAATTTTCAACAGCAATCAAGGTTTGTATTTTATGATGTTCCATCAGCCTTCCAAAATCTGCTTTTTGTTCCAAGAGACAAATTCAGAGTGAGGAATGTAACAGACACAACAATATTGAGCAGAGTTGGAGAATGCTTTCCTTATCAAACAGTTATTTAATCCTAATGCTTATGAATTCACAGCTAGTGGTGGTTTAAAGGTTTTGTTGTGGTGTGTTTTAACTCTGCTCAGTACAACTCAAAAATTATTCAGTGAAGACCTCTTATATGCTCTGCTCTGTTCTGGGCAGTGGGAATTAAAGGTTATCGATTAAGACAGTCCCTGAAGACCCCTCAGCTAAGTGTGGAAGAATGTATGCAAGCTCTCTAGGTGAAGAAGGCAGAGAGGACTGATCTCAGGAAAGGCTGTGGATTACACATTCTTGGAAAAGATTTCTGGTGCAGTGGAAAGAACCAGGGCTTGGAACTAGAAAGACTTGGCCTCATACCCCATCTCTGTCATTTACTAGCTGTGTGAACAAGTTACATAACATCTCTGAGCCTCAGATTCCTCATCTGTAAAGTGGAGGTAATTTTGACAGGGTTATTAGGAGGTCCAAATTACATGACATTTAGGGAAATTACCTCCTGGTACGTGGTAGGTACATAACAAATGACAGATCTCCTTTGGAAGCTCAAAAAAAGGGGGAGATGGAGTCCTGTCAACCATGTGGCAGTGCAGCTCGGAGGTCAGGGGCTGGTACAGAGGCCCACTGCTGTGGTACCAGGCTCTCCTCCCTTTTCTTCTGTTACCTGTTGCATTATCATTAAAAGTGGGATTCTATTACTAATTATTGTTACTATTATCTTTACACTGAATCACCTTTTGCAAAGTTTAATTCTTGTCCACCAGCACCAGCCATGCCACATGGTATCTGATCTGCTGTTTTCTCACAGTGTTTATGTACCTAATCGAGTCTCAGCAGTTGCTCACATGTTCAGTGTTGTGAAATCTGAGTGGTTGACTTGAGTCAGGAGCTATAACTACAGTGACAACTCAGTACTGTCTATGGTGAGCTACTGGAAATTATAGATATTCTGGCCATAGTGGCCAGTACTGAAATATCAAATCTGCCTCAAAAGATAGGTGACCAGAGGGCTGAGCTTCTAAGTGAGGGTGATTTGTTCATTCAGAACCTAACTTTACTAACTTGTTAAAGCAACATGAACAATCACCTCATTTCATCCCCTTACTATACAGTTGCGGAGACTGTGGCCCAAGGAGGTTACATAGTCTGTTGGTAACAGAGACAAGATTAGAAGAAAAATGAATGATGGTGCTGTTGGCAATTTCTTTATCACAAAATTGTTTCATTTGATCCTCGTAGAAACCTTGTAGGTAGATAATAATATCCCGTTTAACAGGTAGGAAAATCAGGGCTCAAAGAGACTGAGTGCTCAGGGGCACTCAGGTGATACTAGGAGAGCTAGAATTCAGAGGTGGATATTTTGACCCCCGGCTAGAATTCAAATCTCTGACACAGTATTTGTTCCAAGTTAGCACAGTGCCTCTCACTGGTCTTGAAGTTGGCTCTCTTCAGTTCCCCAGTGGAGTCTGGAGAAGGAAATTAAGTCTCTTAGTTTTTCTGGTTCTCCATCTTGCTCACCTGGAGCAAGGGTACCTGCTTTGTAGTTTAAAACTATACAATTCACTTCATATAAAATATATTAGAGGTGCTCAGTGAATTCCACATTGAATTCTTTAACCTGGTAAGAAAGTTGGGTACTTTCTTATTTTGGTGCCTTGCCTCTGCACAGTGTGGCTCTGGAGTCAGGCAAACTGGGGTTCAAATCACAGCTCTGCCACTTACTGACTCTTATGTGACCTTGAAAAACTGACTTCACATCTCTCAGCCCAGCTTCATCATCTGTAAAACAAGGATAATAATGTCCATGTCATAGGTTTTTGTGTAGATTACATGTATAAGAAACACTTGGCACCGTGGCTGGCCCAAGGTATGTACTCAATAAACACTCTTTCCTCTCTTCTCACCATCTCCACGTACCACCACAAGGCATAAGAAGAATCCTTACCTGCTCCAATAAAACGGGGTAGGGGGGTAGGGGGAAGAATACTACATCACGGTTGCTTGTTTTTAGGTCTTGACAAGTTCCTGGTTACTTCACCTCTCTGAGCTTCTATTCCCTCCTTTTAACTGTGAAGATAAAAATATATCCTAGAAGATGATCATAAGCATGAAATGAAAATGCTAGAAAAGTGTTTTTCAACTATAAGGTGTTCTTCAAGTCTGAGTTTCATACTAGAGGAGCTTCCTACACAGTTAATCTATGGTGGTTGTTTTTCTTAATAGGCTGTCTAAAGAGCTTCTTTTGGATCCACGACAAACTCTGGTCTTCAAAGTTTGGCATAAAGGAGGTATGAACTCTGTCTTACTTGGTTGTAAAAATAAGTTCACACCATGTTGACAATTTGCCAATCCTTTTCTTTTTCTAACCAAGTAAAACCATGGCACTGATGGTTCTGGGAACACATATGTATGTTAGAGGTAATCCCACAGATTACTCGCTCTCTGTCATTAAGAGCGGCCTGAGGGAATTCCCTCGTGGTCCAGTGGTTAGGACTCGTAGCTTTCACTGCTGTGGCCCAGGTTCAATTCCTGGTCAGGGAACTAAGATCCCACAAGCCGTGCAATGTGGCCAAAAAAAAAAAAACAAAAACTGAGCGGCCATAGCCCAAGCTCATTTTGCACCCTGTACTGGTTTTCTAGGGGGTTATTTGTCCTTTTTTTGGTGAATTATGTCTCTTGTTCTTAATTAAATATAATACATATGTATGTTATAGAAAATTTGGAAAATACAGACAAGTAAAAATAAGAAAATGCAAATCCCTCATAATTCCAAGGGTGATGGTCTTTCAAATGATTTCTTTCAAGAGCCACTGCCCTAAGGAAAATCAGTGAGACGTGATAACATAGGGAAAAGAACAAGTGTTTCTTATGTTTAAGGGGTGTTTTCTAGTTGCCTATATCAAGAGGACAGAACTCAACCCTGCCAGCTTTTCCCTGCCATACAAAAAGGGAACTTACAGTAGTTAGAAAGCAGGCTGTGGTTGCCAGTCTCTCATCCTCATTATCTGTCTTTTCTGTTGATTGTGGAATCACTGAACCTTCCCATCCTCTAAATCAGTTTCTCTGTGTGCCACCTCGAATCTCAGTGGCAGGACATGCCCAGCCACATTGCCCAGCTCTTCTCTTTCCCCCACAGGTGAGGAGAGGGTGATTGGCTTTGCCTCAGTGGACCTCTCCCCACTTCTCTCTGGCTTCCAGTTTGTCTGTGGCTGGTACAACATCACAGACTTCAGTGGAGAGTGCCAAGGGCAAATAAAAGTTGCCATCTCCCCTTTGGAGAGTTTGATGCACTTCAGAGAAGAAAGGCAAGCAAGACGTGGGATGGAGACCTCAGGATCACTGGTATGTATCCTGATTCACGTCCTTAACCAGTAAGGGTTCTACTAAGCAAAACCTATAAGAAGATAATTTACATGTGTTTGGTACTTTCCAGCATACAGAATACATTTGTGTCTCATAATGACCTCATGACCTTTTTGGGGTGAAAATTTCTGGAATTACATGGTGGTGATGGATGCACAATTCTGAATATACTGAAAACCACTGAATTGAACACTTTCAAAGGGTGAATTTTATAATATGTGAATTAAATCTCAATTTTTAAATAAAGTAAGATTAGTTGCAGTGTGGAATCTGAAACCACATTGGATTAACTTTTTAAAAAAAAACTCTGTTACATTAAAATCATTGGTCTATTAAAAAAAAATTAAAAGAGAATGGGAGGAGGGGAATTGATGATAGTAAGTACAGACAACTCTTTCAGGGAGTTTAACTGTAAAGGAAAGGAGACTTTCCCAGGCTGTCCCAGATAGGAGAGCTCTATCAAGGCAAAGACTGTGTTTTACTCATCTGTCTGTCACGCATGCCTGGCCCAGGGTTTGGTAAAGTGGGCATCAGTAAATATCGAATGAATGAGTGAATAAATGCATGTGTGAGAAAAATGACAAAGAGTTTAAATAGTCCCCATATAGGAGGGTCTTTTCTTTACATCAACCCTGGTAATCGTGAGACAAGGAATATCACAGCCAGATTATCCTCACATGTAAGGAAAATGTAAGATGTCCAGCCAGGAGTTCACAAACTAGTGGAGGAAACAAGAGCATAAATAAAAATAAAACAGCCTTTAAAAAGCAGTCTGAGGGCTTCCTCATGGCGCAGCAGTTGGGAATCCGCCTGCCAATGCAGGGGACACGGGTTTGATCCCTGGTCCAGGAAGATCCCACATGCCATGGAGCAGCTAAGCCTGTGCACCACAACTACTGAGCATGAGCTGTAGAGCCCACGAGCCACAACTACTGAGCCCACGAGCCACAGCTGCTGAGGCCTGCGTGCCTAGAGCCCGCGCTCGGCAACAAGAGAAGCCACAACAATGAGAAGCCTGTGCACTGAAACGAAGAGTAGCCCCCGCTTGCCACAACTAGAGAAAGCCCACGCGCAGCAACAAAAACCCAATGCAGGCAAAAATTAATTAATTAATTAAATGTTTTTTAAAAATTAAAAAAAGCAGTCTGATAATGTAGTCTGTAAAATGGGGATAATAATAGTACCTACCTCATAAGATTGTGATGTTTAAACAAGAAAATGCATGTACCTTGCTTAGTACAGTGTTCAAATACATAGAAAATAATAAATTATATGCATACGATAAATTTTACAAATTTATTTATACTGCTTTTTTCCAAAAGGATTTGTGGCAACAAGTGTGCTATTTTTCTCTTTGCTTCTACAGATCCCAATATATAGTACCTTTTCCTTCCCCGCCTCTGATATGTATGGTGCATTCCCTGGCTGCATTGCAGGACAGACTCCAGAACAACTTGTTCACACCTCATCAAAGGAGGTTGATTTCTCCTCTCCTGGGAGGTGAGTGGTTTCTTTATGATAGAAGGAAATGGGGTCAAGAGTGGAAGTGTGCAAACTAGCTTGTCATTTCTCTCTTTCCTTTATTAGAGGAAGAAATGAGAGACAGGGAAAGACAATTGACCTTCTTTCATAACCCCTGGGAACCCCAAGATCCTATGAAAAGAGTTTTTATAAGATAGAAACTAGGGACTTTCCTGGTGGTCCAGTGGTTAAGAATCTGCCTTCCAATGCAGGGGATACAGGCTCGATCCGTGGTCGGGGAACTAAGATCCCACGTGCTGCAGAGCAACTGAGCCTGCACGCCAAAACTAGAGAGCCTGCGTGCCGCAATGAAAGATCCCGCATGCTGCAAATAAGACCCATCACAGCCAAAAATAAATAAATAAATATTTTTTTAGGAAAAAAAAAAAAGGGAAGTTTTACTGCTATCAAAAGGGTAGCTTCGGGCTTCCATGGTGGCGCAGTGGTTGAGAGTCCGCCTGCCAATGCAGGGTACACGGGTTCGTGCCCCGGTCCAGGAAGATCCCACATGCCGCAGAGCGGCTGGGCCCATGAGCCATGGCCACTGAGCCTGCACGTCCGGAGCCTGTGCTCCGCAACGGGAGAGGCCACAGCGGGGAGAGGCCCGCGTACCGCAAAAAAAAAAAAAAAAAAGGGTAGCTTCAGTGCAAGGGACTCTTTTCTCTTTTCCTCAGAGGCCTTAACCTTCATCCGTAAAATCAGTCATCAGCTGTGTGAGAAACATATCATGACCCTTCCCCTCCCAAACCTACATGCCAGGTTATTTTGTGAAAAGCAGTTGGCCCACCCTTTTCACCTAGCCAACTGTGGATATGCAAATGGATATCAGGACTAGAGCATATTCCATCCTGTCAAAGGGTAGAATCTAAGACTAAGATTGCTTCTTTCCACCCCATTCCCCTCAGGCCCTAGTGTCATTTGGCATTCCCCTGCCTCCATCAGTCTTTTCCTTGTCTCTCTCTCTACCTCAGGGAGAAGGCAAGGGATCTTATACAAGCCACTCCTACAGCAGCAGTTACTGAGTAGACCCTTTATTCCAAGAAAGATACTCTAATACTGCTTAGCCACTCAAAGACCCATTTCAGTGTTATGTAGCTTTCCTACCACATGAAGAGAGCCTCTGCCCTCTGCATGAAGGGATCCCATGTGTATGTGAAATCCTAGATCCCAATATCTATTTTATAGGTGTTACGTTGACCATAGCCAATCAGTGAGACAATCAAAGGAATATCAGAATAATTATGCTGAGAGAATAATTATGCTGAGAGAGACAAGCTAGACAAAGAGTACATTGTATATGATTCCATTTATATAAAATTCTAGAAAATGTGTACTAATCTATAGTGACAGAAAGAAAATCAGTGGTTGCCTAGGGATAAGGCAGGATGAATGGAGCGGGAAAGAGGGAGGAATTACAAAGGACAGGAGGAAACTTTTAGGGGTGATGGATATGTTCATTATCTTAATGTGTGTGGTAATGGTTTCCTTAGAGGTACATATATGTTAAAATACATATTGTACACTTTAAATATGTGAAGTTTATTATATACCAGTTATACTTTAATAAAGCAGTGGTTCTCAAACATTTCCACTTCAGAACCCCCTTATACTCTTAAAAATTATTGATGACCTCAAAGAGGTTTGTTTCTGTAGGTTATAGCTATCAGTTTTTACCATATTAGAAATTTAAATGGGGACACTTTTTAATTTCTTACAATTTTTTTAAATTTTTATTTTTATTGAAGTATAGTTGATTTACAATATCATGTTAGTTTCAGGTGTACAGCACAGTAATTCAGTGATTTTATATATATATATATATATATATATATATATATATATATATATATATATATTCCTTTTCAGATTCTTTTCCCTTATAGGTTATTACAAAATATTGAGTATAGTTCCCTGTGCTATACAGTAGGTCCCTGTTGGTTATCTTTTTTTTTTTAATTTTTTTATTTTTTTGGCCGTGCTGTGCAGCATGCAAGATCTGTCTCCCAACCAGGAATCAAACCTGTGCCCCCTGCATTGGAAGCACAGAGTCCTAACTGCTGGACCACCAGGGAATTCCCAGTGATCTGTTTTATATATAGTAGTGTGTATATGTTAATCCCAACCTTCTAATTTATCCCTCCCTGCAACACACCCCCAAACTGGGAAACTTTTAAAATATAATATACAAAATCAGTTGTGTTTCTGTACATCAGCAATGAATAATCCAAAAAGAAATTGAAAAGATGATTCCATTTACAATAGCATCAAAAAGAATAAAATACTTAAGAATAAATTTAACCAAAAAAGTACAGAACGTTTTCTCTGAAAACTATAAACCATTGTTGAAATAAATTAAAGAAGTTATAAATAAATGGAAAGATATCCCATGTTCATGGATTGGAAGACTTAATATTGTTAAGATCAGTTCCCCAAATTGATCTGTAGATTCAACATACTCCCTATATCACAGTCCCTGCTGGATTCCTTATGGAAATGGGCAAGCTAGTCCTAAAATTCATATGGAAATTTAAGGGACACAGAATAGGCAAAACAATCTTGAAAAGGAAGAAAAACATTCCCAATTTCAAAACTTACTACAAAGCTACAGTAAACAATACAGCACTGGTATAAGGATAGAAATAAAGATCAATAGAATAGAATTGAGAATCCAGAAATAAACCCATGTGCCAAGGATGCCAAGATGTCAAATGTGCCAAGATGGTTTAGTAATAAGAATAGTCTTTTTTCAAGAAATGTGTTGGAACAACTGGATATCCACAAGCAGAAGACTGAAGTGGGACCCCCTTCCTCAGACCATATACAAAACTAACTCCAAATGGGTCCTATATCTAAATATAAGAGCTAAAACTATAAAAACTCTTAGAAGAAAACATAGTAAATTTTTATAACCTTCGATTAGGCAATGATTCCTTAGATATGACACCAGAAGTAGAAGCAACAAAGGAAAATATAAATTGGATTCATCAAAATTTAAAACTTTCCTTCTACAAACGATACCAAGAAAGTGAAAAGACAACCCACAGAATGTGAGAAAATATTTGCAAATCACAGATCTGATAAGAGACTTGTATCCAGAATATATAAAGAGTTCTTACAACTTAATAATATAAAGCAAATAACTCAATTAAAAATAAGCAAATGGGGCTTCCCTGGTGGCAGAGTGGTTGAGAGTCCGCCTGCCAGTGCAGGGGACGCGGGTTCGTGCCCCGGTCCGGGAAGATCCCACATGCTGCGGAGCAGCTGGACCCGTGAGCCATGGCCACTGAGCCTGCGCGTCCAGAGCCTGTGCTCCGCAACGGGAGAGGCCACAACAGTGAGAGGCCCGCGTACCGCAAAAAAATAAAAAAAATAAGCAAATGATCTGAATAGATATATCTCTAAAGAAGATATACAAATGGCCAATAAGCACATGAAAGGTGTTTGATGTCATTAGCCATCAGGGAAATATAAATGAAAACTATAATGACATACCATTTCACATCCAGTAGGATGGCTGTAATCAAAAAGACAAATTATCACAAGTGTTGGGGAGGATATGGAGAAATTGGAATCCTCATACATGGCTTGTGGGAATGTAGAATGGTGCAGCTGTTTTGAAAAACAGTCTGGCAGTTCCTTAAAAGGTTAAACATAGAGTAACCATATGATCCAGTACTTTCACTCCTATATATATACCCAAGAGAAATGAAAACATATGTCCACACAAAAACTTGTACATGATTGTTTGTAGCAGCATTATTCCTAATAACCAAAGATTAGAAACAACCCAAATGTCTATCAACTGATAAGTAGATAAACAAAATGTGATATATCTATACAATGGAAAATTATTCAGCCATGAAAAGGAATGAAGTACTGATATATGCTACCACATAGATTAAGCTTGAAAACATTATGCTAAATGGAAGAAGCTAGTCACAAAACATCACATATGTATGATCCCATTAATATAAAATATCTGGAATAGGCAAATCTGTAGAGACAGGAAGTAGATTAGCAGTTGCGTAGGGCTGGGAGGTTTGGGTGGAGGGTCAGGGGAGAGGAGGAAGTATGGAGTAATGGCTGTTTGGGGTAGGATTTCTTTTTAGAGTGATGAAAATATTCTAAAATTGATTGTGCTGATGGTTGCACAGCTCTGAATATATTAAAATCCATTGAATTGTACACTTTAAATGGGTGAATTCTTTGGTATGTGAATTATATCTCAATGAAGCTGTTATTTAAAAAGAAGAAGGGACTTTCCTGATGGTCCAGTGATTAAGAATCAGCCTTCCAATGCAGGAGACGCAGGTTTGATCCCTGGTTGGAGAACTAAGATCCCACATGCCGCGGGACAATTGAGCCCGCACACCACGACTAGAGAGCCCATGTGCCACAACTACAGAGCCCATGCACTCTGGAGCCCACACGCGCCACAGCTAAAGAGAAGCCTGTGCACCGCAATGAAGAGCCCGTGTGCCACAACGAAAGATCCCACGTGCCACAACTAAGACCCAACTAAGCCAAAAATAAATTAATTAATTTTTAAATGAATAAATATTAATTAATTAAAAACAAAAAGAAGATGATTATTGCTGGGATCAAGTTCTTGAATACCATGCTAAGGAACTTGAAATTTGTTCTAAAGATAAAGAGAAGCCAAAGCTAGAAAGGAATGATAGTAATTGAATAGGTTAGTATATGTTGAATGCTTAGAACAGTGCTTGGCACATAATAAGGACTCCATAAATGTTATTGTTATTTCAGTTCTGTGTTTTTAAAAAATCACTGAGGCTATAATGTAGAGAATTTATAAAAGGGGAATGAATAAGACTGAAGACAGAATTTTCAGGAGATGATTATAATCCAAGCAATTGAGTCGATGAAGCCAGAACTGTGGTAGTGGGGATGGATTTGCGGTACCATGTCAGGAGGGTGATTTGTTTGTTGTCACGAATTTATTGTTTGTTTTCTCATTGGTTGGGAATTTATTTTGCCCCCATTTATTCCTGATAGAAGCAGTACCACAAGAAGCAAGGCATCACGCCATGAAGAGCATGTGCAGAACATCCGCCGATTCCATGAATCCCTGCAGCAGGGAGAGGCAATCTTGCCAAGTGATGACAAACTGACCACATCACCCTTTTCCTCCCATACTCCCATTCTGACTTCCCTCAGGTGAGGCTCTCTGCTGAGTAAAGACACAGGGAACCATAGTGGAGCGCAGGGTGAAGGGGCAAAGGCAACCTGCAGTACTGCTTTCTATCAGCTACCACCGCTCCGGGATGTTTAGCAAGGGCTTTCGTGTATGTTAGCTTCGAAGTGGACCTGGAGCCTCACAGGATTCCTCACAGATGAATCTGTCTCAGCTTGGGGCCTTCCAGTCCTTCAGGGGGCTATATTTCTGGTCCATCTATAAATATAGAAACTTTAGATTGGTCATCAAACTTAATAATAACCACCCTCACATCTACTGTACAATTTATGAAGCCTGATCCTGCCTGCTGTCTCACTGTCTTTATCCTCACAGCCACTGGATTCTTCCAGACCAGCATCTGTCCTGTTAATGCTTCCCTATCTCTTTCTTAGTTTAGTCAGCATCTAAGCCAGAAAAGCACTGTGAGAATTGAAAGGACCATTAGAGATCATTTGGATCAGCCCCTGGATTACCTAGTAAGAAGTGTGGTGCAATGGAAAGGACTTGGCTCCAGAGTCAGATAGACTTGATTTCCAATCCTGGCTCTGCCATTCCCAGCAGAGGAGACAGCCATGTTGCCATTATAATTATAACCATGTATGATAAGAGTTCCAGGTTTCCTGGCCAAGGATACATGGAGGAATGAGTAAGATAAGGTACATGGAAAGATATAAAGAAGTCACATTTGAACTGGTCTTTAAAGGAACAAGTCAACAAATATGAAGGGCATTCTGTGCAGAAAAAAAATGTGCTAAGGCCAGGAGCATGAAACAATAAGCCCAGTTTGGGGAGATACCAGCAGTGCAGTTAGGGTGAGGCTGAGCATAAGATGTAGGGAGCAGGGCAAGCTGTGTGGGAGTCAGTTCTTGAAGGGCCTTGAATGTCAGGCCAAGAGTTTGCACTTTTACAACAGTGATTCTCAAATGGAAAGTGATGGGGTCGGGAGGAAGAGAATGTGTAAAGTTTGAGGAAACAAATATAAAAAAGGATTTTATTTTTTGAAAAAACTAATCTATTATTTGATTTCATAAAACAAGCTCAGAATGAAAGATTGGCAAATCTTTTTTGGTGGGACATGGGTTAGAAAGGACTGAGCAGTCATGCTATAGACTGGGAAATTGCTCAAACTTATAAGAAAGTAATATGTTCAGATTCTCATTCTAGGAAGATGCTGGAGATTGGAGGCTAAGTAAAACCATCAACAGTGTGGCTGCATTTTATTGGTCCATTCAATTGACATACTTTAGCACCCACTGAGGAAGGAGAGAAAGAAACTCTCCTTCACCCTAGAGCAGTTTCTCTCAGCCTCAGCACTGTTGACATTTGGGCCAGATATTTTGCCTGTGGGGGCCTGTCCTGTGCATCGTAGGATATTTAGCAGCATCCCTGGTCTCTATCCACTAAATATTAGTAGCACCCCTCTCCCAGCTGTGACAACCAAAAATGTCTCCATACATTGCCGAATATCCCCTTGGAGCTAAAACCATCAGGCTAAAAACCACTGCCCTGGAGGAGTGGTTCTCAAAATTTAGTGTGTGTCAGAATCACATGAAGAGCTTATTAAAACAGTTATTGCTGGGACCTACCCATACAGTTCTTGATTCAGTAGGTCTAGGATAGGGCCTGAGAATTTGCATTTCTGACAACTTCTCAGGTGATGCTGATGCTGCCAGTCCTAGAGCCAGGTTTTGAGAACCACTGCCGTAGACAAATTCTCTACGAAACAGAGATGAAACAAGATAATGTCAATTTTGCATTACTTCCTTGGGTTCATGGAGCCCTAAAGCAGTGTTTCATTTGAGTCACAGCAATCCTGTGAGGCCTGCAGGGCAAGTATTACCAAACTTTTCCCACAAATGAGGAATTTGCAGCTAGGTGTTAATAGGTTCTATACCCAGAACCTCTGACGAGGCCAGTTGGGTTTGCATATTTTCTAAAGTTTCACCAAGTTGACATTTGTCTTCATGTTCCTGCTACAAGTATTTATCTATGTGGCATAAACCCAGATATAGACACCTAAGTAAATCCACTATGATTTGATAGAGTTGTGGCTTCTAGTGATAGAATAAGGATCAGCTTTGTCCTCTCATTTAATTTACGTTTGACTCTAAGATATGCAGACTGTTCTTAACAAAAGGATAGAAAGACTTTCTGTTTACTTCACAGTTATTTAGTGTCTGCGTTGTGCAAGTTGTGCCAGGCACACTGAGTATACTAGAGAAATAGAGAAGTTTGAGATGTTATCTTCTATTACCAGACGCGCATGGCCTAGTTAGGGAAACTAAACTAACACATAATGAGAAAACTAAGGGAAAATCTAAGGCAGAAGGTTAGATGCCAAGAGTGAAGAAGTTTAAGGGAGAGGTGGCCTAATGACTTGGGGCAATGGACTTTGAAAAGGAGAAATACGAGCTGCACCCCTGAATAGGACAGGGACAGAGCAGGGAGCAGCTTGAACTCGAGTTCTAGCCTGCAGGAGTGTGAGGCAGAAATGAACCCAGTTGGGACAGAGCCCATGTACTATAATGGAAAAAGCATAAGTCTTGGAGTTCCAATTTCTGAGTAGCTGCATGCTACTTCTTACCCTAGACAAATCACTTAAATTCTCTGACCCTCACATTCCTTATTTGTAAAACAGTAATTACTGATCTCATCTGGTTGGATGAGAATTAAACAAGGTAATGTGTTTGAAAGCATAAAACGTAAAATCCTATGCAAGTGAAGGTGGTAATAGTTGGTGTGATTTCTCCTCGGAGTAGTAAGAATGAATGGGCCCCAATTAAAGGTTTTTGAATAGAAGATTTTTGTAAAGCCCATTTATTCATGTCTATTTATCCATTCAGCATTCATTTATTTTGTGCCAAGCACTGTGCTGGGTGCAGTAGATGTAAAGGAACCAGCACAGAGTTCACATCACATCAAGGGAAATTGATGTGAAACAAACAAATGATATGGTTGAAGAGTACAGAAAGACTAGAGCACAGAGGAGAGGCCCTTAAACCAACTTAGAGAGTCAGGGAAGGCTTGCTGGAAGAGGTCACTTGCTTGAAGGTCACTTGCTTGAACCATTCCATCAGGAATGGTTAAAAGGTAGCAGAGGTCAGTGCTAGTCCAGAGTAAGGGGAAGTGAGGACTGGAATGATGATAAGAATGGTTCCCTATAAGGAGGTAGAATACTTGCTGGACATCAGAAGAGGAATCCCATTAGCCAGATAGAGGGGGAAAATGTTGTCCCCGGCAGTGGAATTGTAGTCAGAGAGGTGAAGGATGAATTGGTGGATTGGAGAGAGAGGGGCCCTGCTGTTAATAGACCAAGTGAGAGATGCTAAGGTCCTAGCTCAAGCAATGGAAGGTCAGAGGAACATAAAAGATGCTCATAATCCCAGTGAATGACCCTTTTTTCTTCTCCCCTTCTTCTTTTGCAGGAGGAATCTGAGTGAGCTAGATCAGATCCAGCAGTACTTCAGCCAGAAGCTCACCAAGCCTTTACTTCCCCTCAGTCCTCAGACCCATACTGCCACCTCGCAGTGCCAAGAGAGTCAGGGGGACCATCTTCGGCCAGGAGCCAGCAGCCTAGACCCCGAAAGCCATTGCATCCTGGAGAAATCCAATAACCTGGTGTTGCAAGTCAGCTCGTTAATCACGGGTATGGCTCAGGGCCGCTCTTGATGAGGAGTTATGGTCATGGGTACTTATTCAAAAAGCATTTGAATGTGTGCCTTCAGACAAGTCTTTATGGCAAATAGAGACCAACAGCTTTCACCATCTTTCTTACTTACTTATTTACTGTCTTCCTTTTGAAAGGAGAGACGTAGTAGCGTGGCACTGGGACATGTGCAATGGAAAGAACATGGGTCTGAGAGGCAGGGGACCCAAGTCGAGTCCTTGGTGGGTTTGTGGCACGGACTTAACTGTTTGACTCTGAGCATACCCTTTCCCTTCTTGAGCTTCAGTTTCCCCAACCAGAAAAAGGGGAATGGATTAGATGAGTTCTTCAGTGGCAGTTCGTGAACTCGTGCCACTCTATTTTCAGAAAAACTCAGCTACAAACATATTTCAGATTTTAATTCTCAGAGGCCAGAAGACTACACTTTTAGCAAGCACCCCAGATGATTCTAGGTGTTGGTGGTCCATAGTCTACCCTTTGAAAAGCCCCCTTAAGTGGTGGTTCTCACTTTGACTGTATTGATATCATTCAGGGAGATTTTTTTTTTTCTTGGCCACACCGCGATCTTAGCTCCCCGACCAGGGATTGAACCCGGACCCTCAGCAGTGAAAGCACAGGGAATTCCCGGGATCATTTTTCTCAAGCAGAATGTGTAGATTCTACACAGGAATGAATAAGTTCAGTTTTTTCTCTTTAAAGGGAAAGCAAGCCACCATGGTTGATATTAGACACAAACCTTCCTGCCCTCTTCTCCCAGATACCTAACCTTTTGGTAGCCAGGACCACAGAAGTGTACTCTGTGTTTGGCTTCCACTTACTGTTTATTGAGCCAACTGTGCCAGGCATTACTGTGTCACTAGTTCTGGCAGGATACAGTGGTGGACAAGACAGGCATTGTCTGTGCTTTCCTCAAGCATGCATTCTATAGTCAACCAAAGAAGCTGCCCCCCAGAAAGAAAGCATAAGAGCAAAACAGAGGGAGGCTTGTCTGGGGTGGAGGTGAGAGTGGATAAGGAGAATCCCTTTAAAGGTCATATTAAAAGAGGAGAGTGGGGAGAATCAAAGGCTTGAAGCCGAAGGGCCTTGAAGGCAAGCTTAGTAGTTTAATCTTTATCCTGGAAGAAAAAGGGGAGTTCTAAGCAAGGGGATGACGGAAGGAGAACTGATTTTCACAAGGAGAGGATGAATTTTGAAAGGAGTTACTGAATGCCTATATATGTGCTACACAATGTATGCCTATTTATCTCATATATTTTTCACCATAACGCTGTGAAAAAGGTGGTGTTTTATCACATTTTAAAGATAAACAGACTCAGGGTAGTTTGCTCGTAACCACAAAATTGACAAGTGACAGTAGAGATTTGAACCCAAGCCTGACTGGCTCCAAAGCCTGTGCTCTTTCCAGCACACCATGCCGCCTCCATTTTCTTCACAAATCTCCACAGCCTTATCATTTGGTTGATGGGTATTTCTTTGCTTTTATTTTCCAAATAAAATAGTTCTAATAGCTGTTATCAAATAGGTAAATAAGTGGATTCTCATTTTGGTTTTTAATATAGGTAATTACTGCAGTAAATGGAAGCATGAACATTCCTACCAGGACTCCCAGCTCCCAAGAATTCCTGAGCATGAGCAGATAGTCTCTGAAAGTGTTTCCACAGACGTAACCACAGCTATAAATGGATTAGATTTTGGTCCTCTGATATTAGAATAAAATGCTAGAAATTGTACCGCCTTGAATATAGTTTCACTGACTCTTGGGGGCAAATTAACTATTATCTTCAAGGTTTGTTCAAAGGTCTGATTGCAAGACTACATCTGAAACTAGAAGCTAATGTGGGAAAGTTGAGTGGTCTGGGGCCCTACCTTGTAGTAAGAGTGATATCTGTTACTGTTTAGATCTGCAGACTATCACCCGGAACTCCCAAGGATCTTTGCGTTCTCACCAAGCGAGGAGTAGAAGCAGAGAAGTCACCACCCTCCCAGATGCTCAGGACATAGCCACGCAAGAACGAAGCACAACTCCAGACCTGCCATTGGCAAGAGCTCCAGATGAGGGCAGAAACTCCCCACCTCCCTCTACTCTTGAAGAGACTTCAGGTGGAAGAGGAGTGCTTCACGAGGCCCTGGGGCACAGGGTACCCACCACAAGAATGCAGAGCAGTGAGGACACCAGGGCAGGCCTGGCCTACAGTGATGAGGACTATGAAGAAGACATCATTGAGCCCAGGGCCCTCAATGAGGTCACCACCGTGACAGACAAAACTAGCCCTTGGTCCAGTTTCATGTCAGATGCAAGTGAGATCATCAGCCCTCAGCCTGATGAGGGGCAGAGGGAAGGCCCCTCTTGTCCTTCAGAGCCTTTCCCCAGAGAGGAGCTCAAGGTCAGAAGTAGCTTTCTGTCCAGCCCGGAAAGGACTGTTAACCCCCACTTGCATAGGCAGGGCTCTCCTAGCCAAAGTATTGTTCCTTGTGAGGACATGGCCTGTAAGGCCAGGATTGGAGAGCCTGCCTCAGCAGGCCCTCAGCTCAGCTCCCATGTGACACTCTCAGGAGCCCAACAGAGCAAAACCTGTGTTGGGTGGCACTCACCAAAGGCAGGCCAGGACCAGGAGCCCAAGCCAGAGGCCCAGGCTGAGAAGGAAGTGGCCTCTGATGAGCTAAGTGACTCTGCTGATAGCTCTGAGAAGCTCCCTCTACACCCAGCCTCCCAGAGCAGAAGGGAAAACCATAAGCAGCCACCCATCAACTGCCCTGACATCAGGCAGAAGCAGCAGACATCTGGGTCAGAGGTGTCCACGAAGCAGAGCATCCTTCTGTATCCTTTGGTGTTTCCCCCAGGTAGCCCCTTAAGCCATCTCTAGGCATTTTGGGTGCCGGTGCTTAGGCCAGCCGCATGAGCGTGAGCATTGTCCCCCCTCATAGAATGCACTCAGGGGCATGGGGAGCCCCTTCCTGCTGAAGACTCACCTGTACTGATCAGGTGCTACGATTCCCATTATCATCAGGCCTCTGAAGTATAATGCTTCGTACTGGGTTTAGATGTTGGTAGTACATTCATTAGCCTATCCTAGCCTGATTTATCTGATTAATCTCTGGGTATTTTACACCTGAAGGCAAAGTTCTGCATCTAAGGAATGAGACCATTAATCTCAGTTGAAATTTCAGGGGAGGATATAGAGAAAGAAGAGTCCTACCACGGATTGAGCATTTACCGTGTGCCAGGCACTTTACATACATTTTGCATTCGGCCACACAAGTCTTTAAAGTTGGTATCATTTCTATTTTGCGTGTAATGAAATGGAGACTCAGAGTTTTAGTGACTTGCCTAATTAACTTTTTTTAAGGGCAAGTGATGGGTCCAAGGGGAGGGGAAAGTGAGCACTGTTGAAATGGTCTTACCCAAGCCCCCCCAGGATGGCAGTGTTGATGGGGAGAGGGGCATCTGACATTCCCCCTCTTCCTCCTTTGAAATGCAGATGGGCATGTTATGGGGAAAGGAAACCACTTGGGACCATCAGTAGCCCTCACATCTGTAGCCTAACCAGCTGATCACATCAGCTCACCTGATATCCCAACAATAAGCAGGGGTTATTGCAGGGCTGGTGGGTGAAGCAGGCTGCCTTTGTAGTGCTTTGCAGTCCTTTCTCCACTAGAAATCAGGGGGCCTGACTTCGACCATTCGGACCCAGCTCTTACTACTTGTGTAACATCAAGCGTATAGTTTAACCTTTCTGAGCCTCGATTTCTTCACCTATAAGATGGAGGTAATAATCCCTTACCCACCAGACTGCACATTCCCAAGGAGGTCAAGGACCTTGTCTTTCTCCATGTCCCCAGACATGACACACAGAAAGGATCAGTAAATGTAGATTGAAATGAGCTATCAGTTTCACAGGATTCTTGAGAAAATCAAATGAGTGGGAACATTTGTACGTACCACACAGATGTGATTCTTGATGCAAGG
Source organism: Stenella coeruleoalba (assembly GCF_951394435.1). Lineage (NCBI taxonomy): Eukaryota > Metazoa > Chordata > Mammalia > Artiodactyla > Delphinidae > Stenella > Stenella coeruleoalba. The sequence goes on along the minus strand of NC_137154.1, from coordinate 51,641,272 downwards.
CAGAGAGAAACCTGAGGGTAGGGGGTATGGGCTCAGGAGAGGCTTCAAGCGTGAAATGGCTAGAGGCTGAGCACTGAAAGCAGAGTGCCTCGGTGTTCTTTCCTGGCCTCATTCTTCCTGGCTTCTGATGTTTCTGCCTCTGCAGTCGATTTAGTTGTGCTCAGAATTTATGGTCAGTGGAGGAGCAGTCACATGTGCCAGGTCCTAAGGGCACTGCTTTAATTCGGGCCTTCCCGACTACTCATTCTTTCAAAAAGTGAGTATTGCCAGGCCTGGTGCTGTGTAATGACGACAGAGATTTGAATCAGACCTTACCTCGAGAAGTTCCCGTTATGAGGTAGGAGACAGGTAATGACAGTAACAGTAAATAGGCAGTGATAAATAGCCTTTATTGTTCTAAGGCATGGACAAAATGCTAGGGAACAAGAGGTGGAAGCTGCCATAACTCTGGAGGTATCCCAGAAAGAGAGACAGTAGAGCTGGACCTCAAAGATGAATAGCCATTCTGTAGGCAGGGACAAGAACGTTCTAGTCACAGCGAACTGTGTGCGCAGAGGCGTAGCCACTTGAAGGAGCCTAGCCTGTGGGCAGAAGTCACTGTGGTTAGAGCCCCCAGATAAGAGGGATGGTGAGGGGTGAAGCTGGGCTGGATCTGAGGGGGCCTTTTATATCTGGCTAAGGTACTTGGACTCTGTCTTGTTAGCAGATTAAACTTCAGTTTCCTTATCTTTAAATAAATAAGTAATAACCGTAGTTTTCTTGTGGGGTTGTTGTGAAAATTGAATTAACAATGTAAACTACCTAGCATAGTGCCTGGTGCGTAAATAGTGTTCAGTAAATGTTAAGCAAGCGTATGATTGGTCAGATTTACATATTAGAAAATTCTCCCAGTGCCTTGTAGAGGGTGGATTAGGTCAGTGGAGACCAGAAGCAAGGAGACCAGGTAGGAAACTTGCAGTAATAATGAAAGATGAAGAAAGTCTGACCTAAAGCATAGACTGTTTTATGATGAGGAAAAGGAGGAGGGATCTGAGAGGATTAGATAGGGGCAGGGTGAGAAAGAGGAAAATAGAAGTATGACTGAGAGATTTCTGTCACAAGTTAGGTCATTTCTGTCACAAGTTAGGTCATTTACTAGATTTCAATCACAAGTTAGGTCATTTACTAGGAAATAGTAAATGAAGGCAGACAGTTTGGAGGGAAGAGGCAGATTTCTATTTTGCACATGTGCCTGTGAGACGTCCAGGAGGAAATGCAGACCCGGAGTTCAGGATGAGATCAGCTATAAAGGTAGATATCTCTGGAAACAGACAAGAACAGCAAGGAGACAGGGAAAGGGAGAGCCACACAAGACAGAGCCCTGAGGATCACCAGTACGTGAGGGCAGGGGGAGCAGACGCGCCCATGGTGGAGGTGGAGGAGGGCCGGCGAGAGAGATGGGAGCGGCAGGGTTTCGGGGAGTGGTGGTCAGCACCCTGATGCTTAAGACAAGTCCAGCACAATGTGGACTGACATGTATTCGCTGGCTTTAGCATTAGGAGGACAGTGCAGAGGTGGGGATGGAAAGCAGATTTCAGTAGGTGTGAGGGAACCAGTGGTGACTTTTCCCCCTCAACTGGGGAGACAGGAAGGGCTGACATTTACTGAGTACATGCTATGTGTCAGGCACCATTCTAAGCACTTTGTATATATAATGTCATTTAATTCTCAAAACAAAAGGTATAATTATTATATCCATCTTACAGGTGAAGGAACAGGCACAAAGTGTGAACTTTTGTGAAGGTACCATCTAATAAGTGACACAGGTTACTGTTGGAGCAAGACCCTTAGAAAGACAGGTGGTGCTGGGCTGAGCAGGGGAGCTTGGTGTTTCAGCACACCCTGGGCACCTCCCAGCCAAGCTGACTGTCAGGCTGAGTCCTCAGCAGTCAGAGCGTGACAGCAAATAGGTCCTACCTCACCGGGGCCTCTGAGGAAGGCTGAGGTCAAAGGGCTCTTTCCCTTCAGGATCTCCAACTCCATCCCCACCTCTCTGTAGAAAAATCAGGGACTTGAGCCAAAGCAGGAAATGATAACATTTCATTCATTCAGTAGATATTTATTGAACATTTATTGTGTCTCGGGTACTATGCTAGGTGACAGGAATATAATGTGAAAGAGAGCTCATCTTTGCCCTCCTCGAGTTCGAAGCCTAGCATGGAAGAACAGTGATAGACCAATTTGCATCAGAACCATACTTCGCTTATTGAACAGAAACAAATAGCCCATCAAAATAGTCCCCTCCTAAACTGAATCATTGCTTTGACTGAACAAATTTGTGGAACACTGTGTTCTCAACACAGTACTGGGTACCTCCAGAGGATATGGAGAAGTGCAAGATACAGCACCCGACTTCTAGGGCTCATGTCCAGGTGGTGGATCAGCTGTGCCTACTTATACAGAGCCCTCGTTTCTGGATGTGAGCACAGAACACCCAGGAGGACAGGCCCTCCTTCAATGCCAGGCAGCACCTTCCAGCCTAAGATGCTGCCCTGGAGCCACCTTCCCACCCCTACCCTGTCAGGTTTTGGCCAGCAGGCCCTCGGCAAGTATCACCCAGTGCTTGCTACCTGCCAGCCTCATGGGGCTCTAGGGAAGTAGTGAGGTGACTGAAGGAAATACACCGCCTCTGCCTTTGAGAAGCTTAGGGAATATTGGGGGAAACAAATTGAGAGTCATATCAGACTAAATAAGCATTAGCCGGGCTTCCCTGTGGTTAAGAATCAGTGGTTAAGAATCCACCTGCCAATGCAGGGGACACAGGTTCACGCCCTGGTCCAGGAAGATCCCACATGCTGCGGAGCAACTAAGCTGGTGCACCACAACTACTGAGCCTGCGCTCTAGAGCCCGTGAGCCACAACTACTGAGCCTGCCTACCACAACTACTGAAGCCTGTGTGCCTAGAGCCCGTGCTCCACGCCAGAGAAGCCACCACAATGAGAAGCCCGCTCACCGCAACGAACAGTAGCCCCCGCTCTCTGCAACTAGAGAAAGCCCATGCGCAGCAACGAAAACCCAACGTAGCCAAAAAAAAAATTTAAAAAAAAAAAAAAGCATTAGCCTGTGTTTCAGACTGGGCACTAGACTAGGAAAGGAGGGGTCACTGTGGCTGAGATTTAGAGGAGGGTTCCGGGAGGAGGCGGGATCTGAAGTGACCCATAAGTATAGACCAATTTGTTAGGAGTTGCAGAGCCTTCCAGGCAGAGGGAACCACTTGAGCAAAGGATTCATGGGCAGGAATAAGTTGGAGGGAAACAAAGGGTTGGTAGAGGTCAGAGGAGATGCTTGTCTGGGGAAGATTTCTAGGTATTTGTGTCCCTTAACTACCTTTATAGCCCAGAGCCCATTGTGGTGCCCAACTTCTTTTTACCTCCCCAGCAGTTGGAGGCCTCCCTGCGGATGCTCTCTCTCTCTACAGCTTTGCCACCACCAGCCACAGCAGATCAGGTAAGAGGACACCTGGCCGACCTCCTGTTTCCTATAGAGTCATAATCTCTTTCATGAAAGCATACAGAATGCAGAGTGGCCCCGGCCATGCTCCTGGAAAGGCAGCAGCAGTGGTCACTCTCCAAGCTTGTGCTGAGCGTATCCTGTGGGCCCAGCAGTGGGAGGAGCTCGGGAAAAGTGAGGAAGAGCAAATGTGTTAAGAGCAAGGGCATCATCAGCTGAGATGACAGGTAGAAGAAATAGCACAGAAGTGTAAAAACAGGACTCAGCTAAGAAACACATACTGAGTGCTGTGGGAGCTCCAACTAAGCAAAGATGGGTTTGAATGGAGGAAGCTTCAAACAGGGAGACCGTGGCAGATGAGTAAGGTCTGGATGAAGAGAGTAACAGAGTGTTAGACCTATTTGTTGTTTACAGAATACCTCGTAACTATTCGTCATGCAGCTGAGTTAGGTTGTTGGAACCTTGGTGCAAATCCTAGCTGTGCTCTCTTCTGCCTTGACACAGCACTGGACCTTTCTCGCAGGTGGCACGGAAATAATATCTGCTTCAATAATCATTCAGCATATATTTACTGAATACCTGTGCTGTATCAGGCATTGTGCTAGGTGCTGAGCATGCAGTAGTAAATAAGGCAAATTCCCTGTCTTAACGGAGTACAAACAGTAAACAAAAAATATTTACAAATTGTGATGAGTCCTAGATGCTCGGAGAAAGAACAGGCTTTCCCTGAGGAGGCAGTGTTTAAGCTGAAAACGATGATCATGGTGGTGCTTGCCAGGTACCCAGCACTGTTTGAAGCACTTTAGGTTAACTCCTTTAATTCAGCAACCTGATGAAGTACATACTTTTATCCCTATTTTAAGATGAGAAAACTGAGGCACAAAGCGATTAAGTAACTTGCCTCACACAGGTAGTTAAGTGGTAGAACCAGAATTAGAACCCAAGCAGTCTGGTTTCAAAATCTGTGTTCCTAACTACTGTGCTGTACTGAGGAGGAGACACAAAGCCCCTGCCTCATGGAGCTTTTATTTTATTTTTAATTCTCCTTTTTATTATTTGGGCACGCAGTTTATAAGAGTAAATGAAATCTTGGAGTAAATTTCTATTGGTTGTACAGTTGCGATGGTTAGGCTCATCTCATCTCACCAACAGTCCAATGAAGACTTTTTTCTTTTTATTTAATTTTTATCTTAGATTGAAGTATTGTTGATTTAAAATGTTAGTTTCAGGTGTACAGCAAACTGGTTCAGTAATACATATACACATATCCATATTTTTTCAGATTCTTTTCCCGTATAGGTTATTATAGAATATTGAGTAGGGTTCCCTGTGCTATACAGTAGATCCTTATTGATTATCCATTTTGGGTTTTTTTTTTAATATTTATTTGGCTGTGCCTGGTCTTAGTTGTAGCACACAGGATCTTCGTTGCTGCGTGCAGGATCTTTCAGTTGAGGCATGTGGGATCTTTAGTTGCAGCATGTGAGATCTTTAGTTGCGGCATGTGAACTCTTAGTTGTGGCATGTGGGATCTAGTTCCCTGACCAGGGATTGAATCTGGGACCCCTGCATTGGGAGCACAGAGTCTTAGCCACTGGATCACCAGGGAAGTCCCGATTATCCATTTTATATATAGTAGTGTGTGTATGTTAATCCCAAACTCCTAATTTACCCCTCCCCTGCCACCTTTCCTCTTTGGGAACCATAAATTTGTTTTTGAAGTCTGTGAATCTAATTCTGTTTTATAAATAACTTCATTTGTGTTGGTTTTTTTAGATTCCACATGTAAGTGAAATCATATGATATTTGTCTTTGTCTGAGTTACTTCACTTAGTATGATAATCTCTAGGTCCATCCATGTTGCTGCAAATGGCATTATTTCACTCTTTTTTATGGCTGAGTAATATGCCGTTGTATATATGTACCACATCTTCTTTATCCATTCCTCTGTTGATAGACGTTTAGGTTGCTTTCATGTCTTGGCTACTGTAAGTAGTGCTGCAATATATATATATATATATTGCAGCACTAGTTACAGTTGCACTATATATTGATATATATCTCCAGAGAAAACCATAATCCGAAAGGATACATGCAACCCAATGTTCATTGCAGCACTACTTACACACACACACACACACATACATACATACATACATACATACATACATACATACATATATATCCAGGAGTGGATTACTGGATCATATGGTAGTTCTATTTTTAGTTTTTTAAGGAGCCTCCATACTGTTCTCCATAGTGGCTGTACCAATTTACATTCCCACCAACATACATTCCCACCAACAGTGTAGGAGTGTTCCCTTTTCTCTACACCCTCGCCAGCATTTGTTGTTTGTAGTCTTTTTGATGATGGCCATCCTGACCGCTGTAAGGTTGATATCTCATTGTGGCTTTGATTTGCATTTCTCTAATAATTAGCCACGTTGAGCATTTTTTCATGTGCTTTTTGGCCATCTGTATGTGTTCTTTGGAGAAATGTCTATTTAGATCTTCTGCCCATTTTTTGATTGGGTTGTTTGGTTTTTTTGATGTTGAGCTTGAGCTGTTTGTATATTTTGGATATTAATCCCTTGTCGGTCACTTCATTTGCAAATATTTTCTCCCATTTTGTGGGTTGTCTTTTCGTTTTGTTTATAGTTTCCTTTGCTGTGCAAAAGCTTTTAAGTTTAATTAGGTCCCATTTGTTTATTTTTGTTTTTATTTTCATTACTCTAGGAGGTGGATTGTGGAGCTTTGAAAAAAACAATTTGAGAGAATAATACATGCTATGAGCAAAATGTATTAGCTTATTTGTTAATTATAATAGCCAACCACTATGTAATGCTTACCGTGCACTAGACATTATTCTAAGCATTTTACATGTGTAAACTGATTTAATTCTCCCAAGAACCCAATAAGAGGGGTACTATTGTTATCCCCATTTAATAGATGAGAAAACTGAGGTTCCCATACAGAACTTCCCATACAGACTTACAAGGTATTATAGTTTCTATTCTGTAGAAACTGAGACACATAAAGGTTAAGTAGGTTGTCACCTACCCAGGGTCTCCCAACCAGTATGACTGCAAACTCTGTGCTTTCCGTTGCACCACTTTAAAATCATGACACTTGGCTTACGGTATATTTTTCTAGCTAATTTGCCTTCTTTATATAGGTTTCATTTTGCAGTTAACGTTTAAACATTTTTTAATGCTCTTCCAGGGCCTACTTTGATGACAGATGGGGTCAGTCCAGAAGTATCCTGGGAGCCTAGGGGTATAGTCCTAAAGAGAAGCCATAAGATGTCTAGTTCTTTTACTGGTTTCCTTCCCCACTTCTCCCCCAGCTTCCCCAGCATCATTTTGAGGACACCTCATTTCTTTGGCACATTGATAAGTGTAAATTCCCACACATCTCAGTTTTTATCAAATTTGTATTCCTGTCCTAGAGGAGGAGAGGTGCCAGTCCCCACCAGAAGCTCTGCATTTCCGTGGCCTTATTTCTACTCTGGTTCAGGTCACCAGTTCATCTCCTTCTACTCTGCATCTTCCTTTGCATGCCCCATGTATTCACGTCAGCACTTATGCTAGGGTAGCAGGGCTGTGTCCAGCACCAAGCACAAGCTTTTGAACAAGACATCTATGATATGAAATACTGAATCTGCGACGTGGCTAAGTGATCTTGGGCAAGTGACTTGACCTTTCTGAGTCTTGGTTTTTTTTAAAGTAACATCAGGCTAATAGAATTCTTACCTAATAAGAGGATGACAAGAATTACCCTAGAGGAAAAACGCAGACACTGTTAGTTTCCTTTCCCTCTTCCCCTCCCAGCCAAGTGGGTGAGATGTGCCTTGTAGGAAGGGAGGTCTGTGAGTCACTGTGTCTGAGCTGTCAGCTCTCAACTGCCAAATGGAACTGCTGTTCCTGCTTTTGTGTTTCTGCCTTCATGATGTGCCAGCTCCTGGGGGGACTTATTATCTTTGATCTATTAAACATAAGATACAAAGGGTGGGAGAGGGATGTAATCATGTTTACTTCAGTTAAAGGGCAAGTCTAGTTTTGAGAAGATAAAGTCTCATACACTTTGTAGCCTTTTCTCTTTCTTGCCCACAGCAAAACTCCATTGTTTGTCTGCTGCTCTCAGGAACAGCTCCCTCCTCAGGACCTTATTCGGGGTCCTAGTTAGGGTAGCCAGTCATCACAGTTCACCCGAGCTGTCTCATTTTCAGCATTGAAAGTCCCACGATCCAGGAAACATCAGGGTGTTCGTTGTCCTCACTGGTGATGAGCCTTTCTCACTACTTGATGTGTTTGTAGCAGCACGTTTTCTGCAACTTATGCTCTTGGCTTCATTCCTTCTTCACACCCTGGTCTCAGTTTATTACCATTTCCCTTCAACATGAAGAACTTCCTTTAGAATTTCATGTAGTGCAGACCTACTGGGAGCTGATGCTCTCAGCTTCAATTGGCTGAAATGTATTTTGCCTTCATTTTTCAAAGATACTTTTTCACTGGATATAGAATTCTAACTTGAATTGTGTTTGTTTTAGCATTTTATTCATTCATTCATTCATTCATTCATTTTTAATTTTGGGCACGCCGTGCAGCTTGTGGGATCTTAGTTCCCCAACCAGGGATTGAACCCTGGCCCTCAGCAATGAAAGCTCCACATCCTAACTACTGGACGGCCAGGGTATTACCTGTTTTAGCATTTTAGAACTATCACTCCACATTCTACTGACCTCCATTGTTTCTGATGAGAAGCAGCTATCATCCTTATTGTTGTTGCCCGGAATGTTATGTGACCTTTGTTCTTTGGCTACTTTTAAGATTTTTTTCTTTGGTTTTCAACAGTTTGACTATGATGTTCACAGTTGCAGAGGCTGGGAATAGGATGGGGGAGGAAGAGCACATAGGTCTATTCAACAGTATTAACAATGCTTTAGTTCTTAGGTTGGGTTGTGGGTTTATTGATGTTCATTTTTATCATGCTTCATAATTTAAATATGTTAGTATTCTTTGGTATATTACACCATGAAATCACAAAATCGTATGTAATTTAAATTGTAAGAATGATTGAATGGTGACAAAATGGAGACACCAAGTCCTTCCATAGATTTGGCTGTGAATATGGATCAGAAGTATAGGATAGCGGGTGGGGTAGCATCTGAGATAAGGTAAGTTTTTTTGGTTTTTTGTTTTGTTTTTTTTTATTTGGGAAAGGCTTCAGCTTTTTCTGTACAGCAGTGCAGTGACCAGTAGAGAAAAGAAGAAGGGAAGATGCAGGAGAGGGAGAGAATAGAAAGACTAGTCCCTGGATCCAGAGCACATGTGGAGATATTAGCCTGTTGAGAAGAAAAAGAAAACTCACCCTATAGCATACAAGCATACAGGCAGACAGAGAAGATGGGTGCTAAAGCAGGTAGGATTAGATTTGGTGATAGAGTTTCCCATTTGATGGAAGCTTCTATTTTCTCTTATGTCCATTTATTTATTTATTTATTTTGGCCATGCCATTTGGCATTCGATATCCTAGTTGCCCGACCAGGGATCGAACCCACACCCCTGGCATTGGAAGCACAGAGTCCTAACCACTGGACTGCCAGGGAAGTCCCTGTTTTCTCTTCTGTCTTCTATTTGTGGTTATGTTTCAGGCACAGTCAACAGCTCAAAGTGAGAGGTGGGCAGGGGAGGGCAGGAGCCTTGTCCTGTACCCCCAACTTGAGGATTCCATCTATTTTGCCTCTTCCTAAGGCTCTGAAGGCTGAAGAGGAGCATTTTGAGAGGCTGACTCTTCTCACCCAGTGTCCTGGGACAGCTATACTTAGCTCACCTGGCTCCACCACAAGATCTAAGGGAAGGCCTAATCCTTCAACCACACTGAAAAATGCACCTGAACCCAGGAACCTCCCAGACAGTCTCCATTTCTAGCATTTGTGAAACAGGTGTTTTCCCCTTTTCCCCACAGTATAGTGGATACAGTTCTCTGTGTGAACTTCGTCAAGTCTTCTGATTTTTCTGAGTCTGTGTCATCTGTCAGATGGGGTGATCAGGCCTCAAAGCCTGGTTGCACTGAAGAGCACCAGGTGTCACACAGATAGGGTATAGAGGCCAGCTCTCAGCCCCCCTTCCTTATGACTGTTTCATCTTCTGGTTGTCACCTCTTCAAGAAGCAAAGGAGGGAGGAGGATGGCGGGTCTAGCAGGACCATTGAACAGCCATCCAGTGGCACCTTTGAAATTCCTTATGAATCAGTCAGGTTCTGCTGCCTCTGCTTTCTCTTTCCTCTTTGTGATAAAGTAACTCTTCAGTGGGACAGCTCCCTAGTTTTATGTATAGTTACTTCTGATTCTGTTTGCTTAGCTGCCAGGGGCAAACTAGTTTTATCAACTTCTCTAAAAGGGGAGGTCGAGGATGAGATAGCACTAATGTACATGTTGTTTTCCCCAGACTTACGTCTTCTGCTCTTGTAGATGTTTCTTTGGGGAAATTTCAACCACTTCAATTATTTCAGTTATTATTACAGTTTGATGACTCTCAAATCCTTATCTTCAGTCCAGACTTCTCTGCCATGCTGCAGACACACATGGATCCACCTACATCCTAGAAGCCTTTACTTGATGTTACAAACAATTCAGCACATCCAGACCTTGAGCTTGTCATCTTCCTTTGCACACCCCCTCTACCGCCAGCGTTCCTTATCTCAGTAAACACGACCACGGTCGTGTAGTTACCCCTGCCAGAGCATGTGTGTCGTCTTCCCCTCCTCCTACACCTTTATCCCCCACAACCCACCATCACCAAGGCCTGTGAATTCTGTCCCCTAAATATCTTTGAATCCACTCACTTCTCACCATTTCATTATCTAGCCCCAGTTGTTTCCCCCATAGCTGTTTCTAACTACTCTTACTCACAGCCACACTTTCCCACCACCATGTGTCTCCATACTGAAGCCAGTGTGACTGGCCACTGTAATCTGACTCTTACCCCACTCTACCACCGGAGGAGGGAGGGACTCTTCAAGGTTGTCAAAATCCAAAAAAAAACCCTCCATATTCCTAAACCAGTTATTAAATCTGAGTGCCCAGTTTCTTTGATCTCTCAGCGGCATGTGACACAGTTGATCTCTCTCCTGTAAACATTTTCTTCACTTGTTTCTAAGGCATCAGTGCTTCTTGGTTCTCTTCTTCCCTTGGTGGCAGCTCCTGCTCAGCCGCCTTTGCTGGTTCTCCTTCATTTCCCCTACTTGTTAATAGGGGTGACCAGGGTGTGGTCTTTAGACTTCTCTATTTACACTTACTTTCTAGATGATCCTGTCTGATCTCAAGGCTTTAAATCCCCTCTATATGCCGAAGACTCATAATGATTATCTTAGCCCAGACCTCTCCTCTAACTCTAGGCTCGTATGTCCAGCTGCCTACTCAATATATCCAAACTCAACTCCAGATTTCATTCCTCAGCTCTGTTCCTTGGTCTTCCCCATCTCAGTTAATAGATATTCTATCCTTCTAGTTTAGTTGTTCCTGCCAAAACCCTTGGAATCCTCTCTGATGCCTTGATTTCCAATCCACCAGGAAATTCTGGCAGCTCTACCTCTAAATTCAGATCCATCCACTGCTCACCACTCCCACCACTACCTGGTCTAAACTGTCATCATCTCTCGCCTAGATTGTTGCAGGAGCCTCCAAACTTGCCTTTCTGCTTCTACCCTTGCCCCCATTCCCCATATAGTATCCTGTTAAGTTTTTAAGACCTTAAGTAAATCATCAATAAATCATGTGACTTCTCCACTCAGAACCCTCCAGTAACTTACCATCGATGACTAGGAGAGCCCGAGGTGGGTCTGAGGACAGGCAGGCCAGAGAGTAGGAAAGTAGTTTGGGCCTCAAACTTGAAATGTACATCTTTCAGCAAATTACAAAGCCAATAGTCCTGAGCTAGGTGCAGAAGTAGACAGAGAAGGAGCTGTGGTCCTCTCCCCCGCCAAAGCTTACAGTTCCCCAGGGGACTAAGCTTTATATGTAAGTTCCACCAACTCCACCAAGCGCCCGTCGTGCTTAAAGTGCTAGACGTGGTGCCATGGACCCTCTTCAGGGAGGTCACAGTTCCTTGAGAGGCACTGGCCACCAAACCACTCACTAACTTTCTCAAATGACATTAGCCTATATTAGCACTTAAGTAAAACAAAACAAAGAGAATGCATACAGGGAAAGGAAGACAGAGCCATGTATGGTGGCATGAGTAGAATTCAGCAAAGATGAAGGAAAGGCTTTGAAGGCTGTGGATTTGGAGAAAAGAAACCTTTCAGAGAATCAACAGAATGTGGTAACTGGGAAGTACAAACAGGATGTGCTAGAGGGGAGGTCAGAGCTGGGGAGAGATCAGCCTGGACCAAAGCAGTCAGGATAGGAATCAGAAGTAAAGAGCAAGAATCAACCTGTCATCTGAGCTCCTGGACTAACCACAGGCCTGGAGCCAGATGCTACTGTTCATGAGGAGTGTGTGTAGGAGGCAGGAGGTCGGCAACAAGGCCAGGCACAAGTGTCCCCTTGAAAGCCTTAAGTTGTCCAACTCCCACCCCACCTTAGAGTTCTCACCTCCACTTGGCCAGACCACAGTGTTTCAGACATCATCGGGATCGAGGTGCTCCAGGCAGCTGGGGAGCTGAGTCAGCAAACCTGGTTTCTTTTTTTCTTTTTTTTTTTATGGCTGCGTTCGGTCTTCATTGCAGCGCGCGGGCTTTCTCTAGTTGCGGTGAGTGGGGGCCCTTCTCATTGCAGTGTGCGGGCTTCTCATTGCAGTGGCTTCTCTCATTGCAGAGTACGGGCTCTAGGCGCACGGGCTTCAGTAGTAGTGGCGCACAGGCTTAGTTGCTCCGTGGCATGTGGGATCTTCCCGGACCAGGGCTCGAACCTGTGTCCCTTGCATTGGCAGGCGGATTCTTAACCACTGTGCCACCAGGGAAGCCCAAACCTGGTTTCTTGCCCTGGCTCTGCTTCTGGCCTTCTGAGGTACTGAACAAGGTCTGAGGAGGCAACACGGACGTAATTTGTGGCTATACGTCCCTCTTCTCTCCTACCAGGCAGTTTTGTATAGCGGTTAGGCACATGGCCTCTGAATCCAGACAGCCTAAGTTCAGAGCTCAGTTTTGCCACTTTCTAGCTGTGTAACCTGGTGCAAGTTACCTACCTTTTCTGTGCTTCAGTTCCTTTATCTGAAAAATGGGTGAAACAGTACCTGCCTACTAGAGCTTGTGTAGGGTTAACCGAGTAAGATGTTAAGTACTTAGAGCAGTTTTTAGCACATGACATAGTAGGAACTATATGAATGTTAACTATTGTTATTTTTATCATCATTATTATTGAGACAACTTCCCCTCTTGTGCTGTTACATTCTGGGGGGACTAGTAGGGATAGGGACATCATCAAAAGCTTAGCACCAGGCGCAGGGAGCCGCAGGGACCTGGGAAGTTAGACCCCACAGGGCAGCCCCAGGAGGATGGAGAGCATTGCTCAGGGCCCTAGCAGTTGATTGTGTGCTCAGTTCAGACCCTGAGTTAGAGACCCAGGGTGACCCACTGCCCCCACCTAAGGGTGGTAGAGCCCTAGCCTCAGAAGTCCGTGGCCTGCCTGCCTTTGAGTCCTGAGGCTGCTTCTTTTCTCCCAGGAGCCCAAAGAATTCTTCTGTCTCTTGGTTTCCCTTCCCCAAGCCCAGAGCCATCTAAGAGAAACACAGTCTTGGTAGAGGAGCCCAGTCCTCCATAAAATCACCAGACCAGATGTTTGGAGTCCAAGAGAAGTTCCTGAGCCTGGTGTCCTCTTCTCACCCTGTGGTCCAGGCCTGATGGCTGAGCTGCCCATCGTGGGGCAAGAAGCCCTGACCTGTTACCTCACCTCTTTTAGCTACCAAGTCCCTAGCCCTCTGCAGAGACCCAGGAGGAGTCCCAAAGGTCAAAGAGCTTCTGATTCAGGCCACACAAAGCTTTGAGGAGGAGATGAGCTCTCTGGCCAAGGGTGTACAGAAGTCAGGGGAAGCAGCCAGAATTGGCTGGTGCCCACCTTGGCCCAGATGCAGTTTGGCCGGCACCGCGAGGGAAAGGGCCTGCGGGTCTGCTGGGCAGGTGCTAGGCTCAAGTTGCCTGAGCGCTGAGGCCAGAGTCTGGGAGGAGCCAGGAGTTCCAAGAGTGTCTCTTTAACCCTTCCCTCTCACTGGCAGGGAGTGGGTTCAGAAGGTTGAAGAGTCTTGATCTAGTCTGGCGTCTTCACGGAGCAGGCTGGGAGACTGAGGCCCGGGCTGAGGGGTGACACAGGCCCTGCGGAATAGGCCGGTTGTCAGGGAAGCCTTCTCGGAGGAAGGCAAGGGAGGCATCGGGGTGGGGAGGAACAGAGGCAGCATGTAGGTAGTGAGAACCACATGACCAGAACTCTGAGGCAGGAATGGAGGGTGAGCTCAGAGCGTGGAGCCCAGCCATACTGCAGCTGGGTTAGGTGGTCAGATTTAGGATTGGCCTCTCAATGCTGGGCACCTGGTCTGCGAGTCTTATCCTCGCTTCCCCCCTGCTCTTAGTTGCAGCTGCTGAGTTTGCTACTCTCTTTAGCACAGGGAAGTCCTAGTCCCAGCC
>NC_137154.1:50850962-51026962 GCF_951394435.1 Stenella coeruleoalba | reverse complement strand
GGGTCAGAGCCAAGGGCACACAGAACAATATAGTTCCATACAGACCTGAACCCTGACACACAAGAAACCCACCCAGGGCTGCACACAGTGACATGGGCTTCTGTGTTCACACAACTATAACCAGGCAAAAATAGGCACACAGATTTAGGGACGTGCACACACACACATCCCTGGGAATTGCTGCTGTCCTCCCGTCCAGGGGCAGAGCACTGGGACCATGGAGGGGGGGCTACCAGGGAATGGGGCCCACCATGAGTCATCCCTACTCCCACCCCACCCAGCTGACCTGTGTCCTGTGCTTGAGACACTCCCAGAGGGTTCCAGTCCTATCCCTCTCCACCCCATCCCACGTGGAGTGGCTCAGGCATTTACACCCTCTGCCCCACACCACCACCAGACTGTGCTCCAGGATGTCTCCTGGCAGGGTCCTCAGGACCTGTTGCTCAAATCCCAGGTGATGCCTGAACCTATTCCAGACTCACTTAATCATGAGAGCGGCAGGGTGAGCTTAGTTTTGCACCAGCTTCTACCCTCACCAAGGGACTCTGATGCACCCTGAAGCTGACCCGGGAACTCATACTCCCCTAGTGTACTGAGGGCTCCCACACTCACCAAACCCCCAACTGACACCCTCCCCCAAAGCTGCTTCCCCCAGGGTTTTCTGTGCAGTGGAGACCTTCTGAACCTATCAACAAGCCAGTCCCAGCTCCACCTTGCTTGATATCCCCCTCCCCTGCCACTTCTGTTCTAACGCCTAGAAACAGACCGGGCTCTCTCCTGCCCCAGGGCCTTGGCCCATGTCTTTTCCCTCTCCTACAAGTGCTTTTTCTTTTCCTTTAAGACTAGTCTTAGCACAAATGTCACCTCAGGGAAGCCCTCCCTGATCCTCAGATTAGGTCAGGTGCACCTGCTCATGCTTTCAAAGAGCCTCAGTTTTTCTTAACCAGGTATCATAGTTTGTAATTATACATCTGAGCAATTGCTAGATTGATGCTCATCTCTTCCCAGGGGACAGCAGGTTCCCCGAGGGCAGGGTCCACGTCCCTTTTGCAAGCCATAGGACTCTGCACATAGATGCCGGCTCATGACAATTAACTCCAATAACACTTCCTCCTCCCTTCTCCCCACACACCAAGCAGTCACCACCGAAAGGCAAACCAGCCCATGCAGGTCCCTACTTATAAAACTTCCCTGGCATCCCATGACACAGGATCAGCCCTTCCTGCTGGCCCTTGCAGCCTCTTATCCTGTTCTGCCCCACTGCCCACCCCATCCCCCTGTTCAGCCCTCAACCAAGGTGAGTCCACACCCCACACCCCTGGCTAGCAGTGGCATCTTCAGAGAGTCCCAAATAACCAACACTAAAATTTTAACTCCCTAACAGACAATCCACAAGTAGCCAACAATGAAAACAGGCACAGGGAATTCCAAGAGAGTAGCAAGAGAAAACCGGTGTGACCTGGACCTGGCAGGGGCTCCCAGAGCAGTGAGCACTACACAGATGGGGGTGGGGGGCTGCTCCCAGAGCCTGCATTGGGGGGCGGAGCCCGACACCAGATGGGTGCTCCCTAAGTTTGTGCTGCATAATGAGAGAACAATTGGTGAACCCATTTGTCTCTCCTGGGTCACATGAGGGCCCCGCCCAGAACTCTAGAGCCAGTCGGCTGAGAAAGAATGATGCAGGCAAGAGTGTGTACTCTGCGCAAACTCCCTTCCTGGTCCCTCTATAGCAGTGGTTCTCAAAGTGCGTCCCTGTGGAACTCACGGGAACCGTGTTAGAAACGCACATTCTCAGCTTCCCTGACACCACCCTACTGGGATGGAGCCCAGCAATCTGTGTACGGGCAGCACAGAGCCTTCAAGGCCAAGAGCCTGCCTGGCCATCACATCCCCAGAGCGGGTACTTGCCCAGCCGCTTCTGCCCCACAGATGCGGAAGTGAGGGTCTTCCAGGAGGGCCCCAAGCCCTCTTCTGCCTCTGGTCTGTACCGAGGAATCCCGTGAGAACCCCACCTCTCACCCTCCAAATGGGGTGGATTGTGGACTTCCCTGGGGGTGGGACCTGCTCCCCTTCCTCCTCCTCTTGGGCTCATCACATTGCGGAGGGCTTGGAACAGCCAGACCAGTTGACTGAGTGATGATACGAGCAAGGAGGATGGACACCAGTCCAAATAGCCAGGTCCCAAAGATAATCCCACACTAGCACAAGGGCCTGTGGTCTGAAGGCCTCACCCCAGGCCCATTGCTTGATACTGTAGCTACTTAACCCACATTTGGCTTTCTCTCAGAACACCTCCCCCCCATCTGACCCTCTCTCCAGCTATATGACCTGGGCCTTATTTCCTCTAAATTGTTGGGAGGTAGTGCACAGCTTGGACTTGTTAGTGAGGTACACTCATTCCCTCACTCACTCCAGCGGGACCAGGCCCTGCAGAGATGAATCCATTCTGGCCGGCACCCAGGAGCTCCCAGACGACACATAGGGTTCAGCAGAGGGAGTCGCCTCTGCCTGGGGGACTGGAGGGGAGGGGTATCCAGGGAGGGCTTCCTGGAGGAGGCAGGGTTTGAACAAGGTCCCAGGGTCAGGAGATTCAGAGGCATGTGGGTGCCCAGAAGGCAGAGTTCACCAGAGGCCCCTGCCCTGGAGAAAGGGGCAGGGCCTGGTGCTGAAGGCTTTGCTTGCTGCCGCTGCTTCATTAATGACAGCTAATTAGATCCAAGCCCATCGCCGTGGCAACACAGGGGCTGGTTGGAGTAGGGAAATGAAAGGAAGCTGAGAGAAGGAACAGGAATGCACAGCTGCTGAATCAGGGTGTCCAGGGATCACCCCCACAACACCACAGGTATCAGAGCCCCTCAGGGTGAGGTCAGCTGGGGTGGAGGCTGGAGACACCCCTGGGCAGGTCTGGTTCTGCTGTTGTTCCTCTGAGCTCCCATTTCAGACACTGATTTCTTTTCCTTTTGGGTATCGGCAGTCGTTTCGAGTGAATCTGGCTCAGAATAGTTTTTGTTAAGTGTGTAAGGTAGTTGGTAAAGGCCCATCTAGCCCTCCTCTTCATACCCCAAACCCCACCCACACCCCATGTACCTCCCTCCTCACCAAACAGCTCCCCTCCTCCTCCTCAGTCAGGGGAAGGCAAGAGGCAGGGATAGGAAAGGGCTCTGCTCCGCAAGGCCACCACCCCACTCCAGGAGCCAGCTGGGCACCCCCTGCCAGCCCTGGGGAACACGAATCCTCCCGACCCCCACCTAGTCTGCTGACAACGTCCCCATCTCTGAGGGAAGCCTAACAACCTGCTTGCCTACCTCTAGACACACTCCCACCCTGAGCCCCACCAAGACCACCTGCAAGACCTCTTGCCCACTTGGGGCCACTTGTGCTGGACCAGCTGGGGGACCAGGGATGAAAAAGGACATATGGATGGACAAATGGATGGATAATGAGTAATGGCTGAATAAATGAAAGGGTGGATTGATGATGGATGAATAAATAAATGGATGGAAGAACAGAATGATGAATCAACAACAAATGAACATAAATGGATACACAGACACATGGTCCAATGGATGAGAAGTTAATTGAGTTCTTATTTCATTCATTTGTTGATTAGTTTAACAAATATTTATTGAGTACCTTCCAGGTACCAAGCACTGTGCTGGGGACTTAAAGGTAAGAAAACAAGTCTGCGCCCTGCTGGGCACCACAGTCTATGTGGGAAGACAAGAGTTGAAAAAGAAATGACAAGTACAATGCTGGTTCAGGGGCAGCCGGTCTCATCAGGCTCCTGCAGGATGGGGAGGGGTCTCCAGCCTTTCACAAGTGCATAGCTCTAACATATTTGCCAGAAGAGTGTCTGGGCCCCAGAGCTGCCCAAATCAGAACACTGGGAACGCCATAATCTTAGAATCCTCACCATCACTAATGCAAATTGAACACTTTTCAGGTGTGAAAGCACCCCACCATCGCTTTCCAAGCCCTGGCTCCTTTAATCCCCACAGGAGCCCTATGTCAAGGGCTTTGATATTGTTACTCCCCCATTTTACAAACAAGGAGACTGAGGCTCAGGGAGTCACCTAATTGGTAAGGGGGAGCCCAGGTGGCTGCCTCCAGGTCCCATGCTCTTAAAACCACCACCTGCCCTGGAGAGAGCCCCTCTCCACCTCCCCTCAGGCTCCCCTGCCTCCCTGGTGCCGTGGTTGCCTGAATTCCCTTTCTCCAGCCTCATCTGTATTGAGACAGTGAGGCAAACATATTCTCCTGACCCAGGACGGATTTGGTAGAAAACAAAATGCTGTCCACAGGCAATGCTGGGATCATGGAAGATCCTCTTCCCTGGGAACTGCACCCTGGCTAACGGCCCAGATGGACTGTCTGAGCTCCTGACCTCACTGATGTCCACGGGCATTAAATTAGTACTGAATGTTCCCAACCTAACGTGCTATCCATTTTGCTGATGGCTGCTGCCCTCCTCAGGTCCTCAGGTTCATCAATGAAATGAAAGTTCTAAAAGAGGGACTTCTGGGTATAGCCATTAAAAGGGCAGACTGTGGAGCCAGACAGCTTGGGCTCAAATCCTGGCTCTACCACTTACTGGTGGTGTGACCTCGAGCAAGACACTTCCCCTCTTGGGGCCTCAGTCTCTCCATCTGTTCTTGTCTGAGACCCCTTCCCTCTTCTTCCCATCATCCATCACTTCCCACGTCATGGCCTGTCCCTTACAGACCCTCCCTTCTAGGAGGCGGAGCCTTCTCAAGGCTCCACAGAGTTCCCAGGCCTCAGGCAGCTGCAAGGACAGCGTCCAAGCCACAGGACTCCCTTGGGACTGGCTGTTCCGGGTGGGCCCCAGAATTCTGGGGAATGTGCTTTGAGAACGGGAAGGAGAGATCAAGGGCCTAAGGAGTCCTTCCTGCCACAGGGCCACTGCCCTACTTAGGTTGGACCGTGTGCACCTGGAGGTGGGACTATGAGAGACACGACGCGTGTCCCAACTGTTCGGATTCATCCACGTGTCTGTGTACGCCCCTGCCAGTGGTCTTCTGTGGCCACGTGATACACAGCCCCTCTGTGGGTGACGGTCTGTGTGGTTCTGTGGCAGAGGTGGAAAGGGGCCACTTCAGTAAAAACCAAAACCAGCTATAGCTGAGCATTCACCATGTGCCAGGCACAGGTGAAGTACTTTACATCACTGTCTCAATTATCCTCATGAGCACCCCAGGAAGGTGTGGTAGACTGCATTTTTAGGTAGCTACCACAATACTTTCCATGCCACATGGTCTTCTTACAATGTGGCGTTGACACTCTTCCTACAGAGTGACGAGGTTTACGTTCCCTCTCCTTGAAACTGGGCGGACCTTTGTGACTACCTTGACCAACAGAGTACAGCAGAAGGGATACCGTGCGACATCCAAAGCTAGGCCATACACATGCCACGTACCTTCACCTTGCTCTCTTGGGTCACTCATTCTTAAAGGCCAGCGCCATGTTGTGAGGAAGCTCAGGCCACATGCAGAGGCCATGTGTAGGGTACTCCAGCCAACAGCCCAGATGAGGTTCTACTCAAATGCCAGCAGAAGCTGCCAGATTTGTGAGCGAGCACGCCTTCAAGATGAGTCCAGCCCAGCTACTGTCTGATTGCAATCGCACGAAAGACTCTGAGTAAGAACCACCTAGCTGAGAAAGCAGGCCCAGAGAGGTGAAGAAGCCACAGTTATGTAGCCAGTAAGTGGCAGAGCTGGGCTAAGAACCCAGGGTCTTTAATGTCCTGATGGGATGAATGAGGCAAGAGGATGCTTTCTGCACAGACCCAGATTTCATCTGTTGGCCCAGTGGGGTCCATCTGGGACCCCAACCTCTGTAGCACTAGAAAATCTCACCATCCTTCCAAAAACTATCTCTGATGGCTGAAAGGAGGACTGAGGGGGCAGCTGTCACTCCCTATGCTGGGGCTCAGGCCCAGCTTCTGGCAGCTCAACGATGCTGGCCTCCTTTCAGCCCAGAAGAGACACCCTACCCACTGTACTCCTGACCCCCTCACCTCAGGGAATGACATACATTCCCTATACCCTTGGTGGGGCCTTAATTTTACTGCCAGCTCATGTTTAGCGAGGTGCTGTTTCTTATGTATTATCTCATTTAATCCTCACACCAATCCTCTGAGTTATATATCACTATTATCACCACTTTACAGATAAGGAATCAAAGGCTCTGAGAAGTGAAGTAACTTGCCTGAAGTAATGAAGTTGGATGTGGCAAAGCTGGGATTTGACCCCCAGTAATCAGCATATCAGAGAAGTTGAGTGACTTCACCAGGGTCACAAAACACATAAATGAGGAGTTAAGCCAAGCCAGAGCACCTAGAATTAGACGGCAATGGGCTACATCCTCTTCTCCGGATGACTGGAAATAGAGATGAAAGTAGGCAAATAGGAGGAAGGTCTCTGTGTCTGTCTCCCCCACCCCCCGCCTCGCCACTATAATGCTCATAAAAGCAGAGACCAGGTCTCTCCATGTTCACAGCTGTGTGCCTGACATACAGGAGGTGCACCATACATATCTGACTGACTGACTTGCCCTGTGACTTTAGCCAAGTTGCTCCCCCCTCTGGGATTCAGTTTCCCCTCTGTAAACAAATGAGGGAGGAGGGAAGGTGCAGGTGGACTCTAAATTCCCCACCAGGCTCCCTGAGGGAGGTGGGTAGGTGAGGTCATGCTCAGAGATGGGGCATGGACAGCCTGACCTTCCTCCCTGATGGCAGGCGCCAGGATCCAGCCTTCTGGCCTAAGTGAGGAAGCTGGAGCTCCAGAAACTGCACTTCCTCTAGACACCCACAGGTGGCAACAGAGGCCCACATGGCAGGGGCTGCGGCGCATGTGGTTTGAATTTAACTCCAGTCTTGTTTCATGTGGGTTTTTTCCCCTTCTTCTCTGCCCTCCAACAACCACGCCTCCCCTTCCTTAATTTCAAGAAGATACAGCTGGATCTTCCAGCCTGGGAAGGAAGAGTTTCTTAACATTACGGATAATGGCCAGAAGCAGGAGGCGGGGGTTAGGGGGTAGGTGGATAGACAGACCCCAACAGATGTGAAAAACATCTCTTGAAGAGCTAGTAAGCTCTGAATTTACTCACCTCCAGGGCCGAAGAGGTTGGGACTGTCATCCCCATTTTACAGGCAGAGAAACCAAGACCCAGATCTTCTGGGTCCCACATCTGGGTGGCGATGTGGGGTGGGGTGGCGGATGGGCAGGAATACCATTGGGAATCTGATGAAGCCTTCAAGTAGGATCTGCTAAATCTGGCAACCCTGGCTCCCAGGAAAAGCACCCACCCACCGCTGCGCACACTGCTGCTCACAATAGTGGTCTGGCCCCTGGTCCCAGCCCTGGCTCAGAACTTGTGGATGAGGTCTGCTCCCAGAGCCCTCCCATACGAGCTCTAAAAATTACTTCCTCCAAAATGTCTAAACCTTGCTCAGCATAGAACACTGTACAGGGAATCGAGACCATATGGTCAGGGCCCAGCACCACCATCTTCCAGCTGTTTCAAACATTCCTTTCCCTCAGCCTTGGTTTTCTCACTTCAAAAATGAGGATGAACACCTACTGCAGAGCAGGTGCTCTGCAAAGGAAGGCTCCCTTCCTTCACCTCCACCCACTCTCCAGCATACAGGGTGGCTGGGGTGAAGGATCGTGGGAACGGAAGTTATCCACTGCCTGTTTCCAGCCCCTCCTGTTCCCTCCCTCCTTCCCTCGAACCCAGGCACAGTAGGGGGGGGGTTCCATTTGTGTGTGTTGTTCGGGTGGGATGGGGTGTCCTGCCTCTAGAGCGGAAAATGATTCACTGGGCTGTGGGCCAGGCACCCTGGGAAAGGCCAGGCCAGCCTCAGGCCAGAGCCCTAGGGAGCCAGGAGGCAGGGAGGAGGGGGCAGGGCTTGCCTGAGCTGGAGATATAATCCTGGGGGCTCTCAAAGCTCCGCAGCCAGAAGAGGCCATCTTCCCCACGTACCACAGTGCCAGAAATTCTACTCAGACCAACAAAGGCCCAGAGAAGCTTGAGGTGTTATCAGCTCCTACAAACCTACTAATCTGACCTCTGTTCTAAGCACGGACGCTGCTGGAACAAGGCAGAGGTGCTCCCTTCCCTTTGGAGCTCACAGATGCATGCCTAGAACAGAGCCCACCAATAGTAAGTAAAATACATCTTTGTGTTTCAGTGGATGAATGAAGCAAGCATCAGTGTAATGAATGTGCACAGCAAGTTTAGAATGTCCATGTTCAATCCTCCCTTGAAGGAGGGAGCCAGAGAAGGGACTGTTCTTTCCCATTTTACATATGGGCACTGAGGCCTGGAGAGGAAAGTGTCTCCTGACTCCGAGGGTAGCAGGCAGTCAGCTGAGGCTAGAACCAGGCCCTTGGGGCTCTGCTACCACAGCTTGTCCAAAGGGACCCAACCAGCTGGAAGGCATTACGGTCTCCACCTCCCTTGCCCCTACCCTATTCTAGGACCCAGGGGACACTCCCAGGAAGGGAGCAAGCTCTATCCATCAGTCACTCTGGCCCTAGAGTGAGCTCTGGTGACCCTTGCCCAACTCAGAGGCCAGGGAAGCCCCTCCCATCACACCAGACAAGTGTAGTGTGGTTGAGATGCGCGAGGAGAGTGACCATGCCCTGCTCAGCGATCCCTCCATCCCAGCTTCGAGGGGGCTGTCACTGGGCTGGGGCCATGCTGGCAGAAGTGGTCTCTGCCTTGGCTGACAAGAGGCAGCCTCGGCTTCTAAGCCTTGCTGCACTGTATCAGCAACGAGTGACCAGCCGTAATGCCTGGGCTGTGTGTGTGTGTGTGTGTGTGTGTGTGTGTGTGTGTGTGTGTGTGTGTTGGGGTGTGTGTGTGTGTGCTGGGGGGGGGGGTGGTACACAACAAGATTCATAGCTAAAGGTCAGCCTGAGCCAGATCTAGGTTCCACTCTCGCAAGGCATCGGGGCTGGGACCACCACTGCCAGGAAGCTGCCCTGACAGCCCAGACCTGCCAACTCCCCTCCTTTTCTGGGCATCTTGGGCTTCTGGAAGGGCAGCCTTGAAACCTCAGACTTTCTCTAGGCTTACTATCGTAATATTGACAATAAGAGGCACCACTCAGAACTTCACAGTTTACAAAATGCCTGCAGGGCCTAATTTCATCCAATCCTCACAGCAACTCAGTGGGGAACCAAGGCTCAGTGAGGAGCCATAAGTTGCTCAGGTTCTCAAGACTAGGAGGTGGTGGGGCTGGGGCTCAAAGCACGCCCCCTCTTCCACTGACCTGCTGTGGGACTCTGGGTAAATCACTTAACCTAGCCGTGCCTGCAAACAGGAAGACAGCAATGGCATACAAACAGGAGTTGATCTCTCTTGAGGGGTTCCTATGTGCTGCTTACAGGTATTTATTTTAACCTCAAGATAAGCCTCCTGGGTGGGCCCTATCATTACCCTGCTTTACACAACAGGACTATGGGCACAGGGAAGTTAAGGGCCTGGCCCAAGGTCTCACAGCAGACAGGATGTGTGCACCCGGCGGGCCAAGGGGTCAGGATATCCACATCTATTCCACAGAGCAGGAGAGGGGACCCCTTCCAGCCCAAGGGAGTAACCCAGATAGCAGCCCAGGCCCCCAGCACAAGGAGGACACTCCTACTGCCTTCTTCACAACAGTGGGAACTGACCACAGGGTGAAGTGAATCGTGCACTCATGCAGCTGTTTCAAATGCCATGGAGAAACGTTCAGTGTAATGTTAAATGAAAGAAGCAAGGAGTATATATACCGCGCCATCTCAGCATCATGAAATACATGTGTGTATCTGCAAAGACGAAAGCCTGCACTGATGGCTGCCCTGACCTCTGGGAAGCCCACATCTGTGCCTCAGTTTCTTCATCTGAATAATAGAGAATATAAAGGGCTTACTTAGCACAGTGTCTGGAACAAAGATCTCTCAATAAATATTGGCTGTTATGAATAACCAGAGAACCTTAGAAGGCAGGTCCTCTCAGAGGCAATCTGGACCAGCCCCCTCCCAGGGCAGGCCTCCCTTGGCAGCTCTTTCTTGCATACCCCCAGGACCAAGGAGCTCACCCCTTACAATGGTACCCTGGTAGCTCCTGCTATTATGGGCAGGTCTGCTTGGGAGAAAGCCCAAGCTGGGCTGGGCCCCTCAGTCCCTGGGTGGCCTTAGCATTGGATGGTGGTGACCTTGGGAAGGACCATCCATCTCCCATTCTAAATCCTCTGTCTTAGACCTTCCTATGGGGCAGTTCTCCAGGTGCAAGGTTGGGAGGGGCTTTCTGGGTGGCTCTCTTGTCCCCAGACCAGGAGACCACTTCTGTCCTTCCCACTGTCTCTGGGATAACTGAGAAGCATTTGCTGCAACACTTTGTGCCTTTTCCATTTTCTCCTTTGGAAAACAAAGAGAAGCCGGCTGGGTCTGACCTCCTCCCTGCCCCACCCCCAACCCCTCCATCCCCCAGGGGAGGGAGGCCCTCTCTGCCTCCTCCCTGGACTAGTGGAGAACCCCAAGAGGAGGGGCCCTGTGAGCTGGCTGTTGCCATGGCAACGGCAGCCCTGGAATTTGACCACTGGGGCCCAGGAGTGGGGGGTGGGGAGTTGGTACAGGCCATGCTGGGGGCAGGGAGGAGGGTCCAGAGGCCCAGGAAAGCCAAAAAGAGCAAAGGCAGAGCAGGGGTCCGGCTCCTTCCATGGCCTCAGTTTCCTCATCTGTAAATGGGAAGAGGCTTGGACCTCAAGATCTCTCTTTCCAGCTCTAATCTAAACTGGAATCTGGGTGAGGGCTAGGGGTGGGGGAAGTAACCAGAGCAAGGTCAGTTGCCCCTCTGATGGACAGAGACCCCAGGGGACAGAGACTCGTCCCAGGTCACATAGCAAGTCCAGAGCAGTACCAAGACTAGACCCTGGGGGGGGTGGTCTGTCCACTGTGGCTTCCCTATTTCTCCACTGGAGAGGACGAAGGATGCCTGCTTCGTGTCTGGGGGAAGAGGCCCTTCAGGAATGGCTATGGCTGGGCTGGGCCCACAGTCCTGAGACAACAATGTGCCTACCCCAACAACCCCCTGCATTCCTGGACCCCGCAGGCTGGCAGAGGGCCTGCCCCCCACAACCCCTGCTTGCAATGCCAGGCTGCAGTGGGTATTTTTAATTTTTTTAATTTTTTTGTGGTACGCGGGCCTCTCACTATTGTGGCCTCTCCCGTTGAGGAGCACAGGCTCCGGACGCGCAGGCTCAGTGGCCATGGCTCACGGGCCCAGCCGCTCCGCAGTATGTGGGATCTTTCCGGTCCGGGGCACGAACCCATGTCCCCTGCATCGGCAGGCAGACTCTCAACCACTGCGCCACCAGGGAAGCCCTGCAGTGGGTATTTTTAAATGGGTGCCCGCCGCTCTCCGCCTTCCCGCCTGACCACTCCGGGAACACAGTGAATTCTGCTGCCAGCCCCACTCCCTTTCAGCCAGGCCTGAGTAGGGGCTAGATCCACGGCCATCCTCTGTGTCCCTGCCTTCAGACAGCCCTCTCTTGCTGCCTCCTTCCTCACAGTCAATCCTGGGATCAGGGTGCTCTCCAGGGCCCCTTCAGCCATGATAGTTTAGGCCCAGAGAGGGATGGGACTTGTCCAACGTCACACAGCACAGATGAGGATTTGGGAATGCTATGCCACCAGCCTGTGCCCCACCTCTAACTGTCCATCAAGTTATACTGGTGCTGCCCCAAGGCTTCCTCACCCTCACCTCTCTGACATTGATCCTCAACAGCCACAGCCTTGCTCCCCCAGGGGGTCCTCACACCTACCTCAGAAAGATGCTCCCATTCTGACCAAGTCACTCCTGAGCTTAAAATGCCAGCCGTCTGGGAGAAAAATAGAGTTGGAACCGTAACTCACACTGCACACCAGGGTAAATTCCAACTGGATCAAAGATTTAAATGTAAAACAAAACAAGAAAACATAAAATACCAGAAGAAAGCATGGGAAAATTGCTTTATAAGCTTGGAGAGGGACAGGCCTTCCTAACCATGACTCCCAATCCAGAAGCCATAAAATGGAAACTTGATAAATTAGACCACATAAAAATAAAAACTTCTGCATGGCAAAAATACACTATAAACAAAGTCAAAAGTCAAGTGACAAGTCAGGAAAAAATATTTGCAATTCATAACCCAGACAAAGAACTAACCTCCTTACTATTTTAAATGTTCTTAGAAATTGGTAAAACAAAAGGCCAACAACCCAACAGAAAAATGGGCAAAGGATGCAAACAGTTCACAGAAAAGAGAATCCAAATGTCTCTTGGATATGCGAAAAGATGCTCAGCCTTACTCATTATAAAATAAATGCAAATTAAATACACTGAGATACCATTTCACCCATCAGATTGGGAAAACACCCAAAGGTCTGACTTGGTGAGGCTGTGGGGAAGAGGTCTCTTTCTCAGGTGGTGGACCCCCGTGGAGAGCATCAAAATTAGAATCACACATACCCTCTGTCCCAGCAATTCCATTACCAAGAAACTGCCCTAAACGTACACCAGCCCCCATACAAAATAACCTATGAAAAAGCTCATTCACTGCAGCACTATTTGTAACAGCAAAAGACTGAAAATGACGGAAATATCTTTTAAAATGTGGTTAAATACAGTTCGGTAATCTGTGCCATGAGACACCATGCAGTACAAGAAGGAATATGGAAGCTCTCAGGACACTGAAAAGGCAGATCTGCAAGCGATACTCAGTGGAGAGCAGTGTGGACCGTGTGCCATCATCTGTGTGGCAAGTGGGGAAAGATGGTGCATTTGCTGGTGTTTGCACATAAAAGGATTCACAAGAACTAATGACCGAGTGTCCCGAGGTACGGCAGGGTGGCTACTGGCGGGAAGGAGACTTTTTACCCGTTCTAATTTTTCCTAACTATGTGAATAAATTATCTATTCAAAATTTTATATATATAGACTGAATTTTTTAAAAACTTCACCTCACAGTCTGGCCTTTAAGCTTGCTCCAGGCTCACATCTCAGCTTTGAACAGCCTTTGCAGCCCTCATCCTCCTTCTCTCCCATCAAAGGCTTTGCTGCAGCCTCTTCCTCAGGAACCATCCCTTCTGTATGCCCCCTCCTGGGTAGGAACCCTCTGGGCTCCCCCGGCCACCGCGCATCTCTGTCCCAGCCCTGATCACCCCTGGGATACCTATCTGTTTATGTGTCTGCACACTGCCCTGTGTCCCTGCCTATATACAGGACCAAGTCCTGAGGGGCTCTGCATGAATGAAGACCGAATGGAAGAATGGGGGCTGCTCTGGAACCCTGAGTTTAAAGCCTTTGTTTCTGCTTTCTCTCTCCGTTCTAACTGGTCTCCTCTTGGACAATTCCAGTCCCATCTGTGAGCTCCTCCAAGACGCTCTCCCTGCCCACCCTGCAGTCATAGAAGGGCTCGGCACTCCAGCCCTTTCTGCAGAGAATTGCTAAAGTCCTCCTTCACAGGCCACCTCCCCACCCACCCACTCCTTAGGTTGGGCGACCTCAGGGCTGGGCTTTGACTCAACCAGAGCGTGGACATGAGTCCCCAGCCTGGATGAAGGCCCAGAGGCTAGAACTCGCTGGGCAACCCTGGCAATCCTGCTCCTCTCTGGGCCACAGATACCGTCTGTAAAGTGAGGTGGGCAACAGGCAGCTTTACGGCAGGGTGAGGATTTCTGCCAGTGAGAATCCAGCAGAGCCCCAAGCCCACAGAATCCCACCCCGTATCTGTGTATCCCCTTAGCTCTGTTCCTAGGGCAGTTGCCTGGTGGGGCGGGGAGAATTTTGAGCCTCCCCTGGGAAACTCAGCTTATCCCTCCTCCCACAAAGATGACTATCTAGGCTATTCTTGGTAATTCCATCCACTCTCTCCACCCCTGGGACCCCAACTCAGCCAGGCCAGGCCACCACCCTCCCTTCTACTTCCAACTTGCTGTATGATTTCCCACTGATCCCCACTGGTCAGTGGTCCAGCCCAGCTACCAGAGGCATTATCATGTTTGATTCTCACCCAAACCCTATAATAGGTGCCATCACAATTATCCCCATTTTACAGGTGCATAAACTGAGCCACAGAAGGACTAAGTACTTGCTCATGGTCACACAGCTAAGAGGAAGAGCAGGATTTGAACCTCAGCCACCTGGGTCCAATCTGTTCTAATCATTACACCGACACAGCTGGATACAGGATCAAGTGCAAGCACTCAGGCTGACCCCGACCCCCTGGCTGACCTGGCCCTTGCTGACCCACCAGTATCAAATTTCCCCACCTGTATCCTACTCTGGCTGCATCGTGCTCTGGCCATAGTAGTTCCTCCAACCCATCACACTCTTTTTCTTTTTTTTTTTTTTTTGCGGTATGCGGGCCTCTCACTGTTGTGGCCTCAGGGAAGCCCCCATCACACTCTCTTACACCCTAGGCTTTGGCACGTTGCTGGTCTCTGCCAGGTGCACCCTCCGCTATGTTTATGCTCGGCAACTTCCTACTCATCCCACTTTTTTTAACATCTTTATTGGAGTATAATCGCTTTACAAATGGTGTGTTAGTTTCTGCTTTTTAACAAAGTGAATCAGCTATACATATACATATATCCCCATCATCCCATGTTTTTGGTGGCCAAAGAAGTGGGAGCATAGGCTGCGTGGTGGGCCAGGTTAGGCTAGTGCCCAAGGTGGGCAAAGCCTGGTTCCTGAGGCCTTGGACTTACCAGGCTCAGAGCTCAGGCTTTCTCCTGCCAACACGTGTTCACACTTCCTTTTAGTCACTCTCAATTCTGGGCAAGTCTTCCTGATTCTAACCTTAATTACCTCACCCCAGAGGAGCCAGTGGGTCTCCTGGACCTCTAGAGAATTTGCCTCCACCTGTCTCCCGGTGACTGAGTGAGCTGTGCCGGACAGCATGCCCTCTGGGAGCATGTCTGGCTACTAGCTCCTACCTTCCACAAAGGGCCTTCACTTGCCCAGGCAGCAGCACTTGGCAATCAGGGTCTTCCCACCATTCTGACAGGTCATCCTCCTAGTCACGTGGGGCCCAGCCCAGCGCTAGAGGCCCCTGGTGGGGACACTGCTTGCTCATAGGAGCCCCAAGGTAGGGTGCTCCATCAGCCTGGCTCCCTCTGGAGACCTGGTCCCCAACAGAGTCTGTCCCTGCCCAGGGAGGCTGGCTGGGCTGAACTTCTTTTTTTTTCTTTTTTGGCTGAATTTCTGAGCCTGCAGAGAAACTGAAGGGAGAGGCTTATCCAGCTCTAAACCCTCCACCAGAGCCCCTCTGCCCCAAACAGAAATTCTCTGCCTGAGTCTCAGGTGGCTTCATGGAAGTACATGGTGGGGAGATGTGGTCAAGGGGGCAGACACGCTCCCCCACCTTCACTTAAATCAACGAGGTTCCAAGTTGACCTAGTTTATAGCTCAATGTCAAGATTCCTCTACAAGAAAGGGTTCTACTATTTTTAAAAGCTTGGAAATTACTGCCCTGGGATCAAATCCAGACTTTCAGTGCTGGCCTTCCAGACTCCCCAGGAACCACCCAACTTCTTCAGAACCAGGGAGCTTTCATGGTAACCTAGACGCACCAGAGCTTCTCCATCATAGGCCTCTGCCTTCCTGGTTCTCTCTGCCTGAAGGCCCTTGGCCCCATTCCTGTCTGCCAGGGCCTTGCTCGTTCTCCAAGGCTCTAGCCACTGCCCCACATTAGCCTCCCTCACCCTCCTTCTGATTCTCAGTTCTCAGATGGGGCTTCCTAGGGCAGGAACCCCTTCCTGTTTCTCCCATAGCCCATGTGCTCACCCTGCACGTACAGGCACTAGCGGATGGCAGTGGAATTGAATTTTATAGGTTACCCTGAGCTCTCCAAATGCATTACCAGGCTGATCCCAGAGTTAATTACCCAGGGCTAACTATAAAAGCTAGAGGCAGCTGTGCAGTCAGCTCAGTTATTCCACCAGTGACAATGAGCACCCCGGTCCTCAAATTGCCAGGCTTCCCCCTGGCAGTGAGGTCCTGCTCCAGGCAGAAAGCAGGCTGAGGCCCTCTCCCCCGTCACCTGGTTCTGGTGTCTGCTGCCCAGCCCAGCCCCATGTTGGACACGCGGGGGTTTCAGTGCAGGGAGGAACTGCTCTGTTCACATCTCCCCAGATGGATAACGCCACTTATATCACCCGTTGACATCTGGCCGCCCATATCTACTACCACTTCATTGTCATTAAACCTTGCTCCAGGCCAGGTATGAGGGGTTCTCAGGCTAGGTCCTCACTTTTGATTATCTGCCCAGATGTCTTTGTCAGTATAGAAGTCTGCTGGGGAGCGTGTGTGTGTGCGTGTGTGTGTGTGTGTGTGCGTGCGCCTACCTGTTGTGGACCTCAGGCATTGCTCTTGTTGGGGTGTATGGGAGTCTACAGTCAACTTGCCCCACAGCATGGGAACTGGTTTTGCTGTGTCCCTCCTCCAGTCTGCAGCCTCTGCCAGGGCTCCTGTGCATCTCCAGCTGGAGCTCAGAGACCAACACTGGCTGTTTCTTCCTCAGCGCCCACGGCCCAGGTCTGGCCACACAGAAGGTGACCTGATGACTGAGGGGAGGGGGCCACAGTGCTGCCTGACGACCAAAATTAAACTCGTGCAACAGGGCTCAGGGCTAGGGGCCCAGAAGGAGACAGGGCAGGAGGCCGGGGATGGGGGAGGCAGTCTGGGCTGGCTGTGGGTCCGGGCCTCTCTGGGCTCTTTGTCCAAATATGGAAGGATTTTTTGTCTCCATTTGAGTCACGCCGGCCATGGCCCAAGAGATCTGCTTTCCAGATACTGCAGGCGGGACTGCGCCAGCACTGCCTGGCCTGCACCCCCGCCCCCAACCCTCCTTTTCCTGCCTGTGGCTCAGCTCAGCACCCTTCCAACCTCCTGGGCCAGAGCTTTCTCCACCGGCCGAGAGCGCAGCACCTACCTCAGCAGCTCTCCAGCATCAAGAGAAAGGTCCCTGGGTCCACAACGGGAGGAAACATTCCCTCTGTCTGCTCATCACCTACTCTCACTCCCCAAGGGCACCTCCTATTCAACTGAGCCACTCAACTAATATTTACTGAGCAACTACTATGTGGTAGTTCCAGGGACTAGGACAGTGGACTGTGAATCCTGCGGGCTCCCCATGTCCACTCTCTCCTCCTACGTGCCCACCTTGGTGATGGCACCACTCCTCACCCCGGCAGTCCTGAAATCCAGGAGCCTGAGTAACATTCATGGATTCTGGAACCAGACTGTCTGCACTTGTATTCCAACTCTTGGTTAGCTTTCCTAACCTGTGCAAACTACTTCACCATGCTGTGCCTCGGGTTCCTCATCTGTGAAACAGGGAAACAGTCCCTCCCCAAGGCTGGTTGCGAGGATTAAATGAGTGAACGTGTGCATAGGGCTCAGACTAGTGCCAGGCACACAGGAAGGGCTTTACAAGCTTTGCTACCGTGACTGGTGACTCTCCACCCCCTGCGCTATATTCACGCAGGTGCTGTGGACTTTCCATCAGCTCCCTCCCTGTTCTCTCTGCATTAGACAAGGTTCTCTCCTGCAACCCTGGAGGGAGGCCGGCCTCGGTTCCAATACCACCTCACTCCTCCTGAGCTCAGTTGTCTGAACTTGGCACCTCACCCTCTCTGGGCCTCAGTGTCTAGGTCCCACCCCCACCCTCAATTGCTACTGGCTTGGAAAGTACCCTTTGTTCATCTGCCTGGTTGCTCGGGCCTGTGATTGCCCAGGGCAGAGCCCACAAAGGGCTGGGCACGGGTCGTGGGAAGAGCTCAGAGTAGCCTGGGAACTCCCCAGGGCCACTGCCCGTGTGCCAGGAACAAGAGGGCTTGGCACAGGTGACGTCATCTGACCAGAACCAAGCACTGGGTCACCGGGTAAACTGCAGGCCACACCCACATCTCCACACCCCAGACTTCTTGAGATCTGTCCACCTCCACAAGCAGAGAGGAGCTGAAATAGCTGTTGAGTCCTGCGTAGCGGAGGGGTCCTGACACTCAGGCGAGGATGCCGAGGAGACACCGCCCTATACAGGGCCCTCTTCCTGAGGCCTGGTTCTGGCCAGGGGCCTCCGTCGGCCTCTGTAGGAGGCCGAAAGATATAGGGGGTCAGAGGAGACAAGAGACAGAAGGAGCAAGACAGGGAGGAGGACAGGGTGAACAACAGAGGAAGGAGGAGAAAAGAAAGCAAGGCGCCCCCAGTGATGGAAAGGTCTGCTATGAGTAGAGGAAAGAGGTGGAGGAGGGAGGAGGCCCTCCCAGCCCAGGCCCGGGGTCCAGGTGACGAGGTGGGGCAGGCAGAGGAACGGCTCACCCTGCCCTCCTGCCCTCCTCCTCTTCCAGCCGCTGGGCCAGGCCAGGCCCAGGACTATTTTTAGCCGGGGCTGAATTTAGCTGTTCCCTCGGAAATTCCTCACCCGCCCCAGGCAACGCCCCCGCTGGCCTTGGGGAGAAGCCTGGAAGCTCTGGTCCAGGCAGGAGGGGAGAGGAGGGCCCAGAAGCAGCAAGAAGCTAGAAGGATACTTAGGCCTCTGACGAGAAAACCAAAGCTCAGGAGCAGACCCCAAATCTGAATCACTCCTCTCCCTACAACCTCTGCCTTACTCTCCTCCAGGAAGGCCTCCAAGATTGCAGGGCCACACAACAGCACTTGTCTTGGGGTCTATGGTACAAATATTATGAGGATACTTTGTCTTCAATTACAAACTACTCTGAGCACTGCTAGCAAGGCTGCCTGCCTGTCCACCTACCACTCTTCCCCCAATTCCTGAGAACCTGCAGAATCCAGAGCTCTCCTGGGCTCTGCCACATCTGGGACTCCCACTGTACAGATGTGGAAACTGAGGCCAAGTGCTGTGCCTTGGGTCATAGCCAGCCAGGCAGGATGGGCCTGCTCCTTCTCTCTCCCACATGCTCCCTACCCAGGCTGGTCCCAGAAGGGCTGGATTGGGGGTGCAGCCTGGAGCTCTGCTGTTCTCTGGTGACCCCTGACCCCACTGAGAAGCAGGGCACTTCCTCTGGAGCAGAAGGAAATGGAAGTTAGACAAAAAGCATATGGGGCACAGAGGCAGGGTCCTGAGCTGGCTCAGAGGTCCCTCCTCCGTCCAGAAATGCAGAGGAAAGTTCTGCCCGGAGGCAGGGGGATGACTCAGATGACCCTGCATCTTGTCCACTGCCTCATTCTCTAACTCCAATAAGAGAGGTCAGCCCTACTCCCCCTACCCCCGTTTTGAATAGGGCCTCTGAGCCTAAATTTTACCTACAAATTATCTCCCTAGGAAGTTCTTTTCCCTCCATCCCTCCATCACGTGGCTCCCCTAAGCTCAGGCTGCTTCTCTTCATGTGCCCACCGTGCACTGTTCCTCCTCAGCTCTTTATCTTCCACGGCTCCCCACCGCCCACAGCACAAAACCTCGGCAGTTTAACTAGGACTTGAGCCAGTTTAACCTGGCTCCTGTACACACAGTCCCTCCCTGTGTTGTCTGGTCCAACAAGAGACCTCCTGTCCTCTTGGCCCCAGACATACATCGAGGCTTCTCTTTCCTGGCTGGCTCAGCCCAATTCTCTAAAATGCCGAGTGACCCATGTCCCCTCCCCTCTCAAGAACTCCCAGTGGCCCCTTAAACCCAGCTCTGAGGTGCACGGGCAGATTGCTGGGCCTGGTCCACTACTGCGCGGTCTCGGGCGAGACCTCCTCCCTCCCTGGGCCTTCATTCCCCCTCTGAATAATGAAGGGGTGAGGGGTGGTTAGAAGACACACTGGTTTCTAAGGGTCTTTTCGGGTGGACCACCCCGGCATTCAAGCCCCTGCCCCTCTTCTTCCTTCTCCTGCCTCCTGGCCTGCCAAGAAGTTGGACGTCTCACCACCAGGACCCACCCCAGGGAGACAAGGAGAGACAGAGGTGGGCAGTGAGGAACCAGGAGCAAGACCTCAGTGACACAGGCAGCCAAGAAAGATGGAGCCAGTAGGATTTTTTGGGGGGGAGGGGGTCCCTTCCCATCCTTCTGCCCCTTCCCTTCACATCTGCTCCTTGACCTCCAATGCCCTGTCCTGGGAAAGGACTGGATGTTTGTCCAAGGGGGCTTGGGGGAGGGGTCTCAGCAGTCCCAGGAGGCCAGGCTATGGGGCTGGCTGGCAGCCAGGACCCCAGTCCTCCCTCCCTCTGCTCCATGCTGCTAGGGAGCAGGGCCTGCTCACCCCCTGGGAACCAATAAACAGGAAACAGACACCAACCTGGTGCTTGCTCCCTCCGCCTGGCCCCCACCATCACAGTCCCCCAACTGCCCTCCCATTGGCCCAGGACCTGCCCCGCCTCTCCCCAGCCCCAGAATCTCAGAACCAAGAAGTAATGATCTCAAGTGAACGAACAAAATCAAGTTAAGAGGAAGCCTTCTGGAAAAAAACTCAAACTCCTTCATCTTGAAGCCATGAGATTCTACACTCTGAACCAGTAATCTCAAAAGCGCACACTTTAAAGTGGCCACAATTCTGAGAGCTTCCAGGCCTGGGGTCACGGGCGGAGGGTTCCGTAAGTATTCTCTTCGGCCCTCACGGTAACTCCGTATCATCCTCACTTTGCAGAGCAGGAAACTGAGGCTCAGGGCTGAGATGCAATGACTTGTCAGATACCACCCAGCTGTGAGTCAGTCAGGTCAGAGAGGTCAACCCTTATCAGTCTGACCCCAAAGCCCAGGGCACACAGACGGCAGACTCCCTGCCTTAGAGGGGCTCTCAGCCCAGAATGGTAAGCAGAGGGGACTGAGACCCACTTCACAGGCTGGTTCCAGCGGGTCTGGGGCTTTGACTCTGCTCTGCTCGCAGGATGGGGCTGGTGGTAACAAAATGGGAGGGGGAGCTGGAGAGAGGAACAAGGTCAGTGGGCATTTGGCTCCACTTCACTGTCTAGTCCCTCTCCCTCCGCCCACCTCCAAAGGCCCAGGCTGCTGGGCCACTAACCCTACAGATGTAGCCAGGACCCCACCAGCCCTCCTGTCCAGAGCTTTGTCCTGCTTCATGGCTGGAAAGAGATAACGAGAATCTCAGCAACTTGGAATCAATTTCTCTTAGAATCTTAGAATCCTAACATCTTAGCATCTTTTTTTTTTTTTTTGCGGTACGCGGGCCTCTCACTGTTGTGGCCTCTCCCGTTGCGGAGCACAGGCTCCGGACGCGCAGGCTCAGCGGCCATGGTTCACGGGCCCAGCCGCTCCACGGCACGTGGGATCCTCCTGGACCGGGGCACGAACCCCCATCCCCTGCATCGGCAGGCGCACCCCCAACCACTGCGCCACCAGGGAAGCCCACATCTTAGCATCTTAGTCATGGTGGAGGAACTAACATTTCTTGAGGAAACCCTCTTGGCATTATTTCATTTAATCTTGATAGTAATCCTTGGGGGAGTAAAGGGGTAATGCACCCATTTTATGGATTCAGAGGGGTCCATAAATGGTTGCCCTGGGTCTCAAAGCCAGCCTGAGAAGAGAAGGGACGCGGACCATGCTCCTTACCCTCCACGCGCCATCCTTCAGGTGCCACTTCCTGGGCAGCACCTCGGCCCCTCAGGGCGTGAAGGGACCTGACAGGCCCTCTGGTCCAACCCAGCACCAGGGTCGCCGATCCCCAACATGGAGCTCCCAGCACATGGGAATAGGGAGTTCCTCACCATCTGCCCCGAGTCAGCCCGGGCCAGCCCAGCAGAGATGTGATTCCCACCCCCATCCTAGATCCCCCTCTTTTCTCTTTGCCCTGGCTCTAAACTCTCCTGCCAACTGCTCTTCTTGGGAGCTGCTTTATCCCAATTTTTAGCCAGCCACCCTAGAAGCCAAGCCCATCCACAGGGGACCCATTGGCTCTTCTGTCCCTCTCCCACCAGAGCAGGGCTCGGCCACCCTCTGGACCCCACCCACATCAGAGGGCTAAGACCCTTGCTGAGAACTCCTGACAAGCAGGGATGATGTCCAAGCTTTCCCTGTGTGTCCCTATTGCCCATCAAGGGGCTCAACAATTGCTGAATGAATGAAAAAATGACAAATGATCAGGGAAAGAAATGAATGCAGGATAAAAGCAGTGGGCCTGCGTCCACCAGCTCTACCCTGTGCCAGCATCTACCCTGGGCTCTGGCTTGAAGGAGCCAACAGCCCGACCCCTCTGCTCACCTGTCACAGGCAGAATAATGGCCCCCAAAGACGTCCACATCCTAATGCACCTGTGAATATGTTATCCTACGTGGCAAAAAGGACTTTGCAGATGTGAGTAAAGATTTTGAGATGGGAAGATTATCCTGGATGATTCAAGTGGGCCTAGAGTAATCACAAGGGTCCTTATAAAAGGGAGGCAGGAGGTTTGGTTTAGGGTGAGAGAGAGATCTGAAGATGCTATACTGCCGGCTTTGAGACTGGAGGAAGGGGCCAGGGGCCAAGAAGTGCCGGCTGCCACCGGACCTGGAAAAGGCAAGGAAACAGGTTTTCCCCTAAAACCTCCAGAAGGAACGCAGCCCTGCTAACACCTTAATTTTATCCCAGTGAAACCCATTTTTTCTGACCTCCAGCACTGTAAGATGACATTTGTATTAAGTCACTAAGCATTACAATTTGCTACAGCAGCAATAGGAAACTAATACACCACCTATCTGCCAGCCTAGACCCTGGTATTAGCTCGTGTGCCTCCCACCTCAGGTACCTCTGGAGACTTCCCTCTTCCTCTCTCCCTGCCCAGGGAGTGTCTCAGAGCCCCGTGACTTCCCCAAGCCCCAGAGGAAGTGTTAACGTCCCAGCAGCGGCAGCATCAACACTTCTGTGCACAGGCTCCAGAGTGAGCCCCACAGCTCACAAGTGCGGGGAGAGGCCCCCCGCTATGTGTGTGGAGGGGTGCAGAGCAGCAGCTGGTCGTAGGGAAAAGGGCCCTGGGGGCCAGGCCTGGGTGAGTCCCAGCCCCACTCTGAGCCTCGGTCTCCTCAGTGGCTTAAGGGGGCTGCGAGCCCCACACCGGCACTTCAGTCTACAAGTTGGGATCCTACTAAGGACAGCTGTTGCCTCTCCTAGCAGGAGAGGAGGTTTTTCCTGGTGCCCAAGAACATGGAGGAATCCATGGCTCTGAGAGGGGAAGGGTCTTACTTAAGGCCACACAGCAGGAAAATGGTGAGGCTAAGGCTGGAACCGACGTCTCCTGACCCCTAGTGCAGACCTCCATGTGTCATACCAAGTCATCCCTTGTGAGCCCCATAGCTACTGGAGCGGGGCTCAGATACCCTGGCTGGGGCCCTAGGCCCCTGCATGTCATGGGCTGGGGCCCACTCACAGCTCAGAGTGTGGCAGCCTGGCAGTCTTCCTCTGCCTCTGTCCACCCCTGGAATGCCTCAGAGGCCTGGGGGTGGGTAATGGCGGGGGAGTTGCATGAAGTATCAACTCCCATGGCGGGGGGGGGCATGTCTCTAATAAGCTCCTGCTTCCCAAGGGACCCAGGGCCCCCATTTCAGGGCCTGCCAGCAAGGCGCCAGGCTGCCTGGGCACACTTCCCAATAAGTACGCCAGAGCTGTGAGCCTTTCTGGGAAACATAGGCTCCCCCTTCCCCCGCCCTACTACCAGCAACCCTGCCAACTCTGCTCAGTGGGAACTCTGCGGGGACAATGTATGGCCTAGGAGTCAGGACACCTTGGGCCAAATTCCATACTTGAGACATAGGGCCTTGGGTAAGCCTCCGTCCGCTCTGGGCCTGCTTCATCCGTATACTGGGATGCCCACCTAGCTAGAGGACCAGATGGGAGGGACAGGGCTGCCTTTGGGTGGTATGAGCTCCCTGTCTCAGGTAACATGCAAGCTGCAGCTGACAGGTATCATAGTGGCTGTGGAGAAGACACCAGTGGGATAAGGCACTGTCACTTGCCTCACTGGGGCCCTGGGAACCTCCATCCTCCTAGCCTTTGAGTCACACCAACAGAGGTCTACAGGGGGCAGCTAGTGCAGTGTAAAGTTCCAGTCTACCCTGGGGGTTTTGTCAATCTCCCCTCCTCACTCTCAGTGACCCATCACACACTGCCCAGCCATAGGAGCTGGAGTAGCTCTTTGTTCACCTTGAATGCTGGAGTCCAGGCCCTCACAAAGCCCTCTGGGCTGCAGCAGAAACCCACCACCCTACTGCCTCTGCCCCAGCCCAAGCCACCATCATCTCTTGTCCAGATTATTCCAGTGGCCTCCTGATCAGCCTCCCTGATCCACCCGCCCCCCCCACCCCCGCCACGGCCTCTGCAATCTACCCCCACAGAGTAGCCCGAGCAGACCTGTGAAAGCCTAAGTCAGATTAGGTCACTGCTCTACTCAGAACCTTGCAACAGTGCCTGCCCCAACTCACCTCAAGTAAACACGGAAGACCTCCTATTGGTCTGCGAAATCTACCTCATCTGGCCCCAACCCACTTCCACCCTCCTGTAATTCTGACCTCATCGCCTACTTAACTCCATCCACAGAGTCCTCTTGACTTCTACGTCAAGGCCTTTGCACTTGCTGTTCCTCTCTTCACCTCACAGATAGCCACCTGTCTTGCTCCCTCCAGGCCTCTGGTCCAATCTCACGTCCTCAGAGAGACTTTCTCAGATCTCTTAATCTAACAGAGTACCCCTCCCTGTCATTCTCTAGTCCCTTATCCTGGTTTCTTTTGTTCCCCAGCCCCCATCTCTCCCTGTAGCACAATGTATCCATTTACAGATAGGTCTCCTCACTAGTCTGGAAGCTCCATGAGGTCAGGCCTTTGTTTTGCTTGCTGTTGTACCCCAGGGTCTCGGAGAGTGCCTGAGTGTCTAGGGGTTCAGTAAGTATTTGCTAAATGGACGAATGCATTGCCTTATCAAGGCTCACCCAAGTCTCTGAAACAAACTCCTAGGGCACACAACTTAACATATTCTTTCCCACCTACCAGCCTCTGCCCATGCTATGCTCTCCTCCTAGAACCCCTCCCTCTCTTCTCTGGATGTTCAAATTCTCCCAGTTTTCAAAGCCAAGCTCCAGACAGAGGCTCCTTCAGGAAGCCTCTCCTGCCAGCCCCCAGGCCACTCCCTCAACATCCTACAGCCCCTTCCAGGCTGCTACTAGATCCTGAATTCTCTTGAGTGTTTCGGCTCCCCAGGCAGCCTGGGGATGCCTCCACCCCACTGCGGGGCAGCATGTGTAGCCTGAAAGATCACAGATGGGCGGGAAAGAAGCAGGAGGGGCAAGTTCCTACACTGGGAGCCCCCTGGGGACAGGATTAGCAGCAGCCTCCCAGCCTCCGAAACCCAGCTGGTCCTGGAAATGTGGGGCTGGAAAATGTCAGGCTCAACTCTGGTC
Organism: Stenella coeruleoalba; assembly: GCF_951394435.1. Taxonomy (NCBI): domain Eukaryota; kingdom Metazoa; phylum Chordata; class Mammalia; order Artiodactyla; family Delphinidae; genus Stenella; species Stenella coeruleoalba. The sequence continues at coordinate 51,001,591 of NC_137154.1, read as the reverse complement.
CATCCCCCAACTCTTCCCTGTGGTGAGGGGAGGACAACCCATTCCTGGGCCACACTCCCCCAGTAGCCCAGGGCGCTTAGGAAGGAGTGGGTGGGGGCAGGGAATAAACAGAGGAAAGGGACAGCCCTGTGCCTGTCCTCCCCCTCCCACCCTCCTCCTGCTGGTGACAAGACATTTAATTATAGATATTTGGTACCACTCATAATTCCAAATGTCCTAATCGCCTCCTCTCCCAGAACCAGTTTCCATGGAAAAATCATAGCAAAGAGCCAAGGAGGGAAAGGAGAGAATCCCCACCCCTGTGGGTTCCCTGCCAAGGAGACAGAGTGAAGAAAGGTGACAAAGAGCTGCAGCCTGGCGTTCCTCTGCAAGGCAGGGAGCTGGCTGGGCAAGCTGGGGATGGGGGCCATGTCTGCTGGGGGCAGGGGGTGGTGCATGGACCTCGCTGTGCCCTGCCACACTATGGGACCTTAAAGTCGGCATTCTCCTTTCTGAGTCTTGAAGTTCTTCCCACCGCAAACATGGGCTCCAGTGAATTAAATAACTACCATGAAAGTGTTCAGACAGGGGTGTGCAGGTGATGCCCCCAATGCCCCCTGCCCCTGCCCCATTACTCAGATGGTAGGCCAATTCCACCAAGAAACAGGGACCCTTCGGGCCTCTTCGCCTCTAAAACAATGACATTCTAGGATTCAGTGGGAATCTGAGTCTGCAGTTCTAAGAATTCAGTCTTGTGAGATTCTCACAGCTTTCTTTTTTTTTTTGCAGTACACAGGCCTCTCACTGTTGTGGCCTCTCCCGTTGCAGAGCACAGGCTCTGGACGCGCAGGCTCAGCGGCCATGGCTCACAGGCCTAGCCGCTCCGCGGCATGTGGGATCTTCCCGGACCGGGGCACGAACCCGTGTCCCCTGCATCGGCAGGCGGACTCTCAACCACTGCGCTACCAGGGAAGCCCACAGCTTTCATTTTTGAAGAATGAAACATTCAGAGTGTCTGGCATATAGTAAGCACTTAATAAATGTTAGCCACTCTTACTGCTATTTCAATATGCTAAAGTTCTCTGAGTCCATCCATCTGATTCTGAGACTTAAGTCACTTCTTATTTCTGGACTAGAGTTGTCACTTCTGTCAAACGGGTATCAGGTACCTGAGGGCAGAAGGTTAGATCATGAGACTGTACTTTAGGGCAGGATGAGAAGCCTTGGGATGAAGAGTCGCTGATCATCCAGGCCACCGTGGGCCTAAGTGGAAATGACAAGGGCTGTGGGAGGGAGCAGGGCAGGGAGGCTCCACAACTGGGCCTCCCCCCCCAGCACATCCGTTCATGGAAAGCAACCATGAGTTACCCCTCATTCCCTGGGCTCCTAGGTTCTTACAGCTGATGCATAGAGTTGCCTTCTCTCCCTTCTGGCCATACCCCGACTCCTCCTGTTTCCCTTGACCACCCTGCAGGCTGAGTCTCTGCTACAGAGCTTCAATGACCAGGCAAAGACCACCCACTGTACAGATGGGAAAACCGAGGCCCAAGATGACTCTGTCCAGATCTCAGGGCAAGTCAGAGGCTAAGCCAGGTCTGGAACCAGGCTTCCTGCTCCCAACAGAGAGGCAGCACCACACAGAGTGCAAATACAGATTTTGGGGTGGGAGAGACCTGACTTTGAGGGACTTCCTGCAGCCCAGGGGTGGGTCAGGGACTCCCTCTGTCCCCGGGGCCTTTCCTGCCAGCCCCCTGGCTGGGCTCACACCGGCTTCTGCCTCATCAGCAAAGCGTGACAGACTCTTCCCTTCTTATTCTGGAGCCCACACCACACCATCTCCACCCACAGGCCAGGGAGCGTGACTGGAGCCCTGGGCCTGAAACAAGGGAACACTGTCTCCTCCGTGAAGGCCAGAAGGAGAGCTGGACAGCTGCTCCCCATCCTCCTGGAGCCAGAAAGAAAGGGACAGACAGCAGGAGGGATTCAGGCTAGCAGAAGGAAGAACTTCCAGGCTTTATGAGTGAGTGGGGAATTAGGGGATGGTGAATCTCTTCTGAGCTGACTGAAGTCCACCAGGTTATACTGAGGCCCAGAATGCCCAGCCCTGTGCTCAGAAATCAGTAGGGGGCAGGGAGGAGGGGCCAAGGCTGCTCCCTGAGAAGCAGCTGAGGCAGTGGACCCTGTTTTTTTCCCTCTCCTGCCCCCAGGGAGGGCATGATCACACCACCCACTCACAGTACACAAGCCTGCCAGGCAGAGACCATTAACCTCATTTTGCAGAAGGGGAAGGTGAGGCATAAAGCAGGGATGTGACTGACCCTAGGCCACACAAGGATCTGGTGCCAGGGCTCAAACCCTATTCTTCCAATGACAGACTCACCAGTTCTCTCCCCTAAGGGGTAAGAGGGGATAGCGAGCTGGGCCTGGACAGATAGGAGGACTGGAGTGAGCAAAGGCTTGGAGGCTGGAGAGAGCCTCCACTGAGGGCAGGGAGAAACCTGTGTTATGGGCAGGTATGTCCCACCTCACAACCCCTAGGGGCAGCTGGGGTGGCAGGGCTGAGATCCCTGTTCCACATGATCCCTGAGGATCACATGGGACGTGGAGACAATATGATGAGTAGACCAGGAGCCAATTCTGCAAAAACTCCCACCTCCTCTCTGGGTCTCAATGCCTCTTCTTAGGAACAGTCCCCCTCCCCCCAGTCTCCTCGAGTCCCTTGGTTCACCCCTGCTCTCTCCCAGAGGAGAAAATTATAAGGGAAAAGCACCTGGGGATGGGGCCCCTGGCAGGAGCTGCCCCTGCTGTCACCCTCCCCCACCCTGACATTCCAAAGACAACTGGCACTGGAGTTAGGGGCACCTGAGCCGCCCTACCGGGCTCTCAGAAAGAAGGACAGGTCCAAAATGTCCCCTCTCCCCACTCCCTGCCTACTGACTCTGCTGCCTCTGTGAGAGACACCAGAGCCAGGACCGGGGAACTAGAGACAGCAGAGAGAAACAAAGAGAGAGAGAGTTTAGAGGGGCCGTGAGGGCACTGAGAACCGGCAGTAACCAAAGTAGTCCAGGGTTTAGGGTTTCCAGGCACCTCACTCTGGCAGGGAACACAGTGGGAGCACAGGCCACGGCTGAAATAACCCCAGGTCATCTCCACTCTAAGCCCAAAATCCAGAGCCTCGAATCTAGCTTCCAGCTGGGATGCCACGGCACCACACTGCTGAGAACCCATCTGAACCCACAGCCCAAACTCCAGGGACAGCTGAAGCCAGAAGGAAGAAGTGGAGGCCGAGAGCCATTCCCCGAGAGCGAGTCCCCCGGGGCCTGGGGTCTGACAGGGGAAGGAGGAAGCATCTCAGAGTCACCAGGAAGGGGGTGGGGTGGGGAGAAGATGCAAGCCGGCAGGATGGGGGACCAGCGCCCCCATCCTGACCCAGAGAGGCAGCCTTGCCTGTGGGGGCCAGAACCACTCCCAACCTCTCTCAAGGCCCCTCTTTGCTGAACTTCAGCAGCTCCTCCCTGACCCTGCCCTCCCTCAGAGGTACCCATTCTAACTGGAGGAGGCTTTAGCAGATTTCAGGCCCAAAGAGTGTCCCAATTCCAACCCATGGACTCCCCACAAATCTGTACAGCACAGCTGGAAGGAGATAGAGGACCACCTTGTCCACAACCCCTCTGATTTTACAGATGGGGAGACTGAGTCACATAGAATAGCCAGGGCTGCCAATGTACTTTATGGAGCCCTCTCCACTACTGCATAAAGTAATGCCTTGTACCTCTCCAATTCTCCCAGGCCCAGAGTTTGATCTGACATGGGAAAGCCACATTAGTAATGGCAAACCCATGTCAACTGTGGGCCCCTGAGCCAAACATCCTACAAGGGGTTTGGCCAATAAGGCAGCAAGGTTTTTGAGAAAGTTCCATCACCCTCACATCTCCTTATGTATTGATAACAAAAAACCAGATAGGAATCTTTAAAACCAGCCCCTGAAAAACATCTAAAGGACCTGATTAGAACCCTTTGTAATTATCACCCAGAATACCTTAGAGCAGATAAGAACCTCTGACATTAGTACCAGCAGAAGCCTGAAGCCTCTGGGGCCTGAGAAGACAGGAGCCTTGTGTCAGTAACACGCTTAAAACTGCCTGGGCACTTCCAGAACCAGAGAATCTCCCTCAGACCTGGGCACCTGCCCAGTGAGCACACTCAAGAGACTCCTGCATAAGTCACTGTCCCTGGCCCTCCTTCGTCCCCACCCCAAAGGCCCCCCACAAAGACTCACCACTTGTGGCTTGCTGCAGCACTTGCTGGCTGGAGCAGGCTCATCTGGAGCCCGGACCGTCTCAGGGGGCTTGGCCTCGGCAGAGGGCGGTGCAATCCGAGTCAAGCAGGGCATATCCACTGGCACTGGGGCAGGGACCTCACTGGAGTGGAGGGTCAGCACGTACTGCTTAGTGACGTCCTCAAGAGATGGTGCCTGCAACGTGGGGTGGGCTTGGGCAGGGAAGCCCATGGGCTCTGGTACAGCCACAGGGGGGCCAACGGAAGTCGGTGGCTCAGGCACCATGATAGGCGTGAAGGTGGAGGGCACACTGGCATGACGAACGTGTTTGGAGGAGGGTCGGGCCCGAGACAGGCTGCCAGCCTGGTCCTGAATGCCCTCCTCTCTCGGTAGCTCCTGATGACTGCTCCGAGCTGGGCGCTTCTTGGAACCACGGCGGCTGAGCCGTGGGGACAGAACATCAGCCAGTTTTGGGTCAAGGTGGAAGTCACGGTGGGCAGTGGAGGAAGCAGGCGGGGCCTCAGGTAGGGCCCTCTCAGACTGTGCCCGGCCCCTGGCAGGACTGGGCTCTTCTGGTTCTGCCCGCCGCTCTGTGAGGATGGGCTCACTGCTGGACGGAGGCAGCATGGGCTCGACCTCTCTGATGGGCTCCCCTCCAGGGCCCTCGAATCCAGGCCCAGCCAGCTCCCCACGGCGGCTGGGGTCACTCAGAGATTTCTTCTTGGGGGCTTTGCCAGCAGCCCTGTCATCGACCACACACCCTAAGGCACCAGGGCCCTGAACAATGCTCTGAATAACCTCTTGGTATCCCTTGCTCTCTTCACTGCCCACAGACCAGTCACTGTGGCCGCTGGTCAAGCCCTCGTCCACAGCTGGGGCTGCCGGAAGCCCTGTCTTGGGGCTCAGCGAGCCCAGGAGGTTGCTATCCACGGAGAACCCAGAGGGCTCCTCAGAGGGAGCAGCTCGGTGGCGCTGTGGAATTGGGTCACTCAGAGATCGGTAGGCCTCACCTGCCTCCCCATTGCTCAGGTCAGTCCCACCAGGGCCCGAAGGCGGGGCTTTGCGTCTCCGGCGGAGGGCACCTGGTGTGGGAGGGGTATCAGAGGACACCAGGGCCCACCCTCCCAGACTGTCTTCAGCCCCAGGGCCATGGTGGTTGGTCTGGGCTGAGGATGAGGAAAGGGGTCGCCACACCCCTGCGGTATCCAGGCTGCAAAATGCTGAAACAGGAGGCTCAGGGTCTGCCCCAATGCCCTCATCTGTCAGACTAGACTCAGGGCCGGAGAGCTCTTCCTGGGACCGCTGCCCTCGGATCACGTCTCCTGCCCAGTCAGGACTTCCAGGGAGGACATCACTTCCATCATCGCCCTGGGCACCCATGCGCTGGATCTTCTCAAAAACCTGACGGGCCTCTTGAACGTACTGATCCTGGACCACAAGGGGCAGTGGCTCCTCCTCGGCACCTGGGCCTGCCAGCAGGAGTTCAGATGAGCTGGGCTTCAGGGCACTGGTGCGGAGTAGGCGGCGGGCCATGGGCTTCTCAGAGCAGGTAAATGACTTTGCCCTTCGAAGGGTGGCCGTCAAGTCCTTCAGTGTGGGGCGGGTGCCAGATGATGCTGGGGCTGGGGAGGGCATGGGCTCAAGTTGCCCTACAGAGCCACCTGCTGATGGCGAATCTCTGCCATCTAAAGGGCCGCTCCCAAGGTCCTCATGTCGCCCACCAGGCTTTCGGATCCTCAGCTCTGAAAGGTCTGAACGCAGGAAACTGAGTAGCGTCAGGGTCTCTGAGGCAATATCTGGATTCGACAAGGACTTCCGTTGCCGGCTCTTGTCCAGCTCCAATCCTCCATCCCTCAACGCTCTCGTGGTGCCCACAGGTCCCTTGGTGCGGGTTCGAGCCTGGGGCCTTAGAAGCCCTTCCCCAGCTCCAAAGCTAGGGGAGCGATACACGCCCCAGCTCCCAGAGCTCCGGCTAGCCCACAGGTCCTCTTCTTTGAGAGTTTCTGTGCTGGAATAACGGCTGCTACCACGGGAGCCTGCTGGGCTGGCCAGGTACGTGGGAAAGCTCACCTTGGCCACGCGGAAAGTTCCCCCCACAGTGTCTGACAAGGGCCGAAGTCCTTCTTGGGGACCTGGTTCACAAGGAGGAGAGCCAGTACCCCACTCCTGGGGCCCTTCCTCCCTAGGGGCTCTTGGAGATGTTGGGGGATCGGGGCTCCTGGCTCCCCTTGCCGAGTCCATGCTGCCCAGATTTAACCCATAACTGTCTGGCCTACAGTCCTTATCCAAGAGGGAGCTTCTAGGCCTGGGCCCCGGCCTCCCTCCCCAGCAGTGGCCGCCCTCACCGTCTTGGTCCTCGTCACTACCTGAGGAGTGGCCGCCGTGGTAGGCCGGACTCTGCGCCCCGGGCTGCGGCGGCGGCGGGCCCTCCTCTTCCTCCTCGCTGGAGCTGGCAGTCCGACTGCTGCTGACAGGATAGGAGGAAACGATGGAGGAGGAGGAGGAGCGGTAGGCCCGGGCCCAGGCCTGCGGTTGGGAGAAGCTATGCCAAGAATGTAAACCATCCGCCGGACGCTGCGCTCTCTCCTGTTGCTGCTGCTGCTGCTGCTGCTGCCGCCGCCTCCTCCCCTCGGTCCCTGGGCCCGGCAGCGGCCGCGCCGAACGCAGGCCCGCCAGGGGGAAGCACGTCCGAGGAGGTGGCGTCGGTGGCTGCCGGGGTTCCCGGGTCGTGGGCTCCCACGCGGCACCGTCGGGGCTGGGCGTCCCCGAAGCCTCAGAGTCGGCACTGGGCCGCCTGGATCCAGGGCCACCAAAGAGCTTGCGCATCTCGGTGACGCTGGGCCAGGCCCCTCGCGCGGCTCCCTCCGCCGCTTCTTCCGCGGCCCCGGGGGAAACGCCCCCGTCTCGGGCCCCAGTGGCGTTGTCGTCCAGATGCTGCGCGTCGAAGCGCCTGGAGAGCTGGCGCACCGACGGCGAGAGGCTACGGAGCGGGCGCGGCTGCGCGGGGGCGGCCGAGGGCCCAGACGCCAGCTTGGACACGCGCCGGGAGGGCTGGCCCGCGACGTCCGAGACCGGCCGGCACGAGGCGCGGCGCCGCAGCCCGGAGGCGTCCGTTGCCTCCTCCCTCGGCCCTGGCCCGCCGCTCCAGCGCTCCAGCAGCTTGAACGAGACGCTGCGATAAAGCTGGGGCCGGGGCGCCCCGTCCGCCATGGTGGCAGCACTCACTCTGGGGGGGGCTGGCCTCGGGGAGCCGCGGCCAACCCCCCCTGCGCCCCCGCCCCAAAGGAGCGCAGCGGCCGGCGTCCGAAGGCCTGGGTCCCGCAGCCGCAGTGCGAGGCGGTTAGCGGGGAAAGGGTGCAGGGACCGGAGCACAGGTTTATCTGCTGCGGCTCAAGTTTCTGCGCCAGCGGGCCGCATCGGCTCCATCCCGCGCGACCCCTCCCGCCTCAGAGTCGACTCCCGGGCCCAGCCCCCGCCTCGCCCGGTGCGACCCGGAGCATCGCGGCCCGACCCGGTACTGGCTGGATCCCAGCGCTCCGTTCCTCCGCTCTGCGCCCGCCCGCCAGCCGGCCTGCCTGCCTCCCCTCGCGCTCCCGCTCCGGCTCCCGCTTCCTCCCTCTAGGCTGCCTGCTCCTCGCTCCCTTTTGTTGCAAATAAACTTTGTGGCGGAGGAAAGGGGGTGGGGGGGCGGGGCCTCGCGCCCAAAAGAGGGGGTGGGCTCCCGGCGCGCTCTAGTCTGGGAATCGGGAGTGAGGGGGAGGGGAGGGAATCGGGGAGGAGCGGAAGGAGAAATAAGACTGCTTGAGCACAGGCTGACTGAAGCGACCCTCCAGATGAGCCCCTCGGGAGCTCAGCGGGCAGAGCTGACCCCCATCCCCCCAGCACTCGCTGCAACACGCAAACTCTGAGTGTGGTCGGCTCTGCAGGCGTATAGTCGGGGTGGCGCACCCTCTGCATTCGGGCGGAAACGCCTCCTGCCCAAGGGACCCCAACATGGCAACCTCGGACCCACAAACTCTCGTACACAACACCGACACTCAGGTAAAAGCAGAAACACTCTCCCAGCCGAGAGACTCGCCTCCAGGGGGAGCGGTGCGCGCCGCAGACCAACCCGGGCGCTTGCAGCTCCCTGTCCCGCCCCTTCACCCCGCCCAGGCCACGCCTCCTACCAGGTCCTTCGCTGCGAATCCCGCTGTAACTGCGACCGGGTCCAGCCCCTGGCGCCCCCAAACGCCCCGCCCCTCCCACCTCTGCGGCCAGTCCAGCTCTGACTGTCCCCCCACCCTCCCCAAGCCGCTCCAGGGGCCCCCACCCTTTGTGGCAACGCCCCCACGTTTCCAGCCGCGCGCCTTGTACCCCGCCCCCTCCTTCTCCAGCTCTCTGGGGTACGCGGCTCTAGCGCCGTCTACCGGCCGGATTCGCCCACCCCCGTGGAGCCTTGGACGACTAAAGCTGCACCCGCCACCAAAAAAAAACAAAAAAAAAAACCCGGAGAGTTGGGAAGACTTCACTTCCTTTACTTCCTTCTAGTCGTTAACTAGTCCCTTCAGGAGCCGTTTCAAACCTATTCCCTTCACAAAGTGCACTGCCCTTCCTTCGACTTCACACACAAAAGGCGCTTTGATGGGAACGCCCTCGATTTACCACTGCCGAACCTACACTCCTACCTGACTCCCATCCGCCCTCCTGTCAGGCAAGGTGTGGGTGGCTTCTACTGCTTCACACCACCCTTGGAGGTAGATCTTACTGCTCCTTCTCTGTGGGTCATGAAGAAGAACTTTGACCAGTGTCAAAGTCAGGAAATGGCAGCTCCTGGTATGACTCAAATTCAGATTTCAGGAGCTTCAAACACCATGCTTCTCCAGACAGCCTGTGCTGGTTCCATATCCCTGATGAGCCCCCAGCAGTATCCTCCTCCTCCCTGGGCCTGGGATCAGCCTCCCCAGGAACAGCGGACACTCATGTTACCCTTAGCCCAAGAGGACTGTGGCTGAGCCCCATTAGCTAGGAGGCCCTGGAAGCAGGAGGCCCCGGTCCAGATGAACAGGCAGGGCTGGGCGTAGGGCAGGAAGGCAGACACTCAGGGATTGCCTGACTACCGCATGAGACACGGAGGACTCAGCGAGAACCCCAGGGCCCTGCTTGCTGCTCCCCTTGGGTTGTGAGAAATAACTAGGGAGAAAGCTCTTCCTCTTTGAGTTGAGACCAGCCTCCAATAAGTCCCTCAACTCAACCTTACTTCCTCTCTGTCTCAAAGGGGCCAGCGTATCGCTCACTCTTCAATAGGAAATTGATAGCAAGGAAGAAAGCTCTGTCTGGCCTATTGTCTCTCTGCCCTTTCCTTGCTGTGTGACCTTGGGTAAATACCTGCAATTCCCTGGGCCTCAGCTGCCTCATCTGAAAAGTATGGAGTGGATTTAAGTTTCCCCAAGGTTTCCCCAAGGGTGCTTCTCTCTGACTCTATTTGAAATCAGACTCTTGTCTCTTCTAGGTTGTTCTGGTATGGTGGGGGGGACCCTCATCCTGGAAGTCACTGCCCCCCTCCAATAATAGTGATGGCCCTTTCCATCTGAAATTGGTAATTTTCCAAGCTCTGTCACACCTGGTCATTTTCTGTCTTCACGTCACTGCTGGGATAGAGGATAGAGGTTTTTATTACGAAATCACAGATGGGGAAGCTGGTGGAGAGGAGCAGAGACTCAGGTCACAGGCTCCCAGCGCCCTGCAGCTTGGCCTTGAGGTGGGCTCCTCGGGGGCCTTTGGACCAGGAATCCCCTTGGTGGGGAGGGAGGGTGTTTAAGGAGCTACGCTGGGCCTCCACCCAATGGGAAGCTCACCCAATCAGAGATCGGCCTGGCTGCTTACAGTACGTCATGAGTGCTCCCCGCACCAGCCCCTTCTGATTCAGGATGAGACAAAGTCATCTTCCAGGCACAGAGAGGGCCTGGGTGTTTTTAACCCTCAGAATATCCATCTAGAAGGGGTCTGGAAGCACTGGGTGCCAGGGCGGACAGCAACACTAAGCCGGGCCCAGTGCAGGCACCCTCACAGATGTGACAGGTGGCCCTCAGCATGTTGCTCTTTCCCTTTGGGCCTCAGGCTCCTCACCTGTGAAAGGGGAATGAAAACAATAACCCATCTACCCAGTGAGTTGTGGTGACCCAGCAATATCAGGGCTGTAGAATCCCTTGGGGAAATGAAGATAGGAAGATTGTGATGGTCACAGCCAATGCCAATGATGGGCCTCAGGCACTTATGAGGGAGAAAGATGAGGAGTGAGGGGACTCCAAGAAGCAATGAGCTCTGGACAGGAGCTGTCTTAAGGGGAGTCTGGCTCCTAACTCCGTTCCAAAGTCAAATAGAATTGACCCGAGATGGTCCCCTTTCCTGTATAATTAGGCCTCAAGTGCACAGAATTGGATTATTTGTAACCTTTTATTCATGACACATTCTTACCAGTTATTTAATTGATTCCCATCAAAAAACAAAACAACTAGGGCCTTTACAATGTTCTATATCTCATTATATAGTTCTCCCACCACTCATTCTCCTGCTGCTTTCCCGCCACCCACGGTTACCATCACCTCCTGTGTTCAGCATTCCCTTGCTTTCCTTTTCATATAGTTTTAGTGCATCTGTGTATTCCTTCAAAGTATATATTTTCATTCTAGTTATTTAAAACTTTATAAAAAGGGCATCTTGCTGTGTATAATTGTTTGGGATTTCTTGGTACTTAATATACTGCTAAGATTTATCCACTTTGCATGTCGGTATAGTACATTCTGGCTGTGTGTTAACATTCCGATGTGTGAATATAGCACAGTGTATTCATCCACTCTCTCATGGATGGGCATTTGGGCGGTTCCAGCTGTTCGTGCCTGTGAACAGTGCAGCTCAGTGTTGTGCGTGACTTCACGTGCACATGCGCAGAAGTGCTGGAGCAACAGCTATGCTGTTGTTCAACGTTGGAGAGGCATTGTCAAGCTGGGGTCGAATACCTCTTCTATGTTTTTTGATGATATGTTTCCTTTTCAGTGAAGTGCCTGTTTGTGTCTCCTGCCCATTCTTCTCTTGGGTTATAATACTCTTTTGTACTTTATGAAAATTATGCCCTAACTTTTCCACACTCCATACCTCTGGGGGCATAGGGAGGGTTGGTAGTATTAACGTTATTTTACAAGTAAGGAAACAGAGGCTCAGAGAAGTGAAGGGGGCTTGTTCAAAGTCAGAGTCAGAAACAGCCCTTCTGCACTGAGGCCCAAAGTCCTCAGCTAAGAAACCTTCTCTTCACCTCAAGCTGGGTCAAGGCTCCCCTGGTCCTCAGCCTCTATTGGTCCCTGACCATTCCAGGAGCTTTTTATCTCCTTAGTGACACCTTCCTTGTCCCCTGGCCCTCTTTATGTTCTTCTGAGCTCTCCTGCCTGGTTGTAATGATCCAGATATGTATGTGTTTATTTCATTATTGCCATCCTCCATCAGACTAGAGCTCACTGAGGGCAGGGACCCAATGCTCAGCATGATGCCTGGCATACAGTAGGTGCTCAATAAATGTTGTTTGCTGGATGAACTGTTTCCTTGTCTGCACCCCCAGCCCTTGGATTCTGAGGGTTGGGCTGGGTCTGAGCTGGAGGGAGGAGCCAGCAGCATCCTCGCTAGGACAGATCCAGTGACCCTGGGCTTTTCCTGCTTGGCATGGAAGTCTCCTGAGACAAACCCTGGTTCCTGACTCTCTGGCTCCCCCATCTTGGCCCTGCCCCTCTGACTCCCTGTCATCAACTTCCAGCAGCCAACACTCACGGGTTTCCTGTCTTGGAAGCTCCTTCCCTGGGCCTGGCCTCCTTTGGAATCTTCCTCTCTCTCTTCTTCCCCACCCAGCATCTCCACTTCCTCCCCTCCAGCTGCTCCTTGACTCACCTACCTCCACTGCGCCATCATGCCACCATCATTCCGAAACCCCAGGCTTTGACCCTCTACCTCTCCGGCTCCTCCTCCTTCCCAGCGCCCTGATGCTAGAGTTCCCAGGACTCTATCCAGGCCCTCTCTTCTTACTCTCTTCCTCAGGAAGCCCAACCACTCCCTCAGCTTCAAGCCAAAAGTGGGATGAGCACTCCCCAGGCTTTGCCACTCTTCTAAGAAGCCTTCCTGGTGTCTCCAGACCCTGTTGGCTCCTAGCTCCTACTTAGGTGGAGGCCTCAGCCCTCCACACCAGGCTGGACCTTGTCCCCCTTCCAGTCCATGACACTGCCTGGCCTCCACCGAGGTCCACCATCTCAGTAGGCATACTGAGTAAAGGGATTAGTTCTGGCTGTGGGTAACAAAGGCCTCAAAAACTGGTGGCTTAAAAAAGGTAGACATTTATTTCTCTCTCATGCAAAAGTCTGGATTTAGGTGACCCCAAACTGGAATGGTCAGAAACGCAAGCTGCTTTTCATGTTCCAAGATGGTGCTCCAGCTGTGATGTCACAATGTAAGCAACAAGAAGGGAAGGGAGGCCAGACACCACCTGTCTCTTAAAGACATTCCCTCCTCCCATATTAAACTGCCTTAGGGCATTTGGCTTATATCCCATGGACCAGGAGTAATTTATCTGGCCATACCTAGCTGCAAGAGAGGCTAGGAAATGAAGTTTTCATCCTAGGAGACTGTGCCTAACTAAAAGAGAATTGACATTGTGGTTGGCACAACTTCCTAGGGGTCCCCAGTTACTAGGACTGGGTGGGGCAGGTGGGCACTTGGAAGTCAGGTGAAGAAAGGAAAGGGGAGTGAAGGGAGAGTGAAGCAGGGGAGGATCTAGTATCTGGGTTAGAGAAAGGCTGTGTGACCTTGGTAAGTCAGTTCCCACATCCGGGTCTCAGCTTCCCCATTATAAGGTATTATAAGGATTAAATGAGAAAATGAGTATACCACACGTTGCATGGTTCCCAGAATGCACAGAGCCCGGCCTATGGCCACTACTGTCCTTCTGGCTCCCCAGTGCTTTCCTGGCCGGCAGCCTTTTCCTCTCTAGCCCTGCTAACCCTCCAGCTTTATATCAGGCCACAGCCCCGCCTATCCTTCCTCCAGCAGCCTCCATGCCTTTGTTTGTGCTGTTCCCTGCACCAGGGAACACCCTTACCCTTTTTCCTTCAGTGTAATTACATCTATCCTTTAAGACCCAGCTGCACCGCTCCTTCCCCCAGGAAGTCTTCCGCAACCCCTTTGGTTTCTCCTGCCCCTCACTGCACTCCACCCCTGTCTGTGTCGTCTCTGTCCCCATGCCAGCAAGCAGACCTTCCCAGAGTAAGCCCCCCACCCCTGCCCTGCCCCTCCATCACTGAGAGTGCTCTGGGTTAAAGTGAGAAGGGAGAAGGGCGGTGAGGAAGAGGAAAAGAACAAAAGGAGGGGAAAGGGAAGGAGGAATTCAAGCCCCTCAAATGGTGCTTGGAATCCCTCCCTGGTCCTGGCATGTAATAAATGATTTTTTTCCTTCTTATAGGAACAGATGGGGCTCATGTATTATGGCTCTTATTCTCAAAAAAGTGTGCTGAATTTTTTTTTCTTAAAAGACTAGCTGCCTCCTAGCTAAAGGAGGAAGAAAAACCCTTGCAATCTCCCCTGCTTAAAGCTCCTTGTTTAGAAACCTCCTATGCCTATTCCTAGAGACAGACCCTAGAGGAACTTGTGTGAGCAAAAGGCGAAACCATTATAACAGTAACATTCATTGCATGCCTACTATGTTCCAGGCGTTGTTCTAAGTGCTTTGCACATATTAGTTAATTTAATCCTCACAACAACTTTACAAAATAGGTACCATTATTACTCCCACTTTACAGTTATGGAAGTTAAGGTATGAAGAGGTTAAATAACTTCCCCAGAGTAACACAGCTAGAAATGATAGACCCAGGATACACACCCAGGTGAACTGGTTCTGGGGTCTGAACCCTTTATGCTATTCTGCCTTGCAAGGGAAGCTGGGAATGGAATTTACCTGCGGCCCACAATTTCCACTCTTGGAAAAGTAACCAAGGGGTCGCAGTTCTTGGCATCCTGCTGGGACAGTCATCTGGGACTGGCTGCCGCGCTCAGCCTGGGCTGTTGGCGGAGGCCCTCTGCCTTCTGCTCCCCCATCTCTTACTCCCCCGTGACAGGCAGCTGAAGAGCCTGGTCTCAGATGCAAGATGGGTAACACCTGGACTGCTTGGCACAGCATTGCACTATATGGGGACTAAGAACTAGTCTGTCTTCTGATGTCCCCACACATCTACCTCGCTGTGACCCAAAGAATCAAACTGCCTTCTGTCCAAATTGTCAGCCTCTCCAGCAAGGACACTTTCAATGGATTCCCAAGATGGGCCGGGGCCTGGTTTTCCCCCTTCCTCTACCAGCTGCAAGCACACCTCAACATTACTGTGGAGTTTAACTCCTGCAGAGCCCTCCTTGGCTGAAGAGCCTTGGAGATTAGGCAGGGCTAAAAGAAAAATGCTGAAGAAGTTGTACAGTCCTTCCCCTCCCTGCCTTGTCCCTCTGCCCTTTCCTCTCTCCGCTCTAACCTTCTAAGGTGGAAGGCTCCCTTTGCCGTGGCTGGTTCTGCCAGTACTGGGTCTGTGTGGCATACTAGCAGCCATGGGCTGGCCACATTGTTCCACAGGAGGAAAACTGAGATCTGGGAGGAGGGAATAAGGAATGGAGGAGTAGTGAGTGGGGGTGGGGCGGGAGTGTGTGGAGATGAGGACAAGGAGCAGAGAGGACCAAATGAATGAATGGAACACAGTACATCCCCCAGAGATCTCATATTCATCCCTCAAAACCCAGCTCAAATGGCCCTTCCCAGAAGCTCTCACTTACCCCTCCCATCTTCTCTTACTCCCTTTATTGGTGACTCCAAAGTATGCAGCATACTCCTCAGTTACAGTACATGCCGTACTATATTTTTGTGAGCAGCTTAACTCTCTCCCCAACTCTCCATGGCTTCTTGAGACCTTCTGGAGAACCAGGCCCAGGCTTGTCTCTCTCTGTACCCACTGGGCCTGGTTCAGAAAAAGGGCTTAATAAATAGTTGCTGGTGAAGTTTTGGGGTGGGGGGGGGGTCTCACTCTATGCCCAGCTGAGCTAAGCTCTAATTCTCTGCATGGTTTGGGGCTGGTGGAGCTTTTGATGCCCCAGCCACAGTGGCAAACACAATGGTTGTCCAGACTCCACGTGTCCTGCCCCAGTGGACTCAGCAACCCTGTCGCTGCCACTTGACTGTGAGTTTCTGTAGCAGCTCATGTGGCCGCCGGCGGAACTTCTTCTGGGTAAAGTAGAAGAGGATGGGGTCCAGCACGCTGTTGGCACTGGCGAAGGGCCGTGTGCCCTTGTAGGCGGCCGCGAAGGCCTCCAGCACAGGGCAGGGGAGGCCAGGCGTAGAGCGCACCGCCAGGTAGGCTGTCTTGGTGATGTGGAAAGGCAGGAAGCTGATGGCAAAGGCAGCTGCCACCACCACAGCCATGCGGGCTGCCTTGCTGCGCCGCTCCCGGGCCACAGGCCCTGCTGGGCCGTCCTGGCGGCACAGACGACGGGCCAGGCAGCAGTAGCAGGCCAGCAGGGCAACAAAGGGCAGCAGGAAGCCGATGACTGTGAGGGCCATGCCATAGGGCATGTAGTGGGTGGCCAGGGCAGGTGGGCTCAGGTCATAGCAGACTGTGCGGTTACGCTGGATGCCTGTGGCAGCAAAGAGGGCTGTGGGCAGGCACTGGGTCGTCACGGCCAGCCATACAGCCCCACACACTAGCCAGGCAGCCCGGCGGCCCCCACGCTTGTGCCAGGGGGCCAGAGGGTGGCAGATGCCTAGGTAACGCTGGAAGCTGATGCAGGTAAGAAAGAGGATGCTGCCGTGTAGGTTGGCGTAGAAGAGGAAGCGGACCAGGCGGCAGGTGAGGTCTCCGAAGGGCCAGTGGTCACCTTGGGCATAGTTGTAGATGAGCAGGGGCAGGGAGCAGGCATACAGCAGGTCCGCCAGGGCCAAGTTCAGGGTGTACACGGCCGTGCGGGTCAGGGCCCGGCGGGATGTGCAAATCTGGGCAATGACGCAGGCGTTCAGTGGCAGGCCGGCTGCCAGCACCACCGAGTACACAGGCGGCAGCAGTAACCGCTTGAAGTTCTCTTGGTAGACGCAGGTGGTGGGCGGCAAGCCCAGGGCCTGGCCTGTGTCATTGTCCCATTCCATGGCTGTTCAACTGGACTTCCTACATTCAGAGATGCTGGGGAAGCAACATACAATCTGTCAGTGGCCACACTCATTGACCACCCAGTAGGCCCCTGTCCCTCTCTGGGCCTTGATCTCCCCACCTGAACCATCTCTGATACTCACCACCCCACGGAAGCCCTCCACAGCCCTCACTTTAAGGAAACCTGGAATACGATAAAGCTCAAGCTTGGGAGAAATCCAATCCACTTTCTTGCTGTAATATTCACTTCCTACCAACATTCTTGGTGAACTTCTATTCATCCTTCAAAACCCTAGTCAAATGTCTCCTCTGTAAGTGAAGATTGACAGACTTTGGTTTGAATCCCAACTCTGCTACTTACTAGCTGTGTGAACTTGAGCGAGTGATATGATGTACCTTATCTGAGTCTCAGTTTTCCCATCTGAAAAATGGGGGATTGATGTACCCACCTCAGGATGTCATAAGGTTATATGTCATATGTCAGGATGCCATAAGGTTAGAGGCACTAAATCATGCTATGCAGGGCTTCCCTGGGCTCCCTGGAGTTTGGAGATTGTGGTCATGGTGGGCCTGCTTGTCTATCTCTTCCCCACAGACTGCGAAGCTCCTGAGGAGAAGTGCCAGGTCTGGTGCCTCTCTGTGTCTGAGAGCCCAAAATTGGGGCCCAGGGCAGGGAAGGCCCTGGTAATTAATTAATCAGCATGAGTAGAATGTCCACACTTCTGAGCTAAGGACAGTGCCCACCTCCTCAGCCTGGACTCCACCTTCCAAAGCCATGGTCGTTCTTTTGGCTGCAGTCTTCCTATCTGTAGAATGGGGGAAGGAGGTGATTTAGGAGTTCCCTAAATCCTTCCACGGGACTTTTGGCTACAAAGGCGTGTCTGGCTGAGCCACTAGGGCCACAGCGCCCCCTGGTGGCAAGAGTGAAAACCGCTTCCCCCGAAGGCAAATGGCTGAGGGACCAACCAACTCCACAGCTACTTTACAGAGAGGGAAATCCAGGCACAGTGAGGGGCACTGACCGCTCAATCTTAATGAGTTAGAAGCAGAGCCAGAACCAGAACCCAACTGACTAAGAGGAGGCAACTTAGTGTGACCCATGGACATGAAGTATAGAGGTTATAAATCTAGCTTCAGAGCTAGGCAGGCCAGGTTCAAATGCTGGCTCCCCTACTTCTATGCTGTTCTACAAAGGGGAGGTTGCTTGCCTTTTCTGGGCCTGTGTCCTTATCAGTAAAACTGTCATAGACCTGATATTCAGTAGGTGCTTAATAAATGCCATGCCATGCCATTGTATCCTACACCTTATCTGTCCACTCATCCCTTCAAGCTAGGTTTTGGGGGAGCCAGCAGCACAAATGCCTCAAGAGTTTCCCTGGTGGGATCAGTCTGACTTATTGATACTCACCTCCCAACTGGCATTTCCATATTTACTGGTGTCCAGAGAGAATTCACAACTTAAATCCAATGGTCCTGGAAGCCTTTGGGATAGTGAGTCAAATCACCCCCTCTCCCTATTTTACAGATGGGAAAAACTGAGGCCCAGAAAAAAACATGAAGTCCTGCAAATGCACTCAGAAGGTGACAGAGGGTTGAAGCTGCGTATAAGGGCTCTGGTCCAGATGCCCATGTTCAAATCCCACGTAAGCTTAGCGGCCTTAGGCCCGTTACCGAACCCCTATGCTCGGCTTCCACACCTATAAAAGGGGATAATATAGTACCTGCCTCATAGGGTTGTTGTGAGGATCAGTGCCTAGCACAGGTAAGGTGAGCTATTCGTTTTTTCTTTTTTTAAATTGGAGTATAGTTGATTTACAATGTTGTGTTAGTTTCAGGGGTACAGCAAAGCGAATCAGTTGTACATATACATATATCCACTCTTTTTTTAGATTCTATTCCCATATAGGCCATTACAGAGTACTGAGTAGAGTTCCCTGTGCTATACAGTAGGTTCTTATTAGTTATCTATTTTACATGTAGTAGTGTGTATATGTCAATCCCAATCTCCCAATTTATTCCTCCCGCACCCCTTACCCCCTGGTGCAAGGTGAGCTATTCTTAATGTGAATATACCTGCTAAATAAAGTTATGAGATTTTTAGAAGTTAATTAGAGCAAAACATAACTCCTCAAACTAATTTCTCCCAACTTAAAATTTGATTTTGATGAAAATAGTTTACCCAGATTCGGGGCAACTGCAAAATGATGATGTTTGGAATTTCTAGCCTGTAACCCACATGATACAACACTTTAATTATCAAAGATTCTTCCTGTCCATGTGCAGGAGTGCTGG
The DNA here is from genome assembly GCF_951394435.1 of Stenella coeruleoalba. Classification (NCBI taxonomy): domain Eukaryota; kingdom Metazoa; phylum Chordata; class Mammalia; order Artiodactyla; family Delphinidae; genus Stenella; species Stenella coeruleoalba. The sequence goes on along the minus strand of NC_137154.1, from coordinate 50,982,856 downwards.
GCACCCAGCTAAGCAGTTAAGCATGAGGTAGAGGCCAGAGGAGGAGGCACAGCAGTCCCCCCCATTGTCACCAAGAAGCCAAGATCAGTACAGGCAAGAGAAAGTTCATTCATCTCTTCATTTGTTTGTTCCAGCCATTCTTTCATTCATGCATTCACTCTTTGTTTTCACACGCCAAACATTTAATGGGTACTCGCTACTTGCTCATTGCATGTGGCATAGTGTACAGATGTAGATGTAGATAGATACATATACAGATATATGCACACACATACACACATTCATATACACATACAGATGCTAGTCTGAGCGGTGAGACCAGTGTGAGCCACGGGATGGAAGAAACTTTTCAGAGGAGGATGAAAGATGGAGCAAGTCCCTGGTGGTTGAGGAAGATTTCCATGGATGGAGAGGGGTGTGAGGCCCCCGGGTTGGGGGGTGCCCAGGTGAGGAGGAAGAGGGCGCAGGCAGGGCCTGAGAGGAGAGCAGCGTGCTAGGACAGAAGGTTATGGTGAGGATGGAGAGCAGGTGGAAGGAATTGTGCTGCGCGCCCCCCCCCCTCTTTGGGGAGGTCTGTCGCCCTTGGACACCACCCCGAGAGAGAGTCCTCTGCCTCAGGCGACTGCAGTTTCCAGGTGTTTTCTGCCTCGCGCTCCCTGGCGAGAGGGGCCCTCCCGGAAGGAGGCAGGGGCTGCTCTAGGGGATCCAGGCAAGCCTTCAGGTCTGCTCCAGGAAAGGTCACACTGGCTTCCCGATCCACTCGCCTTCTGAGGACCTAGGAGTGGTGAGCTGTTCTCCCACTTCCCGGCAAGAGCTGGTCCCAGGGAGGGCTCGTGTCGTCCCTGCCTCCGGGCAGCAGCTGACACTCCTTCGAGTTCTCACACCTGTCACTCACTCTTGGGCCCTGTGCCCTGGACCAGCTCAGACCCCAGCCTCTTCCTGGGCTCCAGCTGCTCTGCCTGCGGTGGAGGGCTTTCTAGCTGGTGGCTCTGACTACATCCTTCCCTGTATCCCTCTGCCCTTTGAAGAAAGGCTCAAACTCTTGTCCTGACAGTCAAGCTCCCTGCCGAGCCCTCCAGCCTCATCTGAAGTACCCCAGATGACGTACTTCAATCTGCCCCTTCCTCTCTTGCCACACTGTTCTCAAGACACACGGCCATTCATGGCCAGAGATCCAGACTTCCTCTCGGGTTTCCCCATTTTTGCTGTTCCCGTCACACAAAATGCCATTTAACCCATCTCTGTTTGTCAAAACCCTAAGTGTCCATCAAGCTCTAATCTTACTTCTGTCTTTTCTGATCCCCCAGTTGGGTGGAGTCCCTTCCTCTCTGCCCACCTCCCAAACCTGTGGACCTCCTTTAGGTCAGCGCTGGACCCAGCCTGCCTGCCCGCCTCCCCCACCCACCCTGGCCCACGGCCCCCGAGATGTGCCAACACTTACATGCAGCCTCCTGTCCCTGAAGCGCCTTAGCGGCCCCAAGTGTGTTGGGTCAAGGGGAGGCCAGACATGCCCTGAGCCCAGGCTGTAACACCTCCGACAGGGCAGCTTCCTCTGTTTCCTGGCAGGGCTGTCTCCGATTGAAATAGCCCCTGCGGGGGCCTCCCCCCGCCGCATCACCCTCAACACCAATGCCTAGCGGAAACTGAATCTAAGGAGCGAGGAGGCAGAGAAAAGATCTTCTTCCTGGAAACATCCCCACCCCAGCAGACGAAAGCGGGTGATGAAGAGGCAGACAGAGGTGGGGGAGGACCAGAGGCTGCTGCTCTGAGGCCAGCCCCACAGACCCAGCAGCTTCCTTTCTCCTCAGCCCTCTCTCAGTCTATCCATCTATCAGATGGGTAGTTTGGTGATTAAAGAACTGTTGGTCTCTCTTTAGCTATAATACCCAGAGCCGTTTTCCTAGTCACTCCTCCATCCATCCCTCCTTTCTTCATCCACTCAGTAGCTCATTCACTGACCTGTCCATTCTTCTCTGTGGCAATCCACTTATGCACTCACTTATTCAGCCACCTTCTCCCTCCCTCCTTCCCTCTCTCCTTTTTTCCACAAGCGTGATCTTCCCACATTTCCCCACTTAGCAGTCACTGTTTCCTTGGACACTGCAGGCCCAGAGCTCCCTGGGAGTGAGGGGCGTGGGTTGTGGGGATAGAGCTGATGCCTGAGAACTCACCTGGGTGCATTCTCCCTGCCTGTGCCAAGCCCCTCCCAGGCCCCTCCGCACCACCGCACCAGGACTCAGAGCTGTTAGGACAACCAGAGGAGGAGATGTGGCTCCTTGCTGTCCCAAGGGGGGCAGCTCCAGTGGTGGAGAGAGTACTCAGGGGCTGACCTGGAGGAGGTGGGCTTTCATTTGGAGTAGCTGAGGCAAATAGGGACAGAATGGTACAGGAAAAGGTCACTGCCCAGGGAGTTCGAGGCCCAGGTTCTTGTTCTACCTTGGTACCTACTCACTTTGTGACTCTGGACAAGCCCCTCCCCCTCTCTGACCCCCCTCAGTACAATGTGGTCATACTGGCCACCAGTATGTTGTGAGGGTGACCTGCCAAAGGGAGGGAGGACTCTTTTTACCTTGTAAGGTATAAGCACCGATCTCACCCCCAAACCCATTTTACAGGCAAGGGGATTGAGGAACCGAGGTGGGGCCAAAAGTTTGGAACAAACTGAGAAAATTCAGGTTTGCACTGCTGGTAAGCACTTGGTCAGTTGTGCATGGATTGGTCACCTACTGCTTATTCAAGTCTGTGCTAGGAGGTCGCTTGTGCCTGCTCAGAGTGCGGACCTCCTGGTCTGATTTGCGCTGTGCTAGGGCTCAGGAGGGCAAGGAGGCCTGGCCTTCATCCCAGCCGCCAGTTCTCTGCTGGGTTCCCAGGACAACCTCCTGTGGTCACCCCCACCGGGGTGTCTGTCCCAAGAATGGGAGCAGGTCCGAGGACTTGCTGAAGAGGTCAGCCCCAGCGTAGGGCTTGGGTCTCAGTTCCTGCCATCTGGATGGGGCCCTGAAGGGAGAGCTCAGGTCTTAGGGGTCATGGGTCCACCTGGAAGGGCTCCTGGAGAAGGCATGTCTGCTGCTGGGCTTTACAGGGCTGGGGTGACTTGGACACATAAAAAGAATGAAGAGGGCATCGCAGGCAGGAGGCACAGAGGTGGGGAACGAGTCTACCCTGTGCAAGAAATGAAGAATAAATATTGCAGCCAGAGCATGGGATGAGTTGTGCGAAGAGGGGACAAGATGGGAAGCCTGACGGGGGTGGCCTGTCATAAAACCTCAAGCAGAGCCCAGGTGCCACTGCTTTGCTCCCAAGCCTGCCAGGGCTCCCAGCCTAGCCTCAGCCTTCCCCACCAGGCTTTCCAGCCCTTGGACCTATCACATTGCTGTTTCCTCTGCCTGGGATGCTCTCACTCACCTTCTCTAAATAATCTCACTTATCCTTCCTTGTAGTTTTCTAATCTGTAAAATGAGAGTGATCATTGGTACCCTACTACATAGGCTGTTGTAAGAATTAACTGAAACCATGTATGTGAGCGGCCCTGGTACACAATAAATACTCAATAAATGGGCTTTTGTTTTTTGTTTTTTGCCGCACCGCGCGGCTTGCAGGATCAGGGATTGAACTTGGGCCCTTAGGCAGTGAAAGTGCAGAGTCCTAACCACTAGACAACCAGGGAATTCCCAGACATTTGTTAACTGAATGAATCAATTCCAGGCCCCACTTTGGGCTCCCTCAGTCCACCCCAGCCTGCACTGATTTCCGAGTCCTCAGCGCCAGGTGTCATTCACTTAAGTACCTTCCCTGTGCCGGATGTTTTATCTGCAGTTCTGGGCTGGTAGTGGTTGAGATTATTCTCTCCATTTTATCGAGGAAGGAAGGCTAGTGAGTTTCCCAAGGTGTGCGAGACTGGTGGTATTTGAACAAGGTCCTCCTCACTCTACAGCCACCTTCCCCATTGTTGCCCCCAAATCCATGCTTAGGGCAGGTCTCCAGACCGCAGGGTCCTCCCCTCTGTGGCTGGCACTGAGCAACCTCAGGGATGGGTTCCCCACCTCAGTTCCTCCTGACCCACTCCCTAGCCTTTCTCCCATTTATGCCTGGATAAGCTCAAGCCTTGTTCTCAGATCCCTCACCTGGGCTCTCAGGAGCCACTGGGGACATGGGCAGGGCGTAGCGCCAGTGCTGAGCCCTATCTGGCTGAGGGAGAGGCCTGGGGAGTGTCTCCCTGACACCAAGCTTTCACCGTCCATCTCCACTCCAGGCACACCTTCAGCGGAAACACTGAAATCCCTCACCCCACCTCTGCCATTTCCTTTTTTCAATTCAGGCAACAGCGCATAGGGTTTGTTTCTGCCTATAGCAGAAGCAATTAAGTTTAGACATAAGGAAGAACGGATAGGGGTTGAAGCTCCTTGGGCTGCTTGGATCCTGTGGTCTCAGGATACCCCTTTAGATGACTTGGCAGCCTCACTCCATCCCAAACCCCGCCCCAAGGCCCTCTTATCTGGAAGGGATGAAGAGGCCTGACTACCAGAGGCAGCAGCTGGAAGTCTGAGCCATCGCCTGCCAGCTGGCCAGGAACCAACTCAGACCAGGCTGGATGTGGGAAGAGACCTCCTAACCTTGGCCTGACTGCCTTCTGGGTAACAAGACCTGGAAACCCCCTTGTCTGCCCCTTGCTTCTAAGCTTAGCAGCAAGGGCACAGGATGACAGAGACCACGAGCAGGCTTCCTTCCTCTGAGGAGTCAGACAGGCCGGGATGCATCACCGACTTGCTGTGTGACCCAGGGTGAGCCACCTACCCTCTCGGTGCCTGAGGTGCCACCAGAGAAATGGCTAGATTCCTGAGACCAGTGCCTCCCAGGCACCCAGGGAACAGGGTGCCCCAGGGAGGCACCCAGGGAACTCCTGGAGGAGTTTCGGTCTCACCTGTGGTGTCAGGCTGTCCACTAAAGCAGGCAAACTTGGCAGTAGGAGGGCACAGGGAGACTTGATTTCTCTTTTCTTTTTCCACTTCCCCTTCTTGCCTCCTGCTCAACAGGAAGAAGTTCAAGCTGGAACTGAAACAGTCATTTTGAGTACAAGGAAGGGGAAGCTGCAGCCTTGGGGAATTTGGGGGTTGAGGCTGCAGAGCCCCCAGCCTCCAAGCCTGCACGCCATCACTCCCTTTTTTTTAAAACTTTTTGGCCATGCTGCATGGCATATGGGATCTTAGTTCCCCGACCTGACCAGGGGTCGAATCTGCCAGTTTTTCTCTGGCCTCCACAGGTTGAGCAAAGAGGAAACTTGCATCTCCTGCGGCTCTACTATGCACAGGCCCCAGTTGCCCATCCGTGAGCTCATGTAATCCCCATCACAATCTGGACAGATGTTTTTACTGTGCAAAAATACTTCATATGGGGACTTCCCTGGTGGCGCAGTGGTTAAGCATCCACCTGCCAATGCAGGGGACACGGGTTTGAGCCCTGGTCCGGGAAGATCCCACATGCTGCGGAGCAACTAAGCCCGTGCACCACAACAACTGAGCCTGCGCTCTAGAGCCCGCAGGCCACAACTACTAAGTCCACGTGCCACAACTACTGAAGCCCACATGCCTAGAGCCCATGCTCTGCAACAAGAGAAGCAACCACAATGAGAAGCCCACGCACCACAATGAAGAGCAGCCCCCACTTGCTGCAACTAGAGAAAGCCCGCGCACAGTGACAAAGACCCAGTGCAGCCAAAAATAAAAATAAAAAATAAATAAATTTATTAAAAAAATATACTTCACATGCCATATCTCATTTACTCTTCACAGTTACAATTCCCACTTTGCAGATGAGGAAGCTGAGGCCTGGCAAAGTTAGCAAGAGGTTCTCTCTTAGGCATGTGTATAAGGAGGTCTGAGATCACGGTGACTTGGTGGGCCCAGGGCTGAGAAGTCACAGGTCAGCCTCGGGGTGAGGAACTGTGGGACAGAGCACAGGGTCCCAGAGAACAGCTGTGACAGGGCAGCCCCTGTCAGCAGGAGAGTCCATAATGGCCAGCTTTCCAAGTCCATGCCCATGGGGCTGTAGCAGCTCCCACCCAGGGTCCTGGGAGATCCCAGGACCTTTCAATAAACCCCCTTCCCTGGAGCTAGTGTGAGAGGGTTCCTTGCCTGGAGCCCCAGGCTGTCCCATTTTTTAAATCTCCCCATGGAGGTGTGCCATTTGGATCCCCCTTCAAGAAAGACTCTGCTGTTTAGTTGCAAGGAGTACAGTTGGCTGACAGCCTCCATTGGTGCCTTCAAAACCCGCCCATCCTCCCAGATAACCAGGCTCCAGTCCGCTGGGGAAGAGATGGCCTGGGTCCAGTTCTCTGTCCTGTCCTGCAGGCCATCATTGTTCCTCTGTCATTTCTCCCACCCAATTCCCAGACCCCCTTCATGATGATGGCCTCCCTTCCTTCCTCTCCTGGAGTCTTTTTTTTTTTTTTAACTTTTTGGCCATGCTGCATGGCATATGGGATCTTAGTTCCCTGACCTGACCAGGGGTCGAACCTTCTCCCCCTGCAGTGGAAGCACGGAGTCTTAACCACCTGACCACCAGGGAAGTTCCTCTCCTGGAGTCTTGAGGATCTGGGAGAGGTAGGCCTGTGGTGACCTAGGTCTGCCAATGAGACAAGAGTGGGCTCCTGAAGCCCTGTAACTAGCTCAGGGGTGGATGGGCAACCTTCACTGGGTGCCTCAAATTCTGGAGCTTTTGTTGGAACACTGGGAAGGAGACAGGTTTCCCACTGAGTTTGCAAAGCTGGTAGGACGTAAGTCTGGAGCTGCTGCAGCCAGGCTAACTGTCCTACGAACTGAAGATACTACCACCAGGGAGGAGACTGTCCAAAATAAAGCCAAGGGATGGCAGAGTTGAGAGTTGGGAACACGCAGGTTCCTGAGAACACCATTGAGCACCTGCTTCCGGCTGTACCTGAAGCTTTACCTTTCACTGGACTTTTTGAAGGCATGAGCTAACAAATTCCCTTTTTGCCTCAATCTGTTTGGCCTAGGTTTGTCACTTGAAATCAGGAGTCCTGCCTATAGTCCTGTGCCCCCATTCCTCCCCTTTCCGCTTTCAACAGCCCATCTTTACAGCTTTGGCCTCAGAACCCTAATATCCATGCAGTGGAGGCTGGAACTGGCAATGAACCTGGAGGTCACCAGCAGAGGAGCAGGTAGGGACTGAGGGACTGTCAGGTCAAGTCTGGTTTCCATGGGGCAGCCAGGGAAGCTCCCCAATTCACTTTCCATGGGGAGAGCCCCTCTTCCATCAGCTTCCAGGGTAACCACTGTGTCATCCCAGTAGCTCCTGAGAAGGAAACTAGAAAGCTAGAAATCCAGGGTCTAGTCCTAGATCCATCACCCACTTGCTGTGTGATCCTGGGGCAGTCATTTCACCTCCACAAGCCTCATTTTTCTGAACAACTTCACTGCTACAGTTCCTTGGCTACCCAGCCAGTGCCATCCACTGAGCTAAGTGCTTTTGCGGCAGGATCTCTTTCACTCCTAGCCCTGTGTGGTGGCCTGTTTATCGCCGTGTTACAGACAAGGAAATGGGCTTCGAGAAGGCTGGTGTCTTGCCCAAGGCAACACAGTGAGTCAGTGGTGAGCCAGGACTAAGACACGGCTCTGAATAATGATAAAGTTCATGCTCAGGAAGAGAGATGACATTTCCCTACAGGAAAACTGAGGCCAGAGAGATCAGGAGCTTCCCCAAAGTACACAGTAAATCCACCATGCCACCCTGTGTCTCGGGAACACAGTGTCCTGAGACAGGACAAAGGAATGGGGACTGGGCGTCAGGGCAGAAAAGAACAGCCCAAGGGGCGATGTCAGCCACACTCCCTTCTCTTTGTCAGGAATTTGGGACAAGGTCTGCTTTCCCTTTGTGGTCCCAGAGACCAGCACAGGCTCCAGCTCCCAAGAGACACTGGGAAATGTTGAATGAGTGGACCCCGTCTGTACAGATGAGCCTCAGGGCTCTGTCCTCGGTGCTGCCTGGCAAAATAAAACAAAATAAAGCAAAGCAAATTTTTGGCTTGGCTGATGACATAGAATACGCATCAGGGGGAATGAAGGTCACGGCCACAGGAATAGCACCTCTGAGACTTCTTGTGTCCCCCAGCCCCTGACCCTCAGGAAGGGCAGGCCACCAACACTGCCTGAGTGTTCACTGTGGATCACGGTCCTACCCATTTCACAGACAGACACTGAAGCCCCAAAGGTAGGCAACCATGTCCACAGCTCTCACAGGCAAGGTTTAGGTGCAGAGAAAATCTCAGAAGACCCCTCACTGCCCACAGAAGGCAGCCCTCTGCCTTCACCCTGCTCTGACCATCTCTGGTAGCTGAGCCCACCTGGCAGACACAAGAGACTCAACTGGACCCCAGAGCCCCGGGACAATGACAAGGCTCTGAGATCTGGATCCTCAGGCCAGAGAGGCCCTAAGAGCATCTGACCCAGAGCTCTCCACAACCCCTCAGAGAAGGGAGGCTCCCTGAAGCCTCTTCGATAGGCTTGTCTGGCCCCTGCTCACATATGTCCCATGACAGGGAGCTCACCCCTTCTCTCCCAGGCCACTGAATTCCACCTTGAGAAAGCTCAGTGAGACATATGCTTTGCCATAGCAAGCCCTGAGAGCTGCCCCATCACTGCTTCTGTTCTGTAGTCCAACCTGCCTCTGGGGCCCCAGAACTTGGCTGCCCTCAACCCCCTAGGACATCCTGCAGAGACTGTCCCATTCATCAGCTGGTCTTCATTCCCATGAGCAAGTCCAGTCACGTCCAGGCCCAGGGAACCTAGGAGTGGAGCCCAGAAACCAGGCATGAGGCCAGGAGGCCATAACCATTTCCAAACCTGAGGACAGAGCCCTTTTCCTCCGTCCTGTCTCATTCCCTACCTGGGGGCTGTGAGGGGGGCATGGCCTCTTCCCTCACCTTCAGATGTCAGCCATGTGGCACTGGGGCCCCCATGTGTGGCCAACCCAGTGTGGGAGGAGCAGCACTTTGTGGGCATCTGAGAGGTGGCCTGGGGGGAATAGATCAAAGTCAGGGCAGCTGCCAGGCTCAGGGTGTCACGTGGAGGGGTCAGCGGGTGGCACAGGGGGTGCTGCCACGGAGCACGTTTTTGTGTGTGGAGTGTGTATGAAAAACACAGGACAGACTTCATCCCCTTCAGGTGGTCACTCAAACAACATCTTCAGGGTGAGGCCCTCCCCCTCCACTCTAGTGAAAATTGCAACCTCCCACTAGCACACACACGCCTCCGCCTCTGCTGTATTTTTCTCCTTAGCATGTACCATCTTTTTCTTTTCTTTCTTTCTTTTTTTTTTTTGAGACATCAATGGTTTATTGGACAGGGAAGCATGTCCCATATTTAAATGTATTATTTTATTTGTTTGCTTATTGTCTGCCTCCTCCCACCAGAACATAAACTCCACCAGGGCAGGGGTTTTCATGTTTTCTTCACTACTGCAACCCCAATGCCTAGGATGGTGCCTGACACATAGTAGGTACTCTATAAAGTATTTGTTGGATGGATGGATGGATGGATAGATGGATGGATGGATGGATAGATGAATTTCTAGGGGTAGCTCGAGAACAGAGAAGATACAGGGACAGAAATCTGACTGGGGGCATAGGGGACTTGGCTCAAGGCTGTGTTTTATCGCAAGCTGCAGTTGGTACTTGCAACATGTGTTTATTGGAGATTAGGGGCCGATAGAGACCTGTGGGGCTGCCTCTTACTGGCTGTGTGTGTGAGATTCAGGCTGTGAGCAGTCCCAGCTGAGAAGGGTGAACAGGACATGGCCTGGTGGGCCTGGACTGCCTGCCTCTCCCTCCTGCCCTGTCCAAGGTCTCCATCTCCCCAAACCCCTACACTGGCCCTGCTTGCCCCCAAGAGCCTCCAGCCTCCAAGCCTGCACACCATCACTCCCTTTGCGCCAGGGCCTCTGATTTGGAGGCCTCCAGCACCCTGGGCCAGCATCTTCTTGGCCCCTCTCCCTTCCTTTGCCAGCCTGGACCTCCACCCCAGGACCCCCGACTGCTGAGAACACAGCCCATCCATTTGTATCCCTCATTCCTGGTACCAGCAGCCTGCTCAGCCCTGCACTACAGAGCTGAGTGTGGATGGAGGAATGTGACCCAGCCCAGGGCCCTGAGGCCCCACAAACTGGTTGCCACCCCACTTGGCTGGGCTCCCAAACTTTCACCTGTCCCAGAGCGGCCCCTCTCCCTTCTTGTCCAAGACTTTGCCCTATCTTTCTCGTCAGGCCTACCCTCAATCCCAATAGCCCTCAACTCATACTTCAGAGCAAAGGAAGGCGTTTCCGAGGGGCCCCCCTTCAACTTCCTGGCCATCTAAATAAATCCAAGCCTGCTTCCCTCTCTCCTCATTCCTCCTATGCCTCAGGCCACCTCCTCCTGTGTGGATGCCCACCCCCTGCCAGCTCCACCCCTCAGCCCACAACACTTTGCATCCTCACCTCTCACCTTAGCAGCACCTCTTCCTTGACCCTGTGCCTCTCCAGCTGTGTCTTCTTCCTCCCTTCACAATCAAGCTTCTGAAAGAGTCCTTGCTGCTCTGCCTCTACTTCCTCCCTCCTTGCCCCCATTTCTCACACCCCTACCTGAGGGCAGGGTAGAGCAGGGAGTCTTTGGGCCCAGCTCAGGGGAGAGCGTTGGGCACCCTGTCCTTCTAGGTGAGGCTGAGAGCCTGTGACTGTCTGAGCTCCATCATAAGCAAATCTCAATCTCAGAAGTGACCTTGATGCAATAGACTTTTGGGGAAAAACAAGCCACTTCTGTTTGACGTCGCCCCTGCTGAGGCTGGTGCAGGACTGGGGGAGGGGAGCCACCTCTGTGGCTTCCAGAAAAAGGCCTGGACTCTGCTGAGAATTTGGGGTGGAGCTCGGGATAGGCATGGCACCTCCAGAACATCTGTTTAGGTGGGAACTGGGTGATTCTAGGGGGGTAGGTGAGAGGACTGATACCTCTGCACAGCTCATGATATTGGTTTGAGAAAACATCAATTGTCTGTATCACAGAATAGGATGGGCTGTCGATCATGGGGCAGGTGTGGGTGGGAGGCACAAAGCTCGCCCAGCTATCCCCCAGCATCACTCCTGATCATACAAAATACGAGGATCCACTCCCGAATGGGTCTCTCCTCAAAGCTCCCTGGAAAACCCAGAATCCTTCAAGCCCATTCATTCCAATTCTCCAAGTCAGTCCCATACACTCTCCGCAACCTACCCCTACCCCTGGGTGGGGTCCAGGTCAGTGAGAGCCCAATGTCCATTCCTGGCATCCGCACCCCTCTGCCACCCATCACTGCTCCCTCTGCAGATCTCGGTACTTGGCAGACCTGGTTTCCACCCTGGCTCTGCAGCTTATAAGCAGTGACTCTAGCTCTCTGAGCTTTAGTGCCCTTAATTATAAAATAGAGATAACCATACCCATCTCACAGTACTGTTGGGGCTCAAATGCAGGAATGATCTAGAACGCCCGGCCCAGAATCTGGTGCAAGCAGGTATTCACTCAGTGGGGCTTTTATTATCACTCATAATTTTATCACAGACCAGCTTAGAAATGGCCTCACTTTCAGTCTTTGCTTATTTACCCATTCACTCACTCACTTATTCACTCATTCGTTCATTTCCCATGCGTTTGCAGGGAGCCTTAAAATGTGCAGGGACTTCACTGGGCTTTGGACCTCGTCCTTGAAAAGCCTCAGCTGGTGGGAAAGACAGATGAGGGGGTCTCTGGGAAGACAAAGGAGGCCCCTATTCTTGCCTGGGTTATCAAGGAAGGCTCCCTGGAGGAAGTGATTCTTTGATGGACTGTGGACAAAGAAGCAGAGGGTGTTGTTCCCCACAGACAGACCTGCTAGAGATAGGAGGGCACGGGTATCTGCAAGTGTTCGTGTTTGCAGGAGGTGAGGCAGAGAGGTCAACAGAGCTAGGTCCCAACAGGCCTCACCCAAATGCCAGGCTACAAATTTGGCCTCTGCGTGGTAGGCGTCAGCCAAGGAGCCCTCGATGGTTTGTAAAGCAGGGCAGAGGGGTGAGCAGAGTTGAGATTTAGGAGGTTCCTTGTGCTGCTGGATGGAGGATGGATTGGATGTGGTTAGAGTTCAGGTCAGAGACAGTAGCCTGAAGTGGCTGGGACAGGGAGGCTGCAGGGCCAGCTGGTGGTAAGGCCAAATCAGGGGCCTCGGATGCCTGGCTCACAGCAGCCTCTCACCCCTCCTCTGCACACCCCTCCACCAGCCTTGACGGCCATCATGCTAGAAAGACAGATTGGAGGGGTCAGGTTCTCAGAACACAGATGAAAATCCAAGGCCCAGAGCAGCTGAAAGGCTGGTCTACAGCCTTGTAGAGTCTACAGGGGTCTTCTACCCCTGAACCTGTTCCCAAGCCTGCTGCATTAGTCTGACCCTCCTCTCCAGGGTAGATGGAGACTCAGAGGAGTCTGGAAGGATGACTTGTTCCAACTGCCTGGGCTGCGTAGGCCCTCCCGTCTCAGACTGGGGAGGGGGGCCTTCCCGAGTTCTCTCCTCTCCTTCACACCCATTTAGCAGCTGAGGAAACTGAGGCCCAGAGAAGAGAGGCATCCGGCTCCCGAGATAAACACAGCTCTCTGGGTCTTGGGATGGATGTCAGGTGTGGGAGACAGAATCCTTGGGTCCTAGCCTCAGCCCTGCTGCTGCGCAACTGGATTCATGATTCCTAAGGACACTCAGCTGGTGAGGGTGGAATGCCTGCGGCACCAGCATCTGGCCCTGGGCCTGCCCTTGTGCCCAGCACCGTTCCCAAGGTGCTTCTCTTCCATTCCAGCGGCTGGAAGGCATGGCCGAGGAGGACAAAACAGGGAGGAACCATCTGCTCCCAGGAACTGAGGGTCTGGGCTGGTCCCTCCTTTGCCAGAGGAGCCCAGGCCCCACCCTGCCTGAGGGGACAAATGATCCCATCAGCACAGCTCAGCCGAGCTGTGCCTCAGCCCCACAAGCTCTCCCAGGGCGGGCTTGGTAAGGACGCCCAGCTCTGGTTCCTGGCACTTGCAGACTTGACCAAGCCCCCTCAGCGTCTGGCCTTGCACTTGACCTGGACCCTACCCAGGGGAGGGGATGGACTGTGGGGAGGGTATGGGATTGCACGACAGAGACGGCGTTACTAACTGGTTAAAGTGGTCAGTGCTCATCGCATTTCCCCGATGGGAAACCTGAGGCCCCACTTCAAATTAATTACCAAGCCCTGTTCGTTCTCCATCTTTACACCTGTCAGACTGTCCCCTCCTCTCATCCTGTGGTCCCTGCCTCAACCCAGTCAGCAGCCACTTCATGCTCTGTGTCTTCTATGCAGGCAATGCATCCCCTTTCTGCAGTTACAGAGGTCCTTGCTCAGCAAAAATCTAACTTCTTCACTCCCCTGCCTAAGCATTTTATGGCTTAGGGCAAGCCAGGGCCCTGACGACCCCTCTGTTCTCAGCACTAAGGCCTGCCCCTCACACACAACCCACTAGGCCCTGAGCTACTTTCACTTCCTGAGACCAGCTGTGCTCTCCTTTGCAGCCCAGTCAGTGCTGTTTTTGCCCCTGGATTGCCCTCTCCCCACACTGCAGCTGGCAGGCTCCTGCTGGGAACTCAATGGCACAGGAGACCCAGGTCCTGCCCTCAGGAGCTCAGCCTAGACAAGGGACATGTACCTGAAGACCCACAGTCTGAGGCAGACATCCTGCTCCAGAGCCCTGTGGGAGCCTAGACAGGGAGCGATGGTTCTGCAGGCCGGAAAGGCTCGGTAGAGGAGGTAGCAATGAAATGGCCAAGTGTGCACAGAGGCAAAGGTCATTTCAGGCAGAGAAAACAGCAAGGGCAGAGGCTGGATGAGGCACACTGAAGGATGGTGAACACAGCTGGAGCAGCCAGTATACCAGCAAATGTGGTCAGAAAAGAGGCTCCAACTTATAATAATAATGATACAAGCACTGAACCCTTACTGGGTGCCAGCTATACAATACTCCATTTAATCCTCATAATGACCCTGTGAGATTAGACTGGTATTATCTTCATTTTATACCTCAAGTGGGGAAACCAAGGCACAGAGAGGTTAGCTGACTTGCCTGAGGTAGCACAGGTAGAAGGAATGGCTACTGGGCTATGAACCCAGGCAGTCTATATTCTTAGCTCCTACAGTAAGGGCTGGGGTAGGGAGGTTCTCAGGTGGCAGGGAGATCCAGCCCCTCCATTGCTCTGCTCAACCTGCCTGGGACCAGCTTGCTTAAGCTCACCTGCTCACTAATCACAGGGTCCCATAAACATTGCCTCCTCCAGGAAGTCTTCAGGAACCAACTAAAAGGATTCTCTCTACTTCCAGTAGCCCCCATGGGAAATCTGAGATGAGGCATGTCCTTTCAAACACAGCCTCCCAACCCCAGCTGTCTATCAGATTCCTAGACCCCTTCTGGGGAGGAGTTTGCCTGTCAAGCATCTCTGCCTATAGGGAGCCCTGTCCTCCATTCCACAGTAATCTTGTTCATTCAAGGTGGACACCTGAGCCAGAGCTGATCAATCAGAGCATCCATCCAGACCCCTTACCAGTGACTGGTTCAGGGGGAACCAATTAGCGTCTACCCCAGGATTTGGGTGGAACCAGCGTGAAAGTTTCTCTCCCAGGATTATTAGCCATGAGGGCCATGGAAGCCTGGTGCTTCTGGAAAGAACTTGGATGAGAATGTAGGAAGCCAGTAGAAAATCAGGAGAAACGATACAAAAAGAGAGACTGCTGATGGCATCACTGTAATTGCTGAATCTAACCATGTCTGATCTAGGTCTACTTTTGAATTTTCCTTTACATTCACTAACACTGTTCTTGCCCAAATTAGTTGCATTTGTTGTGTGCAATCAAAACAGACCTGACCAATATGACACCGAAAGCACAGGCAACAAAAGAAAAAATAAATTGGATTCCATCAAAACTAAAAACTTTTGAGTATCAAAGGATACCATCAACAGAGTAAAAAGGCAACCCACAGAATGGGAGAAAAATATTTGTAAATCACACATGTGATATGGGATTAGTATCCAGAATATATAAAGAACTCTTACAACTCAACAACAACAAAGAAACCAATTCAAAAATTGGCAAAAGACTTGAACAGACACTCTCCAAAGAATATATCCAAATGGCTAATAAGCACAGGAAAAGATGCTCAACATCACTAATCGGTAGGGAAATGCAAACCAAAACTATCATGAGATACCACCTCACACTCATCAGGATGGCTATTATAAGAAAAAACATTAAATAACAAGTGTTGGTAAGGATGTGGAGATATTGGAACCTTTGTGCGTTGCTGCTGGGAATGTAAAACGGTGCAGTTGCTATGAAAAACAGTATGGCAGTTCCTCACAAACAAAACAAACATAGAAATACTAAAAGATCCAGCAGCTTCACTTCTAGGTGAAAAGAATTGAAAGCAGAGACTCAAACAGATATTTATATAAATGCCAATGTTCCTAACAGCATTATTTACAATAGCTTAAAGGTAGAAACAACCTAAGTGTCCACGCATGGAAGAATGGATAAACAAATGGTGGTATATATATACAATGGAATATTATTCAGCCTCAAAAAAGGAAGGAAATTCTGACACATGCTATAACATGGATGAATCTTGAAAACATTATGCTAAGTGAAATAAGCCAGATACAGAAGGACAAATATTGTATGATGCCACTTATATGAGGTACCTGAAATAGTCAAATTCATAGAGACAGAAAGCAGAATAGTGGTCACCTGGGGTTGGGGGGAGAGAAATGGGGAGTTATTGTTTAATGGGTAGAGTGTTTCATTTGGAGATAAAATAGTTCTGGATTTGGATAGTGGTGATGGTTATATAAAAATGTGAATGTGCTTAATGCCACTGAATTGTACATTCAAAAAAGGTTAAAATGTTTTATGTATGGCATAAGAAATATATATTTTATCTTTGCCCCTGGTTCCTCACACAGAGCTCCTAAATCCCTTGGAATTTCCTGAGTGATAGGAGCAACTTTTGTTAACAAGTTCACTCTTGGCAGGCACCTAGAGAATAGAGAACTTCAGGATGGGGGCGGGTTGCCAGAAAGAACAAACCTTGATTAGAAGCTTAGAACTTTCAGCTCCACCCCCTAAACTCCAGGGAGGGGGGAGGGACTAGAGATTGCATTCAATCACCAACGGCCAATGATGTAATCAATCATGCCTCCAAAATGAAGCCTCCATAAAAAAATACCCTAAACAACAGTGTTCTGAGAGCTTCTAGGTTGGTGAACACATCAAGGTGCTGGGAGGATGACCCACCCAGAGAGGGATGGATGTTTCTCGCCTCTTACCTTGCCCTATGCATCTCTTCCATTGGCTGTTCCTGAGTTATATCCTTTATAATAATCTCGTTATAGTTAAAGGGCTTTCCTGGGTCCTGTGGGCCATTCTAGTGAACTATGGAACCTTAGGAGGAGGTCATGGGAACTCCTGATTTATAGCCCGTCGGAAGTACAGGAGGCCTGGGACGTGTGACTGACATCTGAATTGGGGCAGTGGGTGGGGGAGACAACTGAGCCCTTAACCTAACGGGTCCAGGCTTACTCTCAGAGTTGGTGTCAGAATTGGTTGGTGTTACTAATACTACATATAAAACAGATAACTAATAAGGACCTACTGTATTACACAGGGAACTCTACTCAATACTCTGTAATGACCTATATGGGAAAAAAATCTAAAAAAGAGTAGATATATGTATAACTGATTCACTTTGCTGTACAACAGAAACTAACACAACACTGTAAATCAACTATACTTCAATTTAAAAAAAAAGAATTGGTTGGTGTTAGGAGGAGAAAACTGCACACATTTGGTGTCAGAAGTGTTGTGAGTAAAAACAGTTCATATTATGTTATATATATTTTCCCACTAAAAAATGATTAAAGGGACTTCCCTGGTGGCGCAGTGGTTAAGAATCCGCCTGACAGTGCAGGGGACGTGGGTTCGAGCCCTTGTCCTGCCACGGAGCAACTAAGCCCGTGCGCCACAACTACCGAGCCTGCGCTCTAGAGCCCGCAAACCACAACTACTGAGTCCACGTGCCACAACTACTGAAGCCCGTGCGCCTAGAGCCCGTGCTCTGCAGCAAAGAGAAGCCCGCGCACCCCAAAGAGAAGCCCGCGCACCCCAATGAAGAGTAGCTCCAGCTCGTGGCAACTAGACAAAGCCCGCAAGCAGCAACGAAGACCCGACACAGCCAAAAATAAATAAATAAACGAAAATAAGTAAGTAAACAAATAAAATGATTAAAAGGGTAAATTTTATGTTAGGTATATTGTACCACAATAAAACACAAACAAAAACAGCCCTGACCATTACACCTATGTGTCGGGAGTTAATTCTCCATGGGTCTCTCAGATTTTGGCAAGTCTATTAAGCAGAGACAGCCTTTGTTCTAGACCATCTTTTCAACGGTGTTTGCATAGCAAACAGACTTGGAAGAGAGTGACAGTGTCTCCCTTTGGAGCACAAGGCAGTTTTGTTGGCTGTCTGGTATGACAAAAATAATGTCTTCCTTTAGGGCAAAGGTCAAGTAGGCTCACTGCCCATTATAAAGGATGTGAGTTGCCTCAGGTCTAGGTTCTTCCCTTGTAATGAAAGGCATTGCATGGGCAGGTATTATCTGGCCTTTACATTACCCTGTGGGAATTGGGGCTTGAGGAACCAGTGCTAACACTGGTATTCTCCCTGCTACTACTGATGTGAGGAACAGAGTTCTTTGTCTCTAACCAGGAGTCTTAGGTCTTCTGCCAGCCTCCATGAAACTGTACTAGGCTAATTTAGTAGCCTGTAAGTGTGGTACAATCTCATGCCCTTCACAGTTCTTGATGCTACCTGCATCAGAATCTCAGGTAGGAGATAAAGGAAATTCGTGTTTTTGACAATTCATTATGATAGCCAACTCAGGCTTGTGGGAATCTTGCCCTAGAGCTACACCCTGGAAGAGCTGGTTTCCCTAAGGTGCTGCACTTTCCTCCTCTTGGAGGCTGCTCCTCCCTGTTCGCTCCAGCTGCCAGGAAGCACACAGTTGAGTTTCCCTGACCTCCTACTGTAGGACCCATGTTAGTTTCAACTTCTTTTTAACTGTATATTCCTGCTCCTGTTGTTTTTTAAATTAAGATGTAATTCAACTACCATAAAATTCACCCTTTCAAAGTGTACAGTTCAAAGGTTTTTAGTATACTTTTTTTTTTTTTTTTTTGTGATACGCGGGCCTCTCACTGCTGTGGCCTCTCCCGTCACGGAGCACAGGCTCCAGACGCGCAGGCTCAGCGGCCATGGCTCACAGGCCCAGCCGCTCCGCGGCATGTGGGATCCTCCCAGACCAGGGCACGAACCCGTGTCCCCTGAGTCAGCAGGTGGACTCTCAACCACTGCGCCATCAGGGAAGCCCGGTTTTTAGTATACTTTTAAGATCGTGCAACATTAATCCCAACTATATAATTTCAGAACATTTTCATTACCACGAAAGAAATCCTGTACCCATTAGTAGTTACTCCTCATTCCTCTCTCCTTCCATCTTGTGGAAGTTACTTATCTACTTTCTGTATATATAGATTTGCCCATTCTGCATGTTTCACATAAATGAAATCATATAATAAGCATGATTTTGTTACTGGCTTATTTCACTTAGCATAATGTCTTCAAGGTTCATTCAGGTTGTAGCATGGACCAGCATTTCATTTTTGTGGCTGAATACTATCCCATTGTAGGGATATACCATATTTTGTTTAACCATTCATCAACTGATGAACATTTAGGTAGTTTCCAGTTTTTGGCTATTATGAATAACATGGCTATGAACATCTGCATACAAGTTTTCATGTGGATGTATGCTTTCAATTTTCTTGGGTACATACCTAAGAATAGAACTGCTGAGTCATGTGGTCACTCTATGTTCAACTTTCTGAGGAACTGACAAAGTCTTCCAAAGTGGCTGCACTAATTTACATTCCCACCAACAACATATGAGAGTTCCAACTTCTCCAAATCCTCACCAACACTTGTTATTGTCCGTCTTTTTCCTTACTGCCATCCTAATGGGTATAAAGTGGTATCATATTGTGATTTTGATTTACATTTCCCTAATTACTCCTTTTTTATGTTGTCATTTATATTTTACCTTTTTGGTATATGTATTTCTGATCGGAGGCCTGACGTCTTTTGTGGACCAAGTACCCCATGGAGTAGGACAGCCATGGGTTTCAGGGCCGGACTGTCCTGGTTTTGAATCCTCCCTCAGCTTCTATTAACTGTATGACCTTGAGCAAGTTATGCAAAACTCTGAGTCTCAGTTTCCCCACTTACTAAATGTGGCTTACAGTATTAACCTTTCATGGCTGTTGCTGTTATTATAAAGATAAATTTGTAATAAAGCCATGGTGTGGGCCTGGCATAAAGTAGGTCCTCGGTGAATCTTAATAAGTTTGAGAGTCTGACAGGGAGGTTTCCAGCTTGGTCAGGAGACCTAGGCTGGGGACTGTTCAGATTTTAATCTATTATCTCTTTTATTGAAGCAACTTTCTACAGCAGAGGTATTTTAGGCTGCCTCAAACATCAGCCTCCCTGTGTCTCTATTTCCCTTTTGTGACATGAGAAATGAGGCTGTGCACCATAATGTGAATGTTGCTCAGCCTGGAGGGTTCACTGTGACCCCTTACAAGTTTCGTCTCTTGCCTCAATCATCATACTAGCTGCTGCCTAAAGGAATATCTCCTCCCTCATGAAGGGCTCTCCAGGGTGAGGAGGGAAGTGAACTAACCTTCCTAAGAACCTACAAGTAATGCGCACTATCTTCTTTTATCCGCTCCATGAGCTGGCCAGGCAGGTTCTAGTACCCCATTTCACAAATGGGGAAATTGAGATTCCAAGAAGTTAAATAACTTTTCTGAAATCACACAGCCAGCAAATGCTGGCGCCTGGGTTCAAACCCAGCTCTGATTTTAACATCTGATTCCTTTTCCCTGTGCCCTCCACCCCCACCCTGTCCCCCAACGGAAGGCCCTCCGGAAACTTCTGAATGAATGAGTGGCTGCTTCTCCTCCTCCGGGCTCGACAGAGACAATGTCATCCCTTTGAGCTGAGATCTGCCCCTCAGACGCCACAGGTAGGCTCTCTCCTGGGGCCACAGAACAACCCCCAGTCTGTTCCAGGCCACAAAATTGAGCACTGCCCTGGGAGTCAGGATGCCAGGCTCTGCCCCCACTACTACAGACTTAACCCACCCAGGCTTCAGTACTCTGCCCATGAGTTCTCTAAGCGAAGGACTGGATCTACTCGCCTCTAGGTCCCTGGCATCCAGCACAGGGCTGGGCACAGATGCCACTGACCCAGCCTAGGCCATCTCCACAGACCCACAGCTGCATCTCGCACAGGCCTGCCCTCGCATGGGAGCTGTTAATGACAGGGCTGGCCCTGGGGCAGGGGGAACAGGAAGACACCTCCACATGTCCAGGCCAAGGCACTGGCCCTCACCAGATGTGCCAACAGTCAGAAAGGAACAGTCAGAGCTGGGCCGGCAAATCCCCACCCCAGACTGAAATAGAAACCCATTTCAGAGACAAATGGGGAAATGGCCCCGGGACAAGAGGGGTGGGGTGTGGGTGTCATTGGGGAGGGCCCTGGAGACAGTTTCCTGAGAGCCTTGACGTGTCTCTGCTGCAATGGGTGGGCACTGTCGCCAGGCTCTGCTAACTCACCCCTCCTCTAGGGAGGACAAGTTAGAATTCCGGGTCCCATCCTGGATAATATGCTTTAAGCTCTCTGAACTTCATCTTCCTCAACTGCAAAATGGGGATAATGATAATCTTGGCTGCATTTGCTTTTATGTGAAGCACTTAACACACAGTAGGTGCTCAATAAGTGACAGCCATTGTTATTATCATCGCTTAACCTTCTCTTTCAGCTCAATAGTGACTGAGTGATTTATTCATTTGTTTTTTCATTCATTTACACATTCAGCCAGCCAGTCAGCACACCCTCGCTAGGTAGGCCGCAAGAGTTAAGGATAAAGATTTTGGAGTTAGGTAGGAGTTGAAACCCCAGCACTGCCACAAGTTGGGCTGGGTAACGTTGGGAAAGTCATTTCCCCTCACTGAGATTTCACTTCCTTGCCTGTAAAATGGGATTAATAAGAGCACCCGGAGGGTGGGGGTACTGGGATGTTGTGAGGAGCCAGTGGAACAATGATGTGAGAGTGGCTGGCACAGAGCCTTGGAGGGAAAAATGGGTGGCAGGTGGGCTGCGCAGGGGAGCCAAGCAAGCTGCCAGCCCTGCAGACTGGGCAGCCGGGCCTCCAGGGGCCGGATGAGGTGAGGGCGGGCTGGAGGGGAGAAGAGTGGGCGGGCTCAGAGACAATTGCTAGGTTTCTGGACCACAGGTTGCTCCCTTCTGATAAACTAAGGAGCAGTGAGGAAACACGGAAAAAAGACTGGAAGAAGTTTAGAGAAGAGTCCCAGCCAAACAGGGAGCTTTGGGCAGCATGGAGTTACTGCCCCAGCCAGGCCAGGGAACGTGAGCACGCACACCACGTGTACACATGCTCACAGTCTGCACATTCTCACTCATGCATACACACCCGAGGGCTTGTACACACACACACAGATGCGCCATCAGAGGCACAGCACTTTATAGTTTACGAAGAGCCTTCTCTTTCATCTTCTCATTTGATACTGAGGGATGGAGAGACTGTCCCTGAATTGGTGTAGGACCCATTCTAGAGCTGGCAAGAGATGTGCGTCCCTGGTATCTTCCAGAGGCCAGGGCCCATACCACGGGCTGTGCTGCTCAGTTTTTCCCTTGTGGTGGTGTCGTGGGAGTTGAATGGCAACAGAAACGCCAGAAAAGTTTTAACACAGCTCCCTCAGATATACTCGTTCACCCTGCCGCACTCCCCTTTAGCAGATCGCACCAGGACTCAGAGACTCACTTTCCCCACCAGCCACGTGAAGGCAAGAGCTTTCCTAAGGGCCTCCTCTGTGGACTCCTATCTGGTCCTGATCCTTCCCAGCCTCTTCCCACCACAGGCTCCTGGGGGCACAGCCTCCTCTCTGAGGGGCACTCACCAGCATAGAACACTTAACAGTTTTTCAAAACTCAGGGGGAGATCGTTGTTACCCCCATGTTACAAATTGAGGCCCAGAGAGGGAAAGTGACTCAAACCCAGGCCTGTGTGGCTCCCAGGCCCGCCTGCCCTGTCCCCCTCCCCTACCGTGGCCCAGCCTGGTCCCCAGGTCGCTGTCTCCTCTGCCCTACACGCTGCACAGGCTGCAGCTCTAGGTACAACCAGGCCAAGGAAGGGAGGAGGACCCCAAGTCCGCTCCCACTCTCTCTCCAGCTTGCAGCGAGCCAAAGTGGCTGCAAGCGGTCCATCTGTCAAGATCGCTGAGCTCTGAGGGGAGGTGGGGTCTTAGCACTCTCAGGGCACAGACCCAGAACACTCACCCAGGAGGGAGTGAGCGCCACGCAGCTCTGTCAAGCGCTGGGGGAAATTCTGACTCCTGGAGCAGCCCCTATTCTAACCAGTTCTGGTGCCACAAACTGTCACATGCACATCTCAGAGTCGTCCCGGGAGACAGCCAATGAGGAAACCGAGAAATCCGAGGAGGGGAAGTAACTTGCCTCAGCCCAGAGCTGGCAAGCTGGCAAGCAAGGGCTGAGACCCAAATCCAGAACATTCCAGCTCAAGTCCCTAACACCAAGGCTGACCAGCCACTTCCCAGTCACTTTGCCGTCTGAGTGTGCTCACCCCCAGAATGGGTATCGTCAATTCAGCTCCAAGGGCTGTTGGGAGGATTGAGTGAGGTGGCATTGAAAGACCAGGGCTTGGGCTTCCCTGGTGGTGCAGTGGTTAAGAATCCGCCTGCCAATGCAGGGGACACGGGTTCAAGCCCTGGTCCGGGAAGATCCCACATGCCACGCAGCAACTAAGCTTGTGTGCCACAACTACTGAGCCTGCGCTCTAGAGCCCGCAAGCCACAACTACTGAGCCCGTGTGCCACAACTACCGAAGCCCGCGCGCCTAGAGCCTGTGCTCCGCAACAAGAGAAGCCACTGCAACGAGAAGCCTGCGCACCACAACGAAGAGTAGCCCTCGCTCTCCGCAACTAGAGAAAGCCCGCGTGCAGCAACACAGCCAAAAAAAGTCCCAATGCAGCCAAAAAAATAAAATTAATTAAAAAAAAAAAAAACCACAGACAGACCAGGGCTTGGCCCGGGGCCTTGGCACCCAGCGGATGACCGCTTTCTTCCTCATCTCCACCCCACCCCTCAGCCCTCTCCTGGCTTTTCTCAAGTCTGAAGAGAGTCCTGGCACTGCTCATTGCTGCTGCAGGGAATGACTAACCTGGTTTTCTCAGCAGTGCCTGGAAGGTCCATTAAAGGATGCTGAGACTCTGAGATTAATGGTTCTGTTGTCTGGCTCTTGCCCCACGGGTCCAGATGCCTTGCCTTCCACCTGTGGACTGAGTATGGCTCCTGAGATTGAGGGTGATTTGGGGGGAAAAGTCTGAGCCCAGGCCACCATCGCCTTCCCCAGCTCCAATCCATCCTTGAGCTTGGGCTCGATGAGAAGGCAGCCAGGGTGGCTCTGCCTCTGGCCAGTGGTGGGTCTGGGCCAGCCACTCCCCATCCGTGAGATTAGTCCTCTTCCTCTTCCTCCTTTTTCTTTTTTTACAAGTACTTATTGGGCACCTGCTCTGTGCAAGTAATGTTCAATGCACTTGAGAGCACAAAACTCCCTGCCCATGTAGCACCTACATTCTAGCAGGGGAGACTAGTTTATTTTAGTTCATGAGTAAATATATAGCAGGTCAGGTAGTGATAAGAACTATAGAGAAACATAAGGGAGGTTAAGGGGCAGAGATCCACAGGGCTTGGGGGCACTGTCTGGATTTTCTGGGTCCTCTTCTCACAACACCACCTCCCACCTAGCCTGGAGGAGACCCCAGACCCTGAGCCCCAACGCTGTGCCTGGCCCTGCCTTGGTGGGTCTCAGCAGCAGGCCAGGGGCCAAGGCGAGGGCTCCCTGGGCACAGGCCACAGCTCAGGACCACTAAGGCTGCAGCGCGGAGCATCCTGAGCCTGCCTTCCACTCGCAGCCTGCAGAAGCTTTCCCCAGGCTCGGAGAGGGAGTGCGTCCTCCAACCAACCCCGATGTTTCATTGTAGAGACAGGGTGCTGGGCCCAGAGAGGGGCAGGGACTTGCCTGGATCACACAGCAAGGCAAAGGTGTCTTGTCCCCCTCCTGCCCTCTCCTCTGGCATGTCCACAATGGTGCACTAAGGGCAGAGCACTGGCCTGTGAGGGACTGCCTGTGTCCTCAGCCGGCCCCATCCTCCCAGCTCTGACAGGCCAAACTCGTCTTCTCTCAGCCCCAGGAGGTTGAAGCCACTTCCCCTCAGCCCAACCTCAAGAGGTTAGGATTTTGGTCGACTGCCTCATCTTGCTCAGATGTGATTTCAGGTGGGTCCTACCCCTCTCTGGGCCTCAGTTCCCTCATCTGCCAAATGGAGGAAATGAAGGCACCTGCATCTCGGGTCTGTCAATGAAGAATGAGCACAACACTGGCAAGAGGGCAGTTTGCAGACTTTTAGGTACCACTCCAACGACACAGGTTGTTATATGTTCAACACTCCTGTTTATCTGAAAACCAGCCTCCTCATGCTTGTGGGGCCCTGAGGCAACCCCCAGAGCAGGGCAATAAGTGAAAATTCCACAGAACCAGTTCTACAGAAAAGACAAAAACACCCCGGCTCCCAACCAGCGGGCCAGCAGCGGACAGGAAAAGCCCTTTCTCTGTCCTTGTGGTGAGAAGGTGAGCAGGGAGACACGGAAAGGGATAGGCCTGGGAGGACTGGGAAAGCTTATTCCGGGAGAAGGTGTAAGCCCGAGGTAACTGTAAGCCTCAAGTCCCAGGCTGGGAGAGGACGTACCTACACGAATGGCAGGTACATGCATGTCTACGTGGCGGGGGTGGTGTCAGCTATGAGTGGGTCTGACCTGGAAGAGGCACACGTATTCATAGGGGTGCATGTGTTTGGAATTGCACCCATGTGTATACGGTACACGTGTGTGTCCGTGAGAGTGGCCCTGGAGTGTGTACATTCACACGTGTGTTTGCCTGTGCTTGTGTCTCTGCATGTAATGCACACATGGGCCCACTCCTGGGGTGCCCACAAACCCCCAGTTTAGAGGCCTTGTTTTCCCAGGCTCAGCAATCCTTGCCACAATCCCAGGCAGGCCCAGAGGCCGTGGAAGATTTGTGGGGTTCCTGGTCACAGCAGGCTCTCAATTTCCCTGGGGAACAAAAGCCGTTACACAAGAGGAGGAGGAAGGTTTAGAGGATTAACTTGGCCTGCTCAGCCCTGGATATAGGCTTCTCATAGTGGCGGAGGGGTGTGCCCAAGGCCGAAGCCCTCTTCCTGGGGTCCTCAGCTGCCTGTGGGCACTGACCCCTTCACAGCTATCCTCCTGCCCTCAGTCACTGGCAGGAACCCCTGTCCAGGTACAACAGTCAAGCACTTTACAGTTTACAAGGATTCTATCCACAGTCACGTCCTCACAGAGTAGACTGAAGCATGGACTTCGCACAAAAGCTTTGGCATCCTCTGAGAGCAGGTCAGGAATGTGCCTGGAGGCCTCACCTTGACCAAGTGAATCAGATCCTTAAGGGTTTCAGGCAGACATTGACTTTTGAGAAGCACTGATATAGAAACTCCATACAGAGCAGCCCCTCATCCCCCAGGTTCTCCCAGGATGGCTAAGACCCATTCAAGCAATCTATACTGACAAACACAGTGCTTACCACAGTGCTTATACTATCTCATTTAATCCTCATAAACCCACGCAAAGTAGGTACCATTATTATCTTCATATTACAGATGGGAAAGGGAGGCACACTGAGTGGTTAGGTAACTTGCCCAAGGTTCCTGTAGCTAGTAGTAGCAGAGCCAGGATTTGAACACTGCTTCATTCAGCTGCAATGTCTCCATGTCTGGGTGGGAGTCAGTCTGGAGGGAGAGGCAAGAAAAAAAAAGCGAAAAATCCAAGAAGCCAGTGGATGTTCTCATAAGAATCTAGGGAACAGCAGATTTTACTTATGGATTGCTTTAGAATTTCCAAGCCCATAAAAGGCTGGAAGCAGCTCAGACAAAAGCCACATACGCCACATGATCCCATTAGAGGCAGAGCAGTGAAACAGCAGCAGAAACCTAGACTAAGATGGTGATTGAGCTTCCTGGCAGCCAAAGTAAGAGGCGGGAGGTGGGGAGGCTGTGAGGATTCCAGAGCTGGGCCAGAGTCACAGGACTGGAGACAAGGGGACCACTAGAGAGATATTCGGGAGGCAGGTTCAGTGGGGCTTGATAACTGAATGGTGGAAATGGGGAATAAGGAGAAATGAGGAAGAAGCCCAGGATACACCCAAACCCCTCCTTCCTGCCAGGGTGGCTGGAGGACAGAGAGCACACAAGCAAGAACTGGGCACAGTGCCTCACACAGCAGGTGCCTGGTGAGTGTGTGCTACCGGCCCCCCGTTTTCATTCATGCCAACACCTGCTCAGACCTGGGCCACTCCCCCCCTCACCCTGCCTCACATGGCCTGGGGGCTCAGGACCCTTCTGGCTCTACTCTTCCACCAATCTCTGGGGGCTCCTGCTTACCATCCCAGCCTCCAGAGTCACTGCCCCTGAAGCTACAGTTTCTTCCTTCAATCATCAGCTCGGGGGCTGGGGGGTGATCATGGGGAAATAATCAGGGAGAGCATCGTGAATCAGCAGGCCTGCTGCCCAAGGCTCGGGGCAGGGCTGGCAGTGGAAATGCTGCAGGGCAAACAGTGACACCCAAGGAGTTCCCACCGCCCAATCTCTTAAACTCTCCACCAATCCAGGTCTGTGCCACAGGAAACCGCCCCCACCCCTCCACCGCAGCCCCCAGTTCTTTAAGTTCTGAGACCAGTTTCTCAGATGTGGGCTGAGGCTGAGTGGGGAGGAGGGAAGGGGTTCATAATCATGGTGCCTTAGGCTATATTTTCACATCTTTTCATCTGATCATTCATTTGTTCATTCCCTCCTCCCTCATTCGACTCATGTTTATAGACTTGTCCAAGGACCGGGTCTCCATGACAGTGATGATGTCCCCATTGGTCAGAGAGAGAGGTCAGGGAGTTTTAGTCCTGTGTGCTAGATTGCCAGAGGAGGAAAGTGAGGCCTGGAAAGGGAAAGGGACTTGTCCAAAGTCACACAGCTGAAGCGGGGACTGGCCCTCAGTTCTCCAATTGCCAGCCCATGCCGAGTTCAAACACGACTGCGCATTAATGGCGCTGTTCTTACTAACACCACAGGAATCTTTTCTACAACCTAAGGTGCCTGGAGAGTCTCTCAGACAGAATGAGGTTTGCCTTTGGGGTCTCCTCAGCCCCATTTCTTGTTCTTTCCCTTCTTCCTCTTCGTGTCCCCTCCAAGAGCCCAGTGATCCCACAATTCCTTCATCCTGTGGGGAATGATGACAACTCGGTATCTGAACCATTTCCTCTCCTGAGACGCCTTCCCCTGAACCCAGAGCTACTCCAAACACCTCCATTGCCCCGATGAGAAGGAACCTCTGGGTTCACTGTCAGCCCTCCCAGGCAGCATACGGCCATGGACCAAGGACATTCCCTCAACACATAGGAGCAGCTCCAGTGCTTGTGGCTGGCTGTGGAGGGCCCTTTCCTGGGGGTTTCTCAAATAGCTGCAGAAGTGACCTCTAGTATACCTTTCCTGGTAGTTTATACACTTGAAAGTGTCAGACTGCCAGACTGGTCAGAATCCTTGAACACGTGAGCTGGCATCAGGGAATGTTATAGCTGGAGAATAGAAAGTTGGAGTTTGGATTATAGACTCTTAGAATGTTTCAGTTGAGATTACAGACTCTTAGGGCTAGGGCTGTAGAGTCATAAATAATTATAGCTGGAATTATGGATCAAAGGAAATCAGGGACAGAAATGATGCCAACATTATTCCATCCCCCCCTCTCTGACAGCTGAGAAGAGAGAACTGGCCTTGTCACCCAGCCAGTGGTGGCTGGGCCAGGCCTTCTGCTGCCCAACAGGGCTCTGTCCTCCAGATCTCCTGGAGAAGCCTCCAGGGCCTCTGGGGCCGAAGCACTCCTTGCCTGGGGACAGTGGGGACAGTGGTCTGCCACTCCTCTAGCCCAAGCCTCACTGCCAGCCCATCACAGCACCCCGCCACCAAGGCGGATATATTTAGGTGTCCTCCCTGACTATGTTTCCACAGCTCTGGACACTGCCTTCTATGTCCCCTCCTTCTCCAAGGCCTCTGGGCACTTTCTCTAAACTGACCCAATGAAGTCACCAGGAACAAGGGCTCTTGCTCTGCCAATGCAAATATTTCTCCCCCAAAACGAAGCCCAGCCTGAGGGGTCTCCTGGTTCGCTTTGGTCTGGAGCTCAGACCCACCTGCTCTAACCCTGATGTTGCAGCATTCCTCTAACTTCCAGGGCCTGCTTTGGCCCAAGGACCACACATCCCTAATCCTACTCTTCTTAACTTTCCTCATTCCAGGCAGAGGGCACTCTTGCCCCTGCCCCTGCCCCTGCCAGTCTCCAAACACACACACACACAAACACACGTGTACACACTCGAGGGCACAGGCCAGCATTTTTCTGTTCCTCCCATGTTTGTCAGGAAAGAGGCCTCCATCCAAGCTCCATGCCTGCACTGGCAGCTCTCCCTTCAGCCTCTCTCCCACACCCCATCCCAGACCTTGCCAGAGACTCAACATCTTCCCCTTTCAGACTGTATCTTCCCAGGAGCCAGAGAGTCTCTGAGAGTTCAACAGCGATAGAGGTTGGGGACAGGAAGGGATCCTTCAGACATACTTAAGTGGGAGACTCTCAGATTCCCACCTGCCCAGCTCATGGGAAATCACTGGCTCTGTGGAAACGGAGAGTTCTTAGAGCAGGAAGGGACTACTTATACGGCAGCTCCATCACTGTCATTATAGTTTTACAACCTGTTAAGGGTTGTTATATGCCAAGCACTTTACAGCCAGGAACTCAGTCAATCCTCACAATAACCCTACAAGGCAAATACTATTAATGTCTCCATTTTACAAAGGAAGAAACTGAGGCACAGAAAGGTTTTGCCCTAAGTCCTACATGTAGAGAGTGCCACAGGTGGGATTTAAACCAGGCTTGGATGTCCCAGGTGGTGGCTTGCTATAGGAACCCCCTTCACCTTGGTCCCCTGGGGTCCTGCAGCCTCTTCCTGCCCAGTCAGTGCAGAAAAGGTGAGAACCTCATTGATGGTCACAGCTCCTCCTGAGAAGCCCAGCTTCCCTGCCCCTGCATTAGAAATGACAGACAGACCCCACCACAGTTCCCCCATGCAGGACACATCCCCACGCCCCTGTGACCCCTTCCTTCACATACAGTGCACATGGCCATACACAACTCCAGCTTCCCACCACACAACTCGGCCGCACGTCTGCACACACAGCACACAGCACACACCAGACATGCTGCCACACTCCCCCAGGAGGTCTAAGTCCTGCTATCTCAGTTTGGAGGACAGGCAGCAGAGTCCTCCTACTTTACAGGTGCCGAAGGGCCCCCAGCAGGATAAACCCAGCTCATCACCAAGCCTTGAGTCAACTCTCTGGATGGGAACTTACCAGAACAATATTTTTACATTAAAACAAATGCAAAAATATTACAGAGAGGAATGCAAAATCCACATGAATTTTGAAGATTAAACAATGAGACTTCAAAGAATCTTCGTGTGTGTGTGCCTGTGCGCACACCCACATGTGCCTGTGGGAGGGTGAGCGTGGGACTAGCTGTACTTCCTCCACCCAGGTCCGGGGTGAGCTTTCACTCTCCCAAGCCCTTAGGGGCGCTGGGTGGAAAAGTCAGAACCACCCTAGGGAGCATTTCATGGAAAATGTTCTGTCATAGGAAAAGCTGCACAAATGCTTCTCGTCTTCCAGCACACTGCACAGAGCCATGGATGTGCCACACACACAACACACATCTCACAACAGGCACCACATGCATGCATGCACCATCGTGTGATTGCTCCCACCACACAGTGGGCACACACCCTGGGCACACACGTGGAACCCCCGGGTTACCCTGGCACAGTCAGTCATGGCTATAGGTAGGTACCACACTTCTTGCACGCAGACAACACCACAATTCATTGGTCACACTCGACCCACCTAGCACACACCACACACTAACTGCATACAACCCAGTACACACACATTGCCCACACTAATCTCTTACATACTGCCCACGACATACCCACCACACTCCTTCCCTCACGTACACACTCACTCCCCCTGGGGAACCCCACCTGGGGCCCGCAACGCAAGCCTGGCGTGGGCAGAGCTGCCCTCTACCCACTCACCCTGGCACCGCCTGCCCCTCGGTCCCCACCCCACCCCCACAGTCCTCATCTGGACCGCGAAGCCCCCGGGCCGGGGACTTCATTTGCTCCGGCGCTGGCACGAGGCGAATCCGCGAACCGAAGCTCCGCACAGGCAGAAGGCAGCGGCTGCAGCTCAAACCCCGGGCATCCCCGCTCCTCGCGCCGCAAGAGCAAAGAGGTGGGGAGGTGGTGTGGCCGGGCGGCCTCCAAGCCAGAGCTGGACTCCCGCTCCCGCCCAGGCGGGACCCGGCTGGACTGACGGCCGCTGGGGAACCCGGGGGAGGTGATAGTTCTGGAAGAGGCCGCAGGTGTCAGGAACCGGTGCTCTGGACTGGGACCCAGGAGCCCTGGACTCCAGCCCAGATTCCCTCACCTCTTCTACCTTCTCTAGGCCTCAGTTTCCCCCATTGTATTGGGGGCCTGGGGTGGGGTGGGGGACCTAAGTGGTGATTCCGACTTTCCAGCTCTGACAGTCTGCAATTCTGGAATGGTGGTGGGGAGGGAGGGATAAAAATAAATGCTATTTCTTGAGCACCTACTATGTGCCAGGCATCATACTAGGTGTTTTAATACATTACCTCATTTAATCCTCATAGCAATTCCAGAAGTATTATTATCCCTATTTTACAGGAGGCAAAACCCAAGCACAGAGAGATGAAGTGACTTGTCCAAGGTCACACAGCTGGTAAGTGGCAGACCTGAGGTTTGAACTCAGACAGTCTGACTCCAGAGTTCAAGTACCCCTAAAGCATGGATCGGTGGCACTTTCTATACTGTACACTGCTCCCTGATTCTCATAACAACCCCAGGATCTTGGTGTCACAAATCCATTTTACAGATTAAGAAACTGAGGTTCAGGGGGATTATTTTACCCCAGGACACCCAGCTAGCTGGACATCCTACTAAAGATGGGGGGTGGGGGTGGGAGTGATACTGGGATGGTATAATGAGACAGCGCCTGTCACATAATTGGTGCTCATCAATGTCAGCATTCCTCCTGTCACTCCTCTTCCTTCTCTTCTTTTATCTCCTAAGCTCTCTTATGGACAGTGGCCTCTAATTCCCTCATCTCTGAAACCTCCCCTGACCAGTAGCCCTCAGACAAGCCAGCCCCTCCTCTTGGCTACCGCTGCAGCTTTTAATCAACAGTTGTTGAGTTCCTGTTCTGTGGCAGGTTCTGTGCTAGGACTGCAGATCCAAGTCAATAGGACAGTCCAGATAGCGCTGGCCTCATGGAGTTTATAATCTGGTGGAGGCCCCAGATGTTAAATAAATAGTCACATAAATTAATACAGAATTACACATTGTGGTAACTGCTAAGAAGGAAAAGTGAAGGGTTAGAGGAGAGATTATAATGGGGGTGGGAGGGGGAAGGAATCTAGTCTAAATTGTAAGATTTGGGAGAATTCCCTGGCGGTCCAGTGGTTAGGACTCCATGCTTCCACTGCAGGGGGCACGGGTTCAATCCTCAGTCAAGGAACTAGGATCCCGCCTGCCGCGGGATATTCAGCCAAATAAATAAATAAATAGTAACATTTGGGAACATTTCCTAGAGGAAGTGCCCTTCAAGCTGAGACCAGAGTGAGGAGTTGGCCTCAGCCAGGTGACGGTGAGGGAGAAGAGAGTCCCAGGCAGGGGAAACTTAAAGAGGGTGAGACAGGAAAGGGCTTGGCATGTTCCGGGAAATGAAGCACAGCCAGAGTGGGAGGTGCCCCATGAGCCAGGAGGCACGGCGGGAGATGGGCCTGAAGCAGCGGCAGCAGCCAGCCCAGACAGCCCAAAGTCAGGACCTTGGCTTTTGTCCAAAGAGCCGTGGGAGTCACAAAACATTTAGAGCAGCGGAGTGACATAAGCAAATCTCTTTTTTTAAAATTGGGGTATATGGGGCTTCCCTGGTGGCGCAGTGGTTGAGAGTCCGCCTGCTGATGCAGGGGACGCGGGTTCGTGTCCCGGTCCGGGAAGATCCCACATGCCGCAGAGCGGCTGGGCCCGTGAGCCATGGCCACTGAGCCTGCGCTTGCAGAGCCTGTGCTCCGCAACGGGAGAGGCCGCAACAGTGACAGGCGCACGTACCGCAAAAAAAAAATAAATTAATAAAATAAAATTGGGGTATAGTTGACATATAATGTTATATCAGTTTCGGGTGTACAGCATAATGATTCGATATTTGTATATCAAATTTCATTTTAACCAATCTCTCCAGCTGCTGGATGGAGAATAAGGAATGGGTAGGAGGGGCAAGGTAGCAGCAGGTGCCCAGCTAGGAGGCTGTTCTACAGTCTGGGAAAAGATGATGGCCGCTGGCCCAGGGAGGATGTGGGAGGTGGAGACTGGAGGACAGAGCCAGGGATATGTGGTGTCATGGGCTGTTGTCATACCCACTTCGCCTGAACCAAGGGGCCTTGAGGCCTTGGCTGGCTCAAGGGGAAATGGTTGCTGCCAGTCCTTTGAGGGGAGAAGTGTTTGCCTGTGACTCAACGGACTTGGGCCCCTAGAAACCCTCACCTAGGGAAGCTCTTCTCTCCCTTCACGGTAGCTCTTCCAAATCTTCCCTCTCCACAAGCTAACTTACTGACACCCCAGCCCCACCTGCTACCTGACTGACCAAGAAAATTCACTCACCAAAGGCTCACTGGTTCTCACCTGTGCTAGGTAGACATTAGGACTGAGGCCAGGCTCAGTGGAGGGGGCTCACTTAAGTTCCTGCCCCCGACCTCTCTGCTCAGCACCCCCCTCCCCAAGAGGTGGCTCTTCTTTTATCGGAGGTGAAGGCCCCAGCAGTGCCCAGAGCTGCTCTCTGCTTCTGCAGCCAGGTCCCCACGCCCTTGGGAATCCTCGTCTCCACCCCTACCAGCCTGTGAACATGCTCCAGTGTCTTCTTAAGCCTTGGAGCCCCCCTCTCCAGGCACTGCCCCCTCTCTTCCCTTCACTGCCGGTGGCCTCAGAAAAGTTGCCTCCTCTGCAGTCCTCAGCCCATTTATCTAGTCTCTGCTCCCAGAGCATCCCCAAAGTGGCTCCTCTAAGGACCCAGTGACCTCCGTGCCCCTGAAGGACTGCCCAGGAAGTCACTCGATGGATACTGTCAAGAACTCCCTGTGTGGCCTCCATAGCACCCTTCTCCTCCTGCTTCCCAGACTCCTCTCAGGGCTCTGTCCCACCCTCATCTTCTCTGCACATTCTCCCTGGGGGAGGGCAATGGCTCTCCTTAAATTACCCCTGTGTGCTGGACACTCACAGTTCCCACCTCCAGCCCAGCTTTTCTCCTGCACCTCAGACCTATTGCTCCCTGGACTTCTCCCCTCTGAGGACTGAAGTGCCCTCTTCTCTACAGTAATCTCCCCCATGCCCTCATCTTCACGACAACACCGTCAGCTCCTGTCACCTTAGCCCAACACCTGCAACACTCAGACAACCAGCCTCTCCTTTCAGCTCCCATCGCAGCCTGTATTCAACAATCATTTATTGAATTCCTACTATGTGCCAGGATTAAGGAGGCTTTCTTAAACAAAAACGTAAACAACAACAAAAAAGAAAACATCGTAAAGGAAAAAACGTGATAAACTCAAGTATAATAAAAATTTAAAAGTTCTATTAATCCAAAATATTAAAAGGGACTTCCCTGGTGGTCCAGTGGCTAAGACGTCATGCTCCCAATGCAGGGGGCCCAGGTTCGATCCCTGGTCAGGGAACTAGATCCCACATGTATGTTGCAACTAAGAGTTCGCATGCTGCAACTGAAAGATCCCGCATGCCGCAATGAAGATCCTTCACGTGGCAACGAAGATCCCGCATGCCTCGACTAAGACCCTGTGCAGCCTAAATAGATAGATATTTAAAAACAAAAACCAAAATACTAAAAAAAAAGACCACAAACTGAGAGGAGGTATTACAACATGTTAACAGACAAGGATTATTATTCAGCATATATAAATAACTCCTATATACCAATAAGAAAAAAACCAAACAACCTAATAGAAAAATGAGCAAAAAACGTGAGTAGGCATTTCACAGAAGAGAAAGCAAGCACGGCCAATACACATACGAAAATATGTTCAACCTCACAATCAATCAGGGAAATTTCAAGTAAACCCACAAATTTCAAGTAAATACCATTTCACACACATCGGATTAGCAAAAATTAAAGAGTTTGATAATACCAACTTTGTTGAGGGTGTGGAGAGATGGGAACTTTTATGCACTGTGGGTGGGACTCGAAATTGAACATACCAAGTTGAAGAACAATTTGTCAATATCTAGTAGTTGAAGATGCACATCATCTGAAAGAGTTATTCCACCCTAACATAAATAACCCGGATAAACTTTAGCAGGTGTAGAAAAATGTACATCACAGCATTTTCTCTAAAGCAAAACATTGGGAACAATCTAAATACCCATCAATAAGAGAATGGAAAAATACATTTTCATTCAGGTGTTCCTTTCTATCTGAACGCTCACTCTCCCGATAATTGTTACAATGACTTTCAAAACTTTTTACTAGTAGAAAACCTGACATAACAAACCTGCAGGTGCTCCCCAGCACAAGTCTGGGTGAGAGGATGTGGGGTAAGCTGTGGTGATAACTCCTCTGTTCTCCCAATAGGATAGGCTCGCACCTCATGCTTGTGTTCCTTAAACTTATTTGGTACGTAATTGTTACCATCTTCCCCTCATTGTTAAGCAAAAATGTCTTCTAAGAAAGTGGGAAAACCTGAGCCTGAGAGGCTTAAGAAAGCCCACGCATTAGAAGAAAATGTGGAAGTAATAAAGCTCATTGAGAGGGCTGGACACGTGAAAGATGTAAGCTTGGCCAGGCACGTATCCTCCTCCATCACACACAGGAGCTGTGCTACATGTGAGAAAACAAACAAAGAAACAAAAAGAGCCCATTCAGGGGACTTCCCCGGTGGCACAGTGGATAAGACTCCGAGCTCCCAATGCAGGGGGCCCGGGTTTGATCCCTAGTCAGGGAACTAGATCCCACGTGCATGCCGCAACTAAGGAGCCCACAAGCTGCAACTAAGGAGGCCACAAGCTGCAACTAAGACCTGGTGCAACCAAATAAATAAATATTAAAAAATATTTTTTAAAAAAGAGCTCACTCAGTGTTAGATAATGAAGCAATCAGTGTTTTAAATGCTTTAGAGCTTTATGCAATGATGGAAACATCCTATATCTGCTGTCCAATGTGATATGATAGCCTTCAGCCGTATGTGTCTACTGAGCACTTGAAATGAGTCTAGTGCAAGTGAGGACCTGAAATTTTTAACTTTAAATTCATTTACGTTTAAACTTAAATAGCCTCGTGTGGCTAGTAGATACCATATTGGACAACACAGCTTTATATTGTGCAGAAATCCTTGGTGATCATTAATAGTTTTAAAGAATTTCAGTGATATTGGGGTGAAATTAGCGGAAGTTTTTGGATGAGCTGGCAACATATTGTTATTTTTCCCAGATAAAATTCTGTAATATGAGCTTTTACTATCTACAGATTTACTATCAGGAATGGGTTATGTTAAGGGATGACTGTATAAGCATGTAATGGAATACTATACAACAGACAAAAATGAATGAACTAGAGCAGCACATGGACAAAGCTAAATCTCACAACTATAATGGAACTGAATAAAGAAGTATATGGGAGGATACACACAGTATGATACTATGAACATAACGTTTTAAAACATGCAAAATAATACTATACTTATGTATAAAGACATGAATGGGAATGACCAACCGGGTAAAGGTCAGCTTTGACGGGAAGGAGGAGGTGAGATTATAGGGGACACAGTAATAGACCCTGCTTCTCCCCTGACTCCCCAGCCCCCCACATGCTTTGCAAAGACAAAGGGTGATCAGGGCCAGCACAGAGAGGAGGCACCTCCTCTCAGAAGCCTTCTCTGTCCCCCTCCCCATCAGGCAGTGCCCAGGGCCTCCTCGGGGCTCCCAAGGCCCCAGTGTTGGCCTCTGATGCACCGGATCGCTCTGGCCTGATGTAGTCTCTCTCCACATCGCTCCCTCACCAGCAGAGGTGAGACACTGCTCCAGAACAGTGTCTGGAACACTGCCTACGAACACAGGCACTGTGTCTGTGGTTCACCAGCCCTGTTTTCTCCACACTTGGCACAGGGCTCTATAATAACTAAATGAAGGAATGAATATAGGTCTCTTTGGGGATTTAGAGTCATCATTATCATTCATCTCTTCTCTGACCCTCTCTATGTGCCCAAGCATGGTCAGGGCACCGGGGACACAAAGATGAATTGTCCATGGCTAGTGCCCTCAAGAAGTGTCTGGCTTGGAGAGGGGATAAGCCAGGATGTTGTGGGCAGAGGGATGCAGTGATGTGCACTGAGGCATAGGAACCCAGAGGGGCCCCTGGCCCAGCCTGGAGACATGGGTACAGGGGAAGTCAGGGTACAAGTCCTAAGCTGGTGTTTAAGAACAACTAGGGTCATCTGGGTGAAATCAGGGGAGGGGGCAGCATGAAAAGACCTGGAAGTGAGAGAGAACGTGGCAAATTCTGGGAGCCTTATGTGTCTCAGTTCAGTTGGAGAGTCCAGTGGAAGGGAGGAGTGGGACAGACAAGGCTGAAGAGGCGGGAGGGACCAGGTCTTGCAGGGCCTTGAATGTCAGGCTGGGAAGCTTAGTTTATCCTCAGGGCAATGGGAGCCATGGAAGGGTATAAGCAGGGGAGGGGCATAATCAGAGTAATGTCTTAGAAAGTTTGCTCGTCCCAGCTGCTGTGCGGACAGGCAGAAGAGGAGGCAGGGGACCAGTAAGGGCCAGTAGTCCAGGCAGGTGGCCAAACTGGTAGGGATGGAGGAGGGGTGATAAGTGAGGAACTGATTAGAAGGGGGATTGTGGGGACTTTTTAGGAAGTAGAATCAGCAGGATTTAGGCAGATTAGATGTGAATGTGAGGGAGACAGAGGGTTATCTTGGTTTGGGTTCGCCCAGAAGCCAACACCAGGGCAAGGAATCAAGTGCAAGTAGTTAATTTCTGAGAGGATCCTGAAAGCATCACTGAGGGCCTGGGGAAGTAAGACAGGGAAAGGAAGGAAGCCAATTCAGGGTGGTTGTATGTTCAGGCCACTCAAGGTGGCTGTTCTCTTGTTGTCTTTACATCCCCTGCCCGACCACTGCCTGCTTCACCTACACCCTACTCACATAACTGACCTTCCTACCTACTTGCCCCAGGCCCCAGCTGGTAATTGTTCTTATCAAAGGGGCAGTGAGGGGTGTGCCCCTCTGTTAGTTTCCCTGGTAACCAATGAGCCAACCTGATGTCAATCCCCTTCTACCCCCTGGGAGTGAAGACCGCTGCCATGTCCTGCTCCACGGTTGCTCCAGGACCTTGCTTCAGACGTGTAAGCTCCCCCATCCATTAAACCATTGATGTCTTTGTCGCTGACTCCCGGCTCTTTCTTCGGTCTTGAAGCTGGGCAAGCACAGGCCTTTGTAGGCCTGTGAGGTACAGCCCAACAGTGGTCAATCAACAGATTATCCCTGGGGGTCAATCCCATTGGGAACCTCTAGGAGGCAGCACAGAACATGCCTCAGAGATTTCCCACATGAGTGACAAGGAATCTGGAGCATTTATCTATCAACTCTAGTTGTCACTGGTTAAAAGCTGGTCCCCAAATTTTCTGGCCCTTCTGGCCAACTGTGCTCCCGACGGCCAGAGAAAGCTCCCAGGCAGAGTCCCAGGTACCGTCAGTGAGAAGGTGTCGGGGCATAGGGAATAGTGAGCGCTGAGGGTCATGATCAGGAACCTGCTCCAACATCTGCTACAGGGGAAGAGGAGGCCCATTTGCTCCCAACAGGCTGAGCCCTGGTTCTCCAAGGTGGGCAGAGGAGAGGAATCTGTGTTGAAGTTGGGGAGTGGGGGTTGTCTTGATGGCCCTGACTTCTCCCCAGCGTCCTCTCCCCAGTCCTCAGCCTTCTTGCCTGGTCCATCCACTGCCCCCAGATGGTATGCAGAGCCTCATCTGATTTCCGTGGAGACTGTGCTCCAGCCCCTGGAAATGCCTACTCCGATTAGCTTTGCCAAGTGGTTTGATCATTGCACCCACGTCAAGTCAGAGAAAATTGGTGGCTCTTTATTAAAATAATATCCCATCACCAGGGGTTGAGGGCAGGCTGGAGACACAGATTTGGGGAACTTACCAACTTAATGTTCGTTTTTCTAGGCCATAGGGCAGTGAGTTTGCTTAATGGAAGAGAGAAGATAGAGAAGAGGGTTTGGGCTGGAGCCATCAGTTAAAGGAGGGAAGAAGAGATGCCCAGGGACAAGACTGAAGAGAAGCAGCCAGAGCAGTAAGATGTGCGGCAGAGCAGTGTGGTGTCACTGAGGGCGAGGGCAGACAGGCTTGGGAGAAGGAAGGAGAGGGCTGCAGGCTCAGAGCTGGGCCCAGGAGCCAGGCGCCATCTACCGGGCTCCAGGAGAGGTCAAAGAGCCCTGCATTAGAGTGTGTCAGGAAGAACACTTGCTTCCTCCTCTTCCTCTCCCTCCTCCTCCCCCCTCTCCCAGCCTCTGCCTGTGGCCTCAGAAGCCTCAGCAGCTGGCAGACGTCCAGTGAGACCCAGAGTTGACGAGCTATGTCTGACATTTCCAAAGACTTCTGAGACTTCCCTTGCTCCTGTCAGCCCCCAGCCTCGATGTACCGGCAGCCTCCTCTCCAGACCAGTGCTTCTCTTTTAGCCCCAACCATGGTCCCAAGACCCCCCCAACCCCTTTCCTGAGGTCCAGGAGCCCCATGCCGCACCTGTTTGCTCTGTCAGTCCAGCATCCGTGGGCAGCTTATGTCCTGAAAAGGGCCACCACTTCCGGAAGTTCCCCCTTTCACATTCCTACCACATTCCAGCTGCGCAACCAAGTATTAACCCACAAATTCATAACCCAGGAATTTTAGCCCTGGCAGCTGCTCCTCAGGGCTTTGAATTCCTCCCCTGCCTCCATGTACATTGATGGGAGATGGGGGTGAGTCATTGCCCCTTTCCGGGTCTTAGTTTCCTCAGCTACAAAATCGGGTCGACAATCCTTGCTCTGCCTCCTCCCATGGCTGGCTCTGAGGGTTCACACTTTGTAAATTCTGCTAGTTGTACGTGCTGTTCCGCCTCTTGGAATGCTGTTCCTTTCCTTTCTTCTTTGTGAGTCCTGATCACCCTTCCAAGCTCTACTAATAAAACATGCTACCATTTTTTTCATGTGTGCTATGAGCCAGCATTGTGCTAAGGGCTTTACATATGTTATCATGTTTCATTTGTACATGGAGTCTGAATAGATACTCTGATTATTCCCATTTTACAGATGAGGAAACAGGCTCAGAGAGACTATATGACTTGCTTTAGGTTACACAGCTAGGAAATGTTGGTCAGAACCAGAACTCAGGACTTCTGAGGTAAGACTGAGGCCTTTCTCATTTCAGTCTGGCTCCTTCCTATCATGCCCACCAGATCTGCCCCTGATTCAGAAGTTAGCTTGTGTTAAAAGGAACACAGTGCATGTAGTAAAGAGGCGATAGTCCACAGAGGTCTGCTGGAGCCTCATTGGCCTCTGCAACACTGCCTGCTGCAGGGGGTCGGAGAGGGTAACAAAATCAATACGAGGAGCAAGAAGCCAAATTACATGAGAGTTGAACCCTGAGATCAGGGGGGAAATCTTTCACTGGGTACCAACAGGTCCCTGTCCCTTTACTTTATTTATTTATTTTTATTTTTTTTTGCGGTACGCGGGCCTCTCACTGTTGTGGCCTCTCCCATTGCGGAGCACAGGCTCCGGACGCGCAGGCTCAGCGGCCATGGCTCACGGGCCCAGCCGCTCCACAGCATGTGGGATCTTCCCAGACCGGGGCACGAACCCGTGTCCCCTGCATCGGCAGGCGGACTCTCAACCACTGCGCCACAAGGGAAGCCCCCCTGTCCCTTTTAAATCAGACTAGTTGAATCTGAGGTACAGTCAGACATTCTTGTTTTGTTAAATAGTTTAAACCCCATAATGAAGAAAGAATTGATGTTTTCATTCATTTCAGCTCTTTAAAAATCAACAAATCAATATCCAAAGATTGGAAATGACCTAAATGTTATTCATAGGGAACTGGTTAAATAAATTATGGCTGTGAACAGAACTAGTAAGCTTTTTGTGTATTGGTGTGAAAAGACTTTCAGGAAATCTGCAGAAGAAAGCTAGAAATATATGTACAAGTATGTAGCCTTTTGTGTATAGAGAAAGAAAAAAGAGCACACGGCTTTTAGGGCTTGTATATGCATAGTTATTTGGAAAGATGAAGAAACCATGAATGGTGGTTGTTTAATAGAGTTAATGAGAGAGAGACTCTTCACTGTTTACCTTTCAATATTTGTTTTGTTTGAACTGAGTGAATGCATTCTTTAGTTGAAAATTAAATAAATAAACATATCACTTTCTTAAATCAAGATGTCACATTTAATAAAGTTGCTGCAGGGACTTCCCTGGTGGCGCAGTGGTTAAGAATCTGCCTGCCAATGCAGGGGACACAGGTTCGATCCGTGGTCCGGGAAGATCCCACATGCTGCGGAGCAACTAAGCCGGTGCGCCACAACTACCGAGCCTGCCCTCTAGAGCCCGCGACACAACTACTGATCCCACGCACCGCAATGAAGCCCATGCGTTCTAGGGCCCGTGCTCCGCAACAAGAGAAGCCACTGCAATGAGAAGCCCATGCACTGCAATGGAGACCCAATGCAGCCAAAAAATAAATAAATAAATTTTCGAAAAAGAAAAAAATTAAAAACAAAACAAACAAACCCACAAAGGAGTGTGCTAAGAAAGCATTCTTGAAAAAAAAAGTTGCTGCAAATGAAGGGGTTTGACAGAAAGATAGATCAATGGAACAGGATAGAAAGCCCAGAGATAAACCCACGCACATATGGTCACCTTATCTTTGATAAAGGAGGCAGGAATGTACAGTGGAGAAAGGACAGCCTCTTCAATAAGTGGTGCTGGGAAAACTGGACAGGTACATGTAAAAGTATGAGATTAGATCACTCCCTAACACCATACACAAAAATAAGCTCAAAATGGATTAAAGACCTAAATGTAAGGCCAGAAACTATCAAACTCTTCGAGGAAAACATAGGCAGGACACTCTATGACATAAATCACAGCAAGATCCTTTTTGACCCACCTCCTAGAGAAATGGAAATAAAAACAAAAATAAACAAATGGGACCTAATGAAACCTCAAAGCTTTTGCACAGCAAAAGAAACCATAAACAAGACCAAAAGACAACCCTCAGAATGGGAGAAAATATTTGCAAATGAAGCAACTGACAAAGGATTAATCTCCAAAATTTATAAGCAGCTCATGCAGCTTAATAACAATAAAACAAACAACCCAATCCAAAAATGGGCAGAAGACCTAAATAGACATTTCTCCAAAGAAGATATACAGATTGCCAACAAACACATGAAAGAATGCTCAACATCATTAATCATTAGAGAAATGCAAATCAAAACTACAATGAGATATCATCTCACACCAGTCAGAATGGCCATCATCAAAAAATCTAGAAACAATAAATGCTGGAAAGGGTGTGGAGAAAAGGGAACCCTCTTGCACTGTTGGTGGGAATGTAAATTGATACAGCCACTGTGGAGAACAGTATGGAGGTTCCTTAAAAAACTACAAATAGAACTACCATATGACCCAGCAATCCCACTACTGGGCATATACCCTGAGAAAACCATAATTCAAAAAGAGTCATGTACCAAAATTTTCATTGCAGCTCTATTTACAATAGCCAGGAGATGGAAACAACCTAAGCGTCCATCATCGAATGAATGGATAAAGATGTGGCACATATATACAATGGAATATTACTCAGCCATAGAAAGAAACGAAAGTGAGCTATTTGTAATGAGGTGGATAGACCTAGAGTCTGTCATACAGAGAGAAGTAAGTCAGAAAGAGAGAGACAAATACCGTATGCTAACACATATATATGGAATTTAAGAAAATAAAAATGTCGTGAAGAACCTAGGGGTAAGACAGGAATAAAGACACACACCTACTAGAGAACGGACTTGAGGATATGGGGAGGGGGAATGGTAAGCTGTGACAAAGCGAGAGAGAGGCATGGACATATATACACTACCAAACGTAAGGTAGATAGCTAGTGGGAAGCAGCCGCATAGCACAGGGAGATCAGCTCGGTGCTTTGTGATCGCCTGGAGGGGTGGGATAGGGAGGGTGGGAGGGAGGGAGATGCAAGAGGGAAGAGATATGGGAACATATGTATATATATAACTGATTCATTTTGTTGTAAAGCAGAAACTAACCATTGTAAAGCAATTATACTCCAATAAAGATGTTAAAAAAAAATGAAGGGGTTTGATAGTGTCTCATTATTAAGAAAAATTGAAAAATTTTATAAACAAAATTTTATATAGGGATTTACCATTTTTCTAAGTAGTTTTGCATAAATTAACATATTAATCTTCTTAAGACTTACTTAGAACAGATGACTACTCTCATTTCTTAGAGGAGGAAACTGAGGCTCAGAGAAGGCAATGGTCTTGTCCAATGTCACCCAATCTGTAAGGAAAGGAACTGGAACTGGAGCCCCGGGGCCTGATAACAGGAACCACAGAAAATGCAGAACAAAGCCACACCTTTGCTTCTCAGAGTGCTGGTGACTCATAAAAAGGGGGATAAAATAATTCTGTCCTCTTGAGTGGTTTGAAGATTAACTGAGGTAACGTATGTAAAACTCTTAGCACTGTGCCTACCACAGAGCAAATAATCAAAAACTTTCTTTAACTGTTGTTTTATTTAAATTTTATTTAAATAACAGAAGAGGATGTTCCAATTCAGTTGGCATTTCTTGAAATGCCATGAAATGTTCATGAAATATGAACACCCCATATTTCAGCCATACGAACTAAGAAGGGGAGAAGCATCAGAGAACTGAAGGAGGTCTAGGAAGTGATCTTTGCCCTAATGATGCTTATGGACTTATTGGTGAGACAAAGTTTAAGTAGACTCACATAACTTTTCTGTAGTTATTATTGTCAGCGTTCAGGTAATTTTTTCCATACTAAGCCTCATTGTAAAATTAAAAAGGAATTGTCTAATTTTTTTTTTTTTTTTTTTTTTTTTGCGATACGCGGGCCTCTCACTGTTGTGGCCTCTCCCGTTGCGGAGCACAGGCTCCGGACGCACAGGCTCAGCGACCATGGCTCACGGGCCCAGCCGCTCCGCGGCATGTGGGATCTTCCCGGACCAGGGCACGAACCCATGTCCCCTGCATCGGCAGGCGGACTCTCAACCACTGCGCCACCAGGGAAGCCCGGAATTGTCTAATTTTATGTGCAGTGCTTTTAAATGACAAATGACAGAGTTTGCAGGGAGAACTAAATGTTTTTTTCAGAATATTTTATTCTATTTTAGATAATATTGTGCACAACGTTTATACTCTCAACCACCCTCCACCATAACTGAGGTCCTGGGTACATATCTAGTCCCCTATTCATCCTGCATTAGTGAGGGTTTTGGCATTAATGGCGCCAAAATGGCAGTGTTGTCGTGTGTTCTCTGCTTTATCTAATGTTTATTGTATTGACATACACGATGCTCACCTTGGCTTCTGGCAATTCCCAGATTAGAAAAATACTAACAGAGTAATGCT
Organism: Stenella coeruleoalba; assembly: GCF_951394435.1. Classification (NCBI taxonomy): domain Eukaryota; kingdom Metazoa; phylum Chordata; class Mammalia; order Artiodactyla; family Delphinidae; genus Stenella; species Stenella coeruleoalba. Next base: position 50,938,673 of record NC_137154.1, on the reverse strand, counting down.
GTACTTATTGAAAACCGTCATATAAAAAAAACAACGGAATTGTTTTTTCCAGTTAATTTTTTTCCCCAAAGTTTGAGAATAAGGGGATTAATTTGCATCTCAGAGGAGAAAGCCCTTATTTCCTGGAGAGAGAAGTGTGAGGAGGGCCGCAAATGTCCGTACTCACCAGGGAGCTTCGTTCACGTGGAAACACTTCCATCTGCCACCACTTGACGATGTGACTGGCAGAAGCTCTTAGATGTTGCCACTCTCAGAAGTGGCCAAGAAAGGCCAGAAGAACAAAAGGTAGGATAACAAGAGGGCAAGATCAGGAGGGTTTGTGTCCACCTTGAGCTGCTTATGCAGGTTGGAAGGGAGGCATTTCATTGGAATCCTGCTGCCTCTTTCAGTAACCGAACTGACAAGAAAGAGAACGCTTCCAAAGGATTTGGCACTTCTGGGTTTAGGGAAGCAATCCACAGTGTTCAACTTTTCTCCAGGTGGCTTATGGACTGATGGTGTATGTCCAGGATTTAGAAAACAGCAGGAGACAAAGGGTTCCAAGCAGTAATGTCTAGTGTATAAACAACTACACTTGGTCAAACCTGTATACAAGATGCGCAGGAGAGGAGAAAGCAAAGCACAAGCCAAGATTACCTATGAGGGAAGTGATGAAAAGAGTCTCTCAGAAGAAAGATCGGACAACCTCCATCTATAGAATGGACATAGGGACAACATCCCTCTGTGAAAAAACACCAATAAAATAAAAACCTGGATCTCCTTACGTGATCACTGCTCTTCCTGGATTTTAACCAGCATTTTTCTTGTTCCTCAGGCTTTAAATAGGGAGCTCAGCATGGAGCCCCGCACTGGAATAGAAAACTCACCAGTTTGCTGACCCTGGTTCATAGACCCTGGAGAATGTTTGATACAGGAATACTACTAGCCAAAGAAAAGAGAAATGGCATTGATGTGAGAGAGGCAGGTGCCACATGGTTTTGATTTGCCTTGAGCAAACTGGATGCAAATGAAAAGAAATGAAGACTAGGTACTGTGATAGCAATGCCCACTTCAATGAAAACCACCACCTCACTGACATAGGTGCTGGTACAAGGTGTTTAGAGGATGAGGAATCTGTCATATAGATAATGGTTGATGACATTGACATTGCAGAAGGTTGGCCTAAGCTTCTGTCCTGTGTGGGCAGTGGCTCCAGCAGGTCCCATCTCATACATGCGCACACACACACACACACACACCACACACACATGCTTGCACAAACCCAAACCTCAACACCGAACACATCTGATGAGATGTGGTGCTTTATACAATCATGGATTATAAATAGCTACAAAGCAGTCACAGGCCATTAATGTCAACACATAGTATTTAGGAGATGATAATGAAGAGAAAGAAAGTCAGCTGAGTCACGCACCCAACACAGGAGATGATGTTCTTTGATACAAAAGTCAACATCAATAGCAACAGAAATCCATGAAGCATTTGCTGAAGAGGAAACATAGCATTCGGGTGTAAAGGTAAGAACTTAGGCCAGTTAGAGTGATTAGGGCCAGGTTCCCCACCATGGTGACAACTTGTTAACCCAGAAATGGTGAGTTCAGGCCCTAAGAAGTAGTTTCCGCCAGGCATTCCCATATGGGGAGACATGTGCAAAGAAAATGCACCTCCCTTTCAAACTACAAAAGATGGGATGATTCTCATGAGTACCATACACACTAAGTGGTCTGCTAGGGCTGCTGTAACAGAGTACCACAGACTGGGTGGCTTAAACAACAGAAATTAATTTTCTTACCATTCTGGAGGCTAGAAGTCCAAGATCCAGGTGACAGCAGGACTGGTTCCTTCTGAGGGCCTCTCCCCTTGGCTTGTAGATGGCCATCTTCTCCCTGTGCCTTCACACCACCTTCCCTCTGTTGTGTCTGCATCCAAATAGCCTCTTCTTGTAAGGACACCAGTCCTACTAGATTAGGGCCCACCCCAGTGACCTCATTTTAACTTAATTGCCTCTTTAAAGATCCTTTCTCCAAAAAGGTTACATTCTGAGGTACTGGGTGTTAGGACGTCAGCATCTTTTGGGGGAGGGATTCAGCATAGAAGAGTGGAGAAAAGCAAAATGTAGTCCAGTCTCTCCTCTGTTTCTGATTTCCTCCCCGTTTCCCTTCGAGACAAATGGCTTCTGATCATTTGGGGATTTGGGACTTACACCTTTGTAGCAGTGAGTAGAGATGGGACCCTGGCTTCTACTTCCATTCCTATATTTACTCCTCTGCCATTTTTTCCCCGTATTTTGTTTTGTTTTGTTGTTGGTTGGTTGGTTTTTGTTGTTGTTGTGGCAGGTATCCTGCTGGCTCTTCCTTCAAAATACATCTGGCATCCGTCCGTTTCTCACCACCTCCATTGCCTCCACCTGGTCCTAATCTTCATGATCTCTCGCCTGGATTTCTTCATTGGCTCCTTCCTGCTCTGGCTGCTCCCATCCTCAGCCCACCGTGGTTTATTCACCACACTGAAGCCAGATTCAGCCTTCTAAAATGTAAGGCACGCTGTATCTCTGCAATGGCTTTCCACCTCACTCACTGTCCTACAAGATTCCACCGACCTCTGGCCTCCACTTCTTCCGTCTTCACCCCGGGCACCAGCCTCCTTCCTCTGGAAGCCAGAACTTTGCACTTACTGGTCCCTCCGGCTGGAAGGCTCTCCTTCAAGTCTGTTCAAATGCCCTCTTTTTAGCCTCTCCTGAGGCTTTACCTGACCACCCTACTTAAAAATCAGGGTTTCTGGGCTTCCCGGGTGGCGCAGTGGTTGAGAGTCCGCCTGCTGATGCAGGGGACGCAGATTCGTGCCGCGGAGCGGCTGGGCCCGTGAGCCATGGCCGCTGAGCCTGCGCGTCCGGAGCCTGTGCTCCGCAGCGGGAGAGGCCATGGCAGTGAGAGGCCCGCATACCACACACACACAAAAAAACAAAAACAAAAATCAGGGTTTCCCTGGTGGCGCAGTGGTTGAGAGTCCGCTTGCCGATGCAGAGGACACGGGTTCATGCTCCGGTCCGGGAGGATCCCACGTGCCGCGGAGCGGCTGGGCCCGTGAGCCATCGCTGCTGCGCCTGCGCATCCGGAGACTGTGCTCCGCAGCGGGAGAGGCCACGGCAGTGAGAGGCCCGTGTACCGCAAAAAAACCCCACAAAAATAAATAAAAATAAAAAAATAAAAAATCACATCCTCCTAATCCCTCTTCCCTCTCTGCTGTTTTCCCCACAGCACTTGTCACCTCCTAACACAGCACGGAATTTACACTTTATGATATCTGTTCGTTTTTGTCTCTCTCACCCTACTAGGCTATAAGCTCCGAGGGAAGGATCTTTCTTTTTCATTTACTGATGATTTCCAAATACCTACAACAATGCCTACAACATAGTAGGCTCTTGGTAAATATTTGTTGAATAAATAACGAATGAATCAATAATAATAAAGTTCCTGCCTCAAAGGGCCCTTGTGAAACTTACACGAAATAATTAATTTGACTTGCTTTGCAAAGGAAAGGAATTATATAATGAGTACCCACTGGTACTAGATGTTCTGCAAAACAGTTACATGGTTTATCTCGTTTATTCCTCACTATGAATCTCATTCATTCATTCGGTGAGTAATTGTTGTGCACCTACTATGCACTAGGCACTGTTCTAGGCACTGGGGTAAAGCAGTGACAAAACTAGACAAAAACCCCTGTCCTCTGAGAGCTTTCAAGAAGAGACAGACAATACAAATAAAACATAAGGGACTTCCCTGGTGGCGCAGTGGTTGAGTCCGCCTGCCAATGCAGGGGACACGGGTTCGATCCCTGGTCTGGGAGCAACTAAGCCCGTGCGCCACAACTACTGAGCCTGCGTGCCACAACTACTGAAGCTTGTGCTCCTGGAGCCTGTGCTCCGCAATAAGAGAAGCCACCGCAATGAGAAGCCCGCACACCACAACGAAGAGTAGCCCCCGCTCACTGCAACTAGAGAAAGCCCACGCACAGCAACGAAGACCCAATGCAGCCAAAATATAAATAAATAAACAAACAAACAAGCAAATAGAATGTAAAGTGTATGTGATTATCCCTCTTTTTTATGACGAGGAAACTGAGGTGCCCAAGGTCATCTGATTAATGAGTGGCAGAGCCAAGATTCAAATGTAAGTCTTCAAGGTTTATGTGCTCTGTACCTTGTGGACGAAGGCATCCGGGTTTAGGTGGAGTGAAAGCTTGTGGACAAGGCGTGTGGGTCTGGGGTGAGGATGTGGGGTGGTGTCTGGAGGGCTGGCTGAGACTCCCCCCCTTAATTTTTGCTTCCCACTCTATCCCAAGGGCCTCCCCTTCCTCATGATTGACAATCAGATGCATTTTACTTACTGCCATGCTGGTGGGATCCAAATCACAGGCATCTCGTGGGTGGTGGGTAAACTCTTACTTCTTCCCAGATGGTGTCACAGGGGACTCTGGGAGGAGCAGCTGAGCTCAGTCACACCTCCCAGCGGATGGAGTCCTGTTGTAGAGGCTGCCATTCGAGGAGGCAAGGACTTCTGGGGGCATACAGAGGGCAGAGCTTCTGGTAGGGGTGGAGGCCCTGGAGTGGGGCAGGGTAGCCCTGGAGGGGGGCAAGGTAGGGAGCTGGGGGTGCCAACCTGGAGAAGAGCCAACTCGGGGTCATGGTGACACCTTCCCGTGGCTGCCCTGGGCTGAGGGCAGGTGTGCCGTGTGCCCCTAAGGCCAAGCTGGGGAGACAGGGCTCCTGTGAGGAGGGCTCTCCCACAGGGACAGGGGTTGCCTAGGAGGGAGTGATCTCTCCATCTCTGGATGTGGGGGGAAGATGCAAGTGATGCCAGGGTGTTAGGGAGGTACAGAGAGGACCCTTGTTGGCGGGATAAACCCTTTCAGAGACCCCAGCTTCAGAGAAGGGAGAAGATTCTGACTTCCCTTCAGAAGAGCTCCCAGACCAGATGGAGAGGCTGGTCCTCAAGGCCTAGAGCCCAGCCCCAGATCTGCAAGTCCTTTGGGAGGGCCTCTCTAGCCCCACTCCCCAGCACTCAGCTGTGTCCTCAGACCCAGGGTTTGGGTGTCTTCCTGGCAGCCAGTGAAGGTGGGGGACACCATCTGGGGCCTCTGGAAGGTAAGCAGGAGGTTAAAGGAATACCTATGGCCAGAGGACATCATAGAGCTGTCCTTGGGGACCACTCCTGGCAGAACAAATGAGGGTCAAGTCAGTGCCTTTGAAACCCCAAGCTGGGACATTGGGCCTCAGAGGGTCAGCACCCTGAGGATGGAGCAGCTGTATCTGCCCCTCAGTCTTGCCCTCACAAAACCAGCAGTCCGACACATGCTCCTCTGAGGGAATAAAATACCCCACAGTGCTGGTGCAGAGTGCATGGATCATCAGCTAGGGGCTCTAGGGCGCTAGATGGGGAGTCCTTGCAAGCCCACAGGGGCAGGTTGGCTGGAATGGAGATCTGAAACGTCACCTGCTCTCACCCAGGAAGAGGCAGCAACCTCTTTTCAATGCTGATCAGCCCCCACCATCAGGAACACACCTGTAGCCAACAAGGTCGGGCTTATCACTTGCTGCAGCAAAGACTTCCCATCAGGGGATTCCCTGGGGTGTCTCCAAAGGGAGGAGTTAAGGAAGGGGTGCTTATAGGGTTGTGGGGCTGGAGTGAGTCAAAGGATGGTCTCTGGCAGAGATTGGTCAGGATTTGCAAAGCAGGAATTTGCTGGAAGAGTCAGAGATCTTATGTTGAGAACACAGGAGCCCTCGTGGAGAATTACTATTAAATCAGTTTGCCTGTGGTTTTCTCTTGGAACATGTGGGTCTAAATACATGGGTGTTTTCAAGTGTGAGCTTAGTCTGAGATGGACATCACGGCTTGGTCAGGCACTGTTAACTGTTTTGTAAATCAGGTATGTTTTGCAAATTGTGTTCCCAGTTTCAATTCTCAGTCCTACCCCTATCTCACACTCTCCAACAACCTGGCTGACAGCAGGATCATTTTCTTCTCATCACTCCACGGGAGAGAGTCTGGACCCCAGCCCCCATTCCTGCCTCTGCTGCCAGCTCTGGGCAGCAGGGGGCAGCAGGGCAGCATCCATGAACCCAGGACCCACAGTAGACTAAGCACAGCCCGTCAAGGGAGCTGAGCCAGCACTCAGATTGAAGGGATATGTCTGAAGCTCTGAACTGCCCCTTTTGATTTCCTTTGTTCCCAGGAATTCTGGGGACAGGGGACAAAAGGGTGAGGGAAATGGGAAGTAAGGAGGGAGGGAAACTGAAGGAAAGGGAGGAAGAATGGCGAGGGAGAGAAGGAAAGGGGGTCTACAGAGCTGGCAGCTGGATCCCCTCCCCACTCCAATCTCTTCCTGTCATCCCCAACCCTGTCTACTTCTATCTCCTGGTTTTAGTCTGACTCCATGGCAGCCCCTCCTGGTCCCTCTCTTTCTCCCACAGTCTAGGCACCCACCTGTGGCCCTTCTGTCTCCAGGTATCTATGTGGTACCTGCCGGGACAGCCCCTACCCCTCAGACTTCTCCCTCACACACAGATGTGACCACTGTGTGTGACATAAACACAGACATAAACACACACACACACACACACTACCACAGGCTGGGTGACGACTTTTAATTTCCTCCCCCACATTTTGCAATTGCTTTGGTCACAAAGCCTGGTCTGACAGTTTAATCCCACAGTGAGGTAGGACTTTTCATGTGGCTGCTGATTTGGAATTTGGCTCCAGGACATAAATCTGAGGACACAGAGGGGTAAAATACCCACCTACTAAAGTAACCTGAAAACAATTGGGGTTAGATACCTTCTCTGAGTTTATTAGCCTAGCTCTCTACCACCCTTCACTCTTTTTAAACAATTATTATTTATTTAGGTGCACCAGGTCTTAGTTGTGGCAGGTGGGCTCCTTAGTTGCAGCTCACTGTCTCCTTAGTTGTGGCAGGTGGGCTCCTTAAGTTGAGGCATGCACGTGGGATCTAGTTCCCTGACCAGGGATCGAACCTGGGCCCCCTGCATTGGGAGCACAGAGTCTTATCCACTGTGCCACCAGGGAAGTCCCCCACCCATCACTCTTGACTCTACAAGCAGAACACCTGACATCTCTGCAGCTGTGAGTTCACAACCTAGCGGGAGGGGGGAGGGGGCCGGACAAGGGCTTTCCCACTCCCAAGCCAGGTGAGGGAAGCTCTAGGAAAATCACTCAGGGAGGAAAGATGGGTCACACTCAAATCGGTGACTTTGGGATTGTTTAATGAAGAGACTTTTACAAAAGTGTGGTCTGGTGTTTGGGGGATTCCATGCAGAGGGGCACTGATGTCAGGTTGTCAGGATCAGAGAAGCAAGGACAGCAAGAGGGGGCTGTGGCAGTTCTGGGGATGATCCACTGGTCCCTTTCCTCCTCACCTTGCCCCACATCCAGAGGAGAGGGGCACGCAAAGGAGAGGGAGCAGGGTCCTCCCAGCACAGGGGAAGAGGAGGAGGGAGCAGTAAATTAAGTAGGCGATTGGAATTTTAAACTGGACTGAACTTCAGTTGTTATCCAAAAGTGACTCAAAGTTGTGGAGTTTACCAAATATGCAGTTGTGGATGGAAAAGGGACATTAGACGTCATCAAGCAGAGAGAGTCGATGGGAGAAAAATAAAACAGTTGCACATTTGTGCCTCACTGCATGCTCACCGTTCAGTAAACTGGAAAAGGAGGTACTATCAGTTCCATTTTACAGATGAAGAAACTGAGTTTGCAATCACAGGGCTAGTGGTGGCTAAACTGGGCCAGAACCCTGATCTTCCTGCCTCAGCTTCCCTGTGTCCCCAGACCTCCTCCTTTCCCTGAAGCTGCTACTTGGTAACTCTGAGTTCAGCACACACTAAAGTCACAGTTGGTACAAACAGGACTGAATCGGGAGCTCCAAGGTCAGAACCCAAGGTACACCCCCTCTCACCCACATCACTCAGGCTTCTCCCCAGGATGTCCACCCCAGGCCTTCCAAGATGAGCTGTCACTCCCAGGAGGTACAGACCAGTGCTGATGGAGGAAACGGAAGAAGCCAGAGAGCCCTGGCCTCACATTTCGTCTCTATGCTGACCGCTGCATGACCCTGGGTGAGGCACAGGCCTCTCTGGTCTCCCGTCTCTCAATGCAGCCAAATAATCCCTGGGGTCCCTGCCAAGAGGGAAAACTGATTCCAGTTGGTCAGGTCTCCCAGGGGGCTCACATGCTGTTTCACAGTGGCTTTTAGGAGTAACAGGCCCAGGAAGTGATGTCAAGTTTGGGAAGTGAGGAGTAGGGCAGGGAGGCCCAGAGGGTAGAAGCAGGGGCGATACTTTGGGGCAGGCGGATGCCTGCTGGACAATGGTGCAGGGCAGCCATTGTGCTGGGAGTGGAAAATCCTTTTCTGACTTCATCTCCAAGGGCTGAAAATAGTCTCAGGTGAGCCCCTGGGGGCTGGCTCGGTCTGGCCCATTGTTCCTAGCTGGGACAGGGCTGAGACTGGACACCTGGCTGAGCTGGAGCCAAGAGAGAGGCGAGCCCTACTGAAGAGGCTGGAGTGGCCGGGCAGAGCCAGGGCCCGCTGCATATGGGGAAATTGGAAACTGAGGCCCAGAAAGAAAAAATTCACCATGTCACATGGTGCATCAGGACAGAGGAGGATGAGCTCATTTCCCTCACCCTTCACCCCACACCTCAAGCACATACCGCTGGGGAAGGTAAATGCATCCTTCATCCTGCAGCCCAGTGACTCCTGGCCAAGTTCTAGCCTCCACCCCACAGGAGGCAGAAGCATCAGACATTCAACTGGCTCCACTCCAAGGCAATGTGTGGTGCCAGTGGAGTCACTTCACCTTTCTGGTCACTTGATACTAGGGGAGACCCACTGCCCCACTCTAGTCCTCAGAACTGAGGGCTCATGGGGTCTTGGGAGTGCCTGGGGGAGTAGCTGTTAGTTGTGTCTTTGATGAAAAATCTGGGTGGCTGCTGCCCTAAGGTAGGGAGAACTGGAATGTGGGAAGCAAGGTCTTCAGGTTCTATAGAGTGACACAGAGAGGGCAAGCAGTTGGCCTCAGGTCACACAGCAAAAACTGCCCATCCATTGCCTGCTCTGGCCCAGCTCCAGGCCAGTCCTCCAGCCCTGGGTCTCTGACTCTTGGATAAACCAAGGAGAGGCTGCAGCACCCTGTGGTGGGCACCACCAGTCTGGGAGAAATGGTTAAGCCTGCTACCATGGGTGGGTGGGAGCCCTCAAGCCCATAGGGGAGGACTCTGGAAGATCAGAGGCATCCTCGTCTTCCTCCTCCTGCCATCACTTCTCCTTACTGCCCTTCCACAGCCCATCGCCTGGACAAGGTTCTGTAAACACACACAAGCTCATGAGCCTGAGAGCCACCCAGTGCCAAGCAGGGCAGAGGGTGGTCCCACACCTCACCCCAGGATGGACCTGCTCTTTCCCGCCACACCCTGAGGAAGCCTCACCCACAGGGGACACTCTCTTGCTCACTGGCCGGACACACTGTCCTTTCCTTCAACTCACTTATCCCAATGTGGTTACTTATTAAGTTATGTCAACTCCCTGAGGGCAGGGTCCAGCTGGCTCGCCTCTGTATCCCCTTGGCACAGTGCCTGGTGTGTAAACGCTTATCATGTGCCAGGTCCTGTTCTAAGTGCTTCATGTGTATTCATTCAGGTAAGCCTCCCAATGCCCTACGTGGGAGGTAGCATCTCCTTCTAGAAATGAGAAAATGGAGGTGCTGCAAGATTGATTTGCCCAAGGTGCCACAGCTGGAAGAAGTGGAGACAACCCTCAAACGCAGGTGGTCTGGGCAGAGAACGGGTACTCTTAACTCCATCCTCACTAGACTGCCTCTCTCATCTTGAATCACACAAAGGGTCGCTTACAAACTCTCCTGCCCCGCAGGGGTTGCAAGTGGCATGCGATACTGGAAAGGGAACTAATCTGGGCATCAGATGGACCTGAACTCAATCTTGACTCACCCGTTCACTGTCTGTATAACCTGGAGCAAGTCCTCACCTCTCAGAGCCTGTCCTCTCATCTGCTAAATGGGGGTAATAATGTCTATTTTACACGGTGGTGGTAAAGAATAAATAATAATGGATGTGACAGGGCGCTGCCTGGTGCCTGGGACATGGGTTAGTACCTTAGCTCCCTTCCTCAGGGGCCTGGCTCTAAACAGATCAGCCCAAATCTGCCTTGACAAGGGTGGTGGCAGAGGGGTAGCTTTGGTGGCCTGACTTGGACCAAGATAGGAGTAACTGTGTCTGGAGGGCATGTTGGCCAGGGCCTTTCCTAGCCTTTGGAGGGTAAGAGTGTCCTTCCTGGGACAAATGCCACCCGGGGCAGAGACCCCTATGTGCCAGGGCCCCTGCCCCCGTTGCACGGAGCTCACTGAGAAGAGCTGCTGTAGGCCAGTCAGCAGGCATTTACTCCTCCCAGCTGCTCTCCCCGCCCCCCTCCGCCCCAGGTCCCTGGCCTCAGCTCCCCAGCTCCATCAGAGGTGGGAAGAGCTGGGGTGGTGGGGGTGATGGCAGGATTCCCACAAAGGCACTGACCTGCACTAAATGGAGCAGAGCTGCAGGGGCAGCCCGAGCCCCTGGCGCACGACCAGGCACCACGCCGACCTGCTGAGTGACCTTGGACAAGGCCCTGCCCCTCTCTGGCCTTGAGTCTGCAGCTGGGCTGGATAATCCCTGGGGTCCCTGGCAGGGGCTGTGACCTTTCACAGCGTCCTTCAGGAGTCAACAGCCCCAGGAAGTGATGTCAGGGCGACGAGGTGGAGAAAGGGCAGCAAGGCCCAGAGAGTAAGAGGAGATATTTTGAGAGCAGGCAGGTCCCTCCACGTCACTGCTGGACAATGGTCTGGGGCTGGGAGTGGAAAATCCTGTTCTTACTTGGGCTGAAAATAGTATACGGCAACAGAGTAAAGAACCTCACCCACCAGGCAGGGGGCCTGGGCACTGAGAACAAGGCCAGATGTCCACACCGTAGAGCCAGACGGTTTGACTAGGGTCCGCAGGAGGGGCCCTGGGCCTGTCCCTGGTTCCCTTAGGGTCTTCATTCCCCACCCCCACCAGTGCCTGCCACAGGATTAGATGGTGAGTCAGGCCCTCCTGTCCCCTAGCTCCTGTGTCCTTAGAAATCTGTAGGCAGTTGCTTTAAGGAAGGCATCCTGGCACTAGGCCATAGTGTGGTCTCTATGTGCTGTGGGGCTCTCAGTTCTTGGGGTCTCCAGGACAGCTGCTGGAGAGGTAACTGGGCAGGACATGAAAGGAATGGGGACTATAGGGGAACTTGGGCCTGTGGTGGACACAGCCCCATCCCCAACCACAGACAGACACTAGAGAGCCCCCAAAGTCACAATGTATAACTCCCTGCCTCTGAGTCTGAGCAGGGCTGAGGGGGTCAGAGCTCAGCATTAACACTCCTGGCCAGTAGAGTATCTCACCTGGGTAGAGGCACCTTATAAACTGGGATTGGGTTCAGCCTGAGCAGCAGCTGGTAAGAAAGAGATAGGCTCAGGCCTGCAAGAAATGTTCAAGGACAGACTGTAAGACATCATCACAAAAATGCTCATAAGGACACGGGCTACATTAACAGGAGTATAGAACCTAGAATGTGGGAGGTGAGCATTTCACACTACTTTGGGCAAGTCACCCACATTGCACAGTGCAGAGGAATCATTTGGGTCATGGCTTACGACAGGTCCCTGTCCATGGGGGAGCCCATGTGAGCAACCTCTGGGGGGTGCCGTTTTGAAGAGGCAGAGTGGGAAGGGTGGAGAAGTCATAGGAGGTAGGTGTAGGTGGGGTGGGGAGAGAAGGACCTTCCCTCAGGCAGAGTGGGCCCATCGGGCAAGGGCTCTCCCACAGGGAGAGGGAGAGAGAGAGAGAGAGAGAGAGAGAGAGTCCTTATCCTTGAGGTTCAAAGTGAGGTCTGTCAGTTTTGCCCTATTCCTGCCCAAAGGCTAGGGCTGGGCCCTGTCCAGATGAACTCCACACATCTCCAGAGTGGTCCTGGCTAGACCCAGAACCTGTCCCAGGTGACACTTATCTCCCCCACACTAAGCTCTGACCCAGCCTGAGCACCAGACATTATGCCAGGTAGCTGGATTTTCCCAAGAGGCAAAGGACTGGACAGGAAGAGTGAATATCTCCCACGCTTATCCCCAGTGCAAAAGAAACCTCATGGTCAGGGCAAGGAGGGAGCCCTGACTTGGCCTCCTTGTGACCCGCCCACCCTCCCCATTCCTGCCTTGAACCTGGGTACCAACTGCCCAGCCAGCTTCCAGTTCCTGCAGGCCCTGCTCTCCTGCCCCCATGTCTTTGCCTAGAACGCACCTGCACCTGGATGTTCTTCTCTGATGAAGTGCTTTTCTCAGAAGTCCACCCACTCCAGGAAGCCTTCCCTGATGCCCTGGTCCACTGCCTCAACCACTCAGCATTATCCAGTGGTGTGCTAGAGAAACTTGTACCTGCTCTCAAGAGCCCTCTGTTAATTTTTCAGGAATTTTGCAAGGAGGCTGGTATCACATTGGTAGTCTGAAACTGGCTGTGGCAGGAGTATTTGTACCACAGAAACTGGCAACGCTGCAAATAATGGGTTCCCCTCACCCCCGCACCCCCCGCCCAGAGTCAGCTAAATGGTTGAACTTTTACCAGCGCATGACTGGTCATCGCCATTAAATCCTAAACTGGGGGATCCTGAGGACTGGGACCCCACCTGACTCCCCTCTGTACCCAGCAAAACCAGGCATAAAAGCCAGTTAACTTTAAAGTGGAGGATGACCTGGGGTCTGGAGAGTACATTTATATTCCTCGTATGAGGCCACCACTGAGGCAGCGACTGGGGAGGCGGAAGAGAACAGGTTGGAGAAAGGACCCTGGTGTGGATGGTGAGAGCTCCCCAGGCTGTATCCCCAACCTCCAACTACACAGCGGGGTCCGGCTCAGCAGGTAACAACACCTTTAGTACAAGTCCCAGCCTCCAACTGGCTCCCAGCCTCCAGATGGGTTCATGACATCAGTTCCCAGACGTTCATCCCTTGGGCTGGGCGTCCCCCTCAGAGCTGAGCCCACAGTGGCACTCAGACCACTCCGACTCATCGTGGGAACCTCTGGCTCGGCCCTGACTCCTTACCAGCGTCCTCTGGTCAACCTGCGACCCTGTCCCTCCCAGGCAGCTCAGGCACAGGCTTGGCTGTGTGACCTTGGTTAAGTCACTTTCCTCTCTGGGCCTGTTTCTCCACTTGACTTGATTAGTCTGGAGCCCAGCCTAGGTACCTTGGCAGGCACAGCCAGGTATTTATGTGGGATTCAGGCCAGGGGCAGTGCTGGCCCCAAACACTTGCCTTTCTTAAAACCTTACTCCCCACATCTCACCTACAAATGGTGACTCAGGATGTGGGGACTGCTGAGCTCTCTGGACCACAGAGAACAAACTGCGCCCCTGTCAAATGACAGAGCACTGGGGTCACAGCCCCCTTGACCATCCGGCCTGATTCACTGATGGCCCATATCTGGGGAGACTGTCCCATTTGGACAAGTCTACAGTCCCACCCGACACAAACTGGCACAGGCCCAAGGGGTTCCGGTCCTACAGCCGGATGTCCTTAGTGTTTTCACTACCAGGCGGTGTGGACTCTATCTGTCTAGAGTCCTCACTGCTGGCCGAGTCTTCTGTCCTCTTAGTGTCAGTTCTGTTGAACCTATGCAGGCCCAGCCTGCGGCGAAGCTGGGTGGTAGGGGTGGGGTCTGTGGGTGGCTTGGCGTCCCGAGCAAAGCGCACGAGCCTCTGCCCAGCCAGGAAGTAGAGCACGGGGTCAAGGCAACTGTTGGCGCTGGCCAGCGGCCGGGTGATCTTGTAAGCCATGTTGATGGCGTTGAGGGTGTGGCAGCTGAGGTCCAGCGAGCGGAAGGAGTAGTAGAGGGTGCGGGTGACGTGGAAAGGCAGGAAGCAGAGGGCGAAGACAGCTAGCACCACGGCAATGGTGCGCACCGACTTGCGCTTGGCCCGCGGCAGGCCTCCCGAGGTCCCGTGGGTCGGCTTTAGCAGCCGCCGAGCCATGAGCACGTAACAGACCAGGATGATGGCGAAGGGCACCGCGAAGAGCAGGCTCAGCATGACGGAGCTGTAGGCCACGAAGTGGCTGAAGAGCTCGGGTGCCGAGGTGTCGTGGCAGGTAATGCGGCCACCACGTGCACTGGTGGTGACGAAGTAAAGCACGGGTGCCTGGCAGGCCAGCACCAGCACCCACACGGCGACGGCCACCCTGCGGGCGTAGCGGGCCCGGCCCCAGCGCAGCGAGCGCAGTGGACGCAGGACACCCAGGCATCGGTGCACGCTGATGCACGTGAGGAAGAGGATGCTGCAGTAAAGGTTGGTGTAGAAGAGGAAGCGCACCAGCTTGCAGAGCACTGTGCTGAAGGGCCAGTGGTCACCGCGGGCGTAGTAATAGACCAGCAGGGGCAGGGAGGCCGCGTACAGCGCGTCCGACATGGCCAAGTGGAACATGTATGTGGTGGAGGCGTTCCAGGTCTTGAGGCGGCACAGGAAGATGTAGAGAGCCACGGCGTTCAGACACAGCGCGAGCACGCACACCACGCCGTAGGACACAGGCAGTAGCACGTACTTGAAGTTCTCATTGAAGCGGCACTTGTAGCCCAGCTCATCCCCATCCCAGGTGCCATTGATGGTGCCATTCCAGAGGCCCGGGCCTGTGGCCATCGCCCTGAAGGGAAGGGGGTGGTGGGGAGAACGGCCATCAGGACCCAGCAGGGAAGCCTGACACCCCCACCTGACCAGGGCCATGAGGGACCCCAAGTGCCCACAGACTCCCTCGGTTAAGATCTGCCCAACTACGTTCGAGGCTTTTATTGCATCTGATCTGCCTCTCTCCCTGGACCCAGGGGGCCCAGAACCTTGGAACCCTGGAACCTTAAGGATGCATGAGATCCATGACTGTCAGGATCATATAATTCTAACACTTTGGAACAGGGAGAGGCAAAATACCCCCTGAGGGCCAAATCCAGCCTACCAGTCTGTTTTTGTAAATAAAGCTTTATTGGAACACAGCCATGCCCATCTCTTTACATAGAGTTGAATAGTTGTGACAAAGACCATATGTTCCTCAAAGCCCAAAATACTTACCAGCTTGCCTTAAAAAAAAAAATCAGTGACCCTGTTTGAGAACCTCAGGAACACAGAGTTCTAGATCTAGGATTCTGAGCTCTAGAACCTGAGGATCTGGTGGTCCCAAAGGGGTACCATCTGAGATTCACGGAAAGGGGCCTTTGAGGCTGACTGGGTCCACCTCACACCCAGTGCCCACTGCCTGTTTGTGGCCAGTGGGAAGCCCACACCTTCCTGGTGGCATCAGGAAGTTCTTTCCTTTAGCTCAGCTTTCTTCTCTCTGAGGAGGCTCTGGCCCTGTGCCTGGTATTTTGGTATTTGAGGGAGTATTTCCAAGGGTCTCCCTCTTCAGTCATTCATTCACCTCTCAGCAAATATTTTTAGGCACTCCTATTCTGGTACTTTCTGCATCTGTAAACAGAAGTCCTGCTCCCTGGCCTATGAGGCTACCAGATGGGGCTGTGACCCTCCTGAAGATTCCAGGGAAGTCTGGGGTGTAGGTGGTTGTGGGGGCATTGGGGGACTTCTGCTGGGGGGCAAATTCAGCTTCCTCCAGGCTTGCCCAGCTTCTCTTCACGCATCATCACTACCTTGACCTTCTCCTACCTTGTCCCCAGTGAGCATATAACACAGCCCTGATGCCTGACCGCCCAGACAGTGAGCACCTGGAGATCAGGATGCCACCTTCCTCCTCTCCCCACCCCTCCAACGTGACCAAGAGCTCTCTCAGACTATCCCAGTCTGGAAGGCAAAGGTGTGCCCAAAGGTCTCAGAAGGTAGGCTGGAAATCATAACGGGAGTGCCAGAGGGGCAGGTTTGGGACAAACACAAAGAATAACTTTCTAATAGTGTGAAGGGGCAGGGGGAGCTGACATTATTCAAGCCCCACTACTACTATGTGTGCTTTATTCATGTGACTTCATTCTATCCTTACAACACGGTTCAGGGAGCCAGGTTATCATGCCCAGGTTTCCGATAAAGAGGCTGAGACACAGATCATTCAAGTAAGTTGGCCCAGGTCACAGGCTGAGGATAGGCTGCAGTTCCTATCTGGGTCCATCCCACAATGGAAGGGGCTGTAGGAGGAGGTAGTGAACTCTCTGCTTACGGGGGTGTGCCAGCATCTCTCTAGCAGAGTCTGCAGAAGGGCTTGTGCCCTATGTGTGGGTATGTCTGGGATGACAGAGAGGACAGATGTCATGTGTGTCCTCCCCACCCTGAGAATCTGGGGCTGTAAAACCCCTTTCATTTTGGAACCTGGGGTCCTGAGAGGCTGGGGCTTAGAGATTCTGCGGGGCCGGTGACCTCCGCTCCCTTAGACACCGAGCTTCTTGCCCAGCCTGGTCTCCCAGAAGCAGCCTGAGGCCCATGAAGTTAAGATTAAGGGGTGCTGAAGGACACACTGCTCCCTCAGCCTCCTTCTTTCCCCATAACCCTCCCCTTCCCCCATCTTCCCTGCCTCCTATTGTCAGCAAAGATGCTACCAGGAGGCAGGGAGCTTGCACTTGTGACCTCCCTCCCACGGACACAGGCTCCTCCCCAAGGAGCCAGGGCAGATCCAGGGTGAGGAGGTAAGTATGGGGTTGGGGTGGGGGGCGCTGGCAGGGCCAAACTGCTGGGACCCCTCTGTCCTGGGGCCAGGACTCAGGACCCAGCATGAAAGCACTTCCTGTATCCCACTCCACTCCTTGCAGCCCAGTGTCACCTCCACCCTTGCTGCTGGAGCCACTGCATCGGCCTCCCTGTCTCCAGCCTCAGTCCCCCCAGTCCAGAGGGGTCTCTGGAAAAGACAAAGTCATTCTCCTGCTTGAAACCTCCTGTGGCTCCTGTCTGCTCTCAGGAGAAAACCCAGCTCTTCGGTCTGGTACAAGAGGTTTTCATAATCCAGCCTCTGTCACCAGCCGCACCCCCTGTGACCTGCAGTTTCCTGAATGCACCCAATGCTTTTTGCCTCCCAGCCTTATGTTGCTCCTTCAATCTGGGATCCATTCACACCCGTCGCCTCCACCTGTTGAAATTACAACTCTGTCCATCAGCGCAGCAAACTCCAGTGATTAAGAAGAACCCGGCCTCTGGACACAGACTGCCTTTGTTCCCTCATCTGTAAAATGAGGTGAATAACAGAACCTATATCACAGGGCTGCTGTGAGGATTAGGTAATTCGTGTAACACGTTTGGAGCCATGCCTGGCACACAGCAGGTACACTGTGTGTTACGAGCTTCGAGGCTCAGCTCACCTGCGGCTTTTTCCTGAAATCTTTGGGGAGCTCTCTCAGGCCAGGGGTGGAAGAGAGAGATAGAAGGTCCTGGAGGCTGTGAAGCAGGTGAGTGTGGTGGACCAGGGGAATGACTCCAAGGCCCAGGCTGGGGTCAGGCCTGGGGACCTCGTGTGGGAAGAGGTCTGAGAGCTGTTTGAGAGGGTGGTTGGAGAGACTGGCCCAGAGGGAGTTTGCATGGAGGAGGGGCCAGGATGCCTCAGGCTCAGGGGTCGGGAGGAGGGGGAACTCAGTGTCGGGCATGGTAAGTGTGAGATGCCACATCATGGACTGTGGGGAAGGGCGAAGGCTGGGACCAGCAGGTCTGGTGCACTGGGAGATGAGCAGGGGTTGCTGGCTCACAGGAGCTGTAGGAGGAGCCTGGAAGCCCGGGTGTGAGACTAAGAATCTGTGGAGGAGCCATTCTCCCTGGGGACACCGGCTTGGGGTGTGCAGCTCTGCCACAGAGCCCCAGAGGACATCAGGTATTTCCTGCCCTCCTGAGGTTCAGACCTCTCATGGGCTGAATCCCCTGGCCTGGTAGAACTGTGGTTCTCAAACTTCCCCCATGAGGTGCTCTGCCCCACTGGAGACAGGGAGGGTGGCCCCTCTGTACTCCCTGCTCAGGGAGCATCCCCTCAGCTCCACCTCCCCACTGCTGCTCCGCTCCTGCCCAGGTGCTGAGGCCTGCTGGGTCTCTCCTCAGAGTCGGGGTCAGGGCCCTCATCCTCCCTTCATGGTCAACATCTCATTGCTCTACACAGTTTCTTGCTAATTACTCATGATGGAATCTCTGACACTGATGAGAGGGGCAGAAACTTCCCTAAGTCTCTCATGAACCAAGGGAGCTGCCCTTTCCACCTATTTTAAGACATCCTGACCTCCACCCTCACAGGCCAGCTGGGGACTCTATCATTGTGGCCCCTGTCCAGACTGACCCTGCCTGTCCTACCCCTCCACAGGTTGGCCCACCAACCTGTGAGAACATCTTTCCTGCCCCACCCGCTCTGACCAGCCCCTGCTTATGGAGACAGCCAAGTGCCCAGCCCTCAACCCTCTCCACTGCCTCTCCTGACCCCTGATGCCCTTGGGGCCTCACTCTCAGCTCCCCAGGACCAGCTCCCGCCTACCTTTGTCCAACACCACTCACCAGCCCCTCTGTGTCCAGTTCTGGCTGGCCCTGTGCTCAAGAGCTCCTAGTGTGGAGGGAGATGTGAGCCATGTAAGTGCCTGCCAGGCTTTCCTGCCTTTGTGTATTGCTGTTCTTTCTGTCTAGAAAGCCTTTCCAGACCCACACACACTGCACTCTATCCTGCCCATCCCTCAAGGCTCTTCTCAAATGTCACCTCATCTCTGAAGCTCTCCCCCTCCATCACTAATCCCCCAGGGCATTCCTCACACCCTGCTGGGAATTTGTCCTTCCACTCTCTACCCCAACACATTCCAGGTGCTCCTGGAGGGCTGGGTCCATCTGATTCCTTTCTCTGGTCCTATCATCCAGCAAGAGGCCTGATCCAAAGCAGGTATGACATGAATGAGAGAATGAACGAATGAGTGAGTGAATGAATGAATGAAGCAAGCACAAGAGCTATGGGAGGCCAGAGGAGGCTAAGCTTTATGATGGTGGCTCTCCTTTCCCTTATTCCTCTGAGGACCTTTCACAGGACAATGACATTGAAGGATTTCTCAGCAGCTGATCCTAGGTGGCCAGGGGTCATAACAGCCCTCCAGGGGCCCAGCTCACCTGAGGCCTGCTCCTGCCCTAGGCAGGCTCCTGGACTGTCTCTCTTTCAAGAGCCCTGCTCTACTCCGGACACATCAGAGAAATGCCAGAGGGAGGGGAACCGGACCCAGGCATTCTGGAGACGGGTCAGCTCTCTGATCCACATTCCTTTACCTCACCCATCTCTGGTTCAGGAGTTCCTGATCCTAGATCACCACCCGCCTTCACTTTGTAGGGGTCAAGTCTGGGCAGAGCGACTTCCCTGCAGCATTCTCATTTCATCCCTCACCTCATTCCTTGCCAGATGCCGCCATAGAGGTTAAGCTATTTGTTCAATAGCTTGCCAGGAATTGGAAAGATTGGGTTTGATACCCAGGGCTGTCTGGCTCTGAAGCCTGAATTCATCACAGCCTGGGAACGAGGGAGCAGGGCACAGATCCCCTTGATTTACCCCCAGTTCAGTGTATACACATGCACGAGTGCACCAGCCCCAGCCCCCCAGCCTCCCAGCCTCCCAGCCTCCCAGCCTCCCAGCCAGTAGACCCTGCCCTTGCACACCCATACCTGACCAGCCCCTGCTCTCACTGTCAGGATGCTCAGCGCAGGCTCAGATTCCTCACTCATGAATGCACCCGCCTGGACCCCTGGACCGAGCTGCAGGGAACTCTGTGGGAAACAGGAAAAACAGGTCCCCTGGCCTGGGGCCTCGCCCAGCTTCCAGCATTTCTCAGGGCAGGCAGTGCCTGGGCTCCTGAGACAGGGAGGTGGAGACAGCTTGGGCTCTGGGTCACGGGAAGTCAGCCAGGCTGAGCCTTCCCCGGGCTGCCTCCTCTGCTCCAATCTTGGTCTGAAAGAGGCAAAGAGGTGAGCTGGTGTGCTTGTCCCGGTAGACAGGAGTGTCCTCTGCCCACCCTCAACCCCTAGCCGTCCACCCTTAGCTCACATGTTCTAGGGACGGTTGTTCCCAACCTTCAGGCCCAGGTCCCCTTTCACGGGAGGGTGGCTCTGCCAGGCAGAGTCTCCCCCATACCCTGCAGAGTTGAGCTGAGCCTCCAGTGTCCCCTCCCTTGGTCCTGGTCTGGAAACAGTCAATACCCTCCTTGTCCAGTGTACACTTGACAGTACTCTGGCCAATCTAGTTTAGCTCAAGCTGGGTCTCTATCTGGAATACCCTTCCTCCCTCATCCCACCTCTAACCATTCCTCCACAGGTGTTGTAAACACACAAGGACACACACAGGCATGGATACACCTAGATACACAGATACACAGAGATGTACATAGTCATACTCAGATGTATACACACACACTCTCTCCCAGAGTCTTAAACAGTCAGGGCCTGGAACAGCCTTTAGAAATCACCTCTGCCAACCTCCCATTTGACAGAGGAGGAAACTAAGGCCCAAGGCCTCACAATAAGCCAGGGACAGAGCCAAGAGCAGAACCCAGGTCTGGATTCTGGCCCTAGTTTTATGTCTTGCCTGAAGCCCCTCCCACAGAGCAGGCACAGTGCTTCAGTGAGGGGATGGTGACCTGGTGGAGGAACGCCTCTGTGTGGTCAGGTCCCAGCAGAACCTCAGACCCATCTCGGAGAAGAACATCCCCCTCCTTTTTCTCCTGATTTCATTTCCCTGCAATGGGGGAGTGGGGTCTGAGACAGCTGAGCCAGGTCCCCAAGCTGGAAGTACAATGCAAGCATGGAGGAAAGTGGGGAGAGGAGATGGGTGGCTGCAGGAATAGAGCAGGGGGAGGGGGCACTGGAAAGGCCCTGGACCACCGTCTTCCCAGTGCACCTTGCCCCAGGAGTCTCAGGCTGACATTGGCCAGTGGGCTGGTAGCTGTTTGCCAGTCTGTTCTGGAGTCTAGTGACAAGGTGAAAGAAAGAGCTTCACCTTTTCACCCACTCCACCAGGGTCACACCCAGTGTTCTCCTCCTAGGGCGATATCTTCACTCAAAAGACTAAGGTAGAACAACACATGTTCTCAAAGCCACTCTCCCATTTCTGAGAAGGGTCTCTACCATCCATCCTTCCAGGCTTCAAAGCTCCAGTATACCCTTGACAACCTCTCTCTTTCCCACCCATGTGAAACCATCACTCACCAAGCCCTGTCAGTTCGACCAATGCAGTGGCTTAGACGTGCCACTCTTCCCGACCCCGTGGTTTTGAGCCTGCATTTCTCCTCCAGACCATTGCACTAGCCTACTTACTCCCTGCCTCCACTCCTGCCCCTCCTGTCCATCTTTCATACTGCAGTTATGGGTCTTCCTAAACCACACATCTGACCACATACTATGGAGCTCAAAATCCTTCCATGGCTCCCCATTGCCCTCAGGTTGACATCTAAGTTCCTGAGCCTGGCACTCAAAGCCCTGCTGATCTGGTGCCTGCCATCCTCCACACCACTCTCCCTCTCCGCCTCCACCCTCATCTTTCTGTCTCCAACACAGCAAAAGCAGTCCCATGGTCATATCTTTGCTTAGGGATACCCTCCCTTATCTTCTAATGGCTATGTCATAACAAGAGTTGAATGCTTTCTCTGTGCCAAGTTCCATGTTAGATGGCTCCATCAACCTCTTCTCGTTTAGTCCTGAGAATTTCAGAGAGGTTGAATGAGCTCTCCAGGGTCACAGAGCTAGCAAATGGCAGAGCAGCCCCCGTCTGTCTGACTTTAGGAGCTATGCCCCTGACCGTAAGCAGATAAGGTAGGGGTTCCCCAGAGAAAGAAAACCAGGCATGGCTTTCTTGGCATAAGAGAAGCCATATTAGGCCTAGGATTTAAGCCTGGCCAAAAATGCTTGCCCTTGAACAGGTCTCAGTAATTAATGATCTTAAGGGCAAGAGAGGTAGCAATAGCAAATACAATAAATCAGTTGTAAAGATTCCCAGCTCTGTTTCAATGGTAAAGATTAGCCTGAAGCACTTTCTTGAGCAGTTCTGCAAAATTTAAACCCCCCTTGAGGGCTCAACCACCAGATCAACTGGAACCTAAGGAATGATGATGATGACCTTTTCTGACTTGAGTCCTCAGTCAACTAAAGCTTAGACCCTGTCAACCTTTGCCCCAATTATATGCTGAGTTCTCTGCTCATATCCCTTGCAAGTGAATATTCATGTACCCTTAGCTTAAAACTCCCCCAATTTTGCTGTTCGGTGAGACACTGCTTTGGGAAAGGTCCCCGGTGTTCTCCTTACTTGCTGCAAGTAGTAAGTACTTCTCTGTCCCGCTCTTTGTCTGGGTTATGCCTTTTGGCTTGATGCCCATGAAGAGGCGAACCCAGTTTTGGGGTAACTACCTCATACCCTCCAAAGCCCGGATCCTCTCTTCCAGGAAGCTCCCTGACCAGCCCTCTTTGAGCCCCACAGTTTTGCCTGTCTGATTAATTCTCCACCGGAGGGAACATCTTACGGGCAGGACCCAAGATCTACTCTTCCTGGTAGTTCCCCATTGTGAAGCAGCCATGATGGTTACTGTACCCATCTTACAGTTAAAAAAGAAAAACCATCAAGGCCAGAAAGGGTAGCCCAAGATCTCACCCAAGGTCACCAATAAGGCAAGGGCAGAGCCAAGCCTAGCATGCAGACGGACTACCCTCTCCCTTAACCTGGCTCTGTCTCTATCCCACACTGGGTCTTTCTCCCTGTGGTCCCAGGCTAGTGACCCCAAAGCCAGGAGGAGTGACTGGGGCAGTTCCCAGGCTGGTTGCAGAATTTCCAAGGTGGTTGGACAACATTCCAGCTTCCACTAGGGTGGCTCTGGAATGTACTGCCTGCTCCATACCCACCTGGCTGGCCCTGTCCAGTTTGACAGGGGAAAGTGACCCATCACCATTCTGGAAACTCCTGCTGCCTGCCTCTGCTGGGGGTGGAGTGCTGTGAAGGGAAAACAGAGGCTCTGGATCCAGAACACCACTGAGGGGCAGGGGAGGGCACTGGGTGGGTGAGAGATCCCAGTTCTGCCATTCCCAGCTATAGGATCTGGACAAGCCTCAGCTCCACAACTTAACTCTCTATTTCTTTGCAATCTAAGAACAGTACCTGCCTCGTAAGTTTGTCGAGATAACTAAAGGAGATGATTTAGACTCATTTTGTGAAATAATTAAAAGAGATATGATTTTAGCACGTGAAGAAGGCAGGGAGGATGGGGGTATCCCAGGAAGATAAGAGGGGCAGGAAACCCACAGGTATTATGGGCAGAGAAGCAAGGTTACAGCCAGACTGACCACAGATCAAGGTTCCCACACGGAAGGCTATCCTCAGAAGGGAGGGCAGCTTAGGGATCCCCCGCAGGACTTACACCCCACCATACCCCATCACTCACTCACCCTTTACAGGGGCTGCCATACCTACACCTGTCCCTGTGCGGGGCACTTAGGGACTCTGAGGTGGGTCAGACCCTTCCGTGATCTTGAGGAGCTCACTGTCAAGGCTGAGGGTGGAGGGAAGAGGACAGGGGAAGAACCAGAAAGAGTCAGCAACAACTTAAGGTGATGAGAGCTGAAGGAACCAAGAGGGACGCTAATGGGAATGGGGGGCAGGCAGTGATCAGGGAAGGCTTCCTGGAGGAGAGGACACCTGCCTTTGGAAGATGGGTAGGAGTCAAGAGGGTGGAGAGAGAAGAGGAGCAGAGTGAGCGAAAACTGGGGCAATATGTTTGGGAAACTGTCAGTCATCCCTGTGGCTTGAGGGGAGTAGAGAGGACAAGGCTGGGTTCGAGGATAGGAAGAATCTTGGAAGTCATCCTCTGCCCCCTCCCAAATGTCCTCCATGGGGCTGAAGGCCAATAGGCCCCCAGCCTTTTCTGGTGTGCTTTCTGCACCATGAACACTGGGGCTTGTCTGGGGAAATAGCTGAGGGCTAACCTCAGATGTCATCAGCAGGTGCTGTTGTCGTGTGAAGCCTCTGCAGCCTCTGCTGGAGGCCCTGGGTCTCTGTAGCCCCTTCTGGAATCTCTCTCCCCCTTGGGAGCCCTCAGGATCCTGACCGTAGGAGCCACCCATTGGGGTTGAGCTCAGAGCATCTGAGTGTGTGGGTCTCAGGTCAGCTAGGCTGGTCCTCCCACCTTACAGATCAGGAAACTGAGACTCCTGAAGAGAAAGGGCCTTATCAAGGTCTGGTCTTCTAATTTTCAGTGTGGGGTTGAGCACCCCCAAACCCACTCCAGGGCAGGACTCCAAGCCATCTGATCCACCTCTGACACAGCACAGCCCCGCACAGTTGCTAAACTGAACAAGTTCAGAACCGCAATGCCCTGGACCCCACCCCAACCCATCACACTCGAACGTCTCCAGCCATACTCAAGAGGCAAGAACCCTGGGTTCAGGCTCCAACTTGGAACCATCCATGCTGTGCAATCTTGGTCAAGTCAGTTCCACTCTCTGAGCCTCAGGTTCCTCACTGGTCAGACAGGGAGAATCACTGCTACGTAAGACAGCTCATGAGGAATGAGCAAGACAAGGGGGGCAGGTGGGTGCTCCGTGGGGCTAGCAGATCATGTGCTGTCCTAATGTGGAGGCTGCATCTGCCCATCTTGGCACAGAGACCCCGAACACTTCTCAACAGGGGGACTTACCAGGTGACCTAGCAGAGGAGGAGGGGTCATGGTCAGAGGAGTCAGGGAAGCCTCCTAGAAGGGGCCGTGATCAGGTCTGTGGAGAAGCAGGAAGGGTCCAGTTTCGGCGGAAAGAGGGAGAATGGAGACCCCAAGGTAGAAAAAGGGACAAAAGTCTTGGCCAGGATATACGTGAGCCTGTGATTCTGATTGTCTCACTCAGAGTGCTTCCAGGATTTGGAGTTCATTGGTTCTTACAGTCCAGTTCCAGGAGTCTCTGGTTCCAGGAGTGAATGCTAAATGTTTCTTCGCTTCTGTTATTCATTGCTTCTGACAGCTTTGGTTTTGAGATTTTCAGAACCACGGGAGTCTAGACTCTCAGAGTAACACAATCATAAATCGCTTTCCCAGGAGTCACAGTGTCTTAACAAACACTTGCTAATACCCCCATATGCCCAACCTCAGAAAGACCCTGCAAACCCAGACTCAGATCAGACTCTGTCAGGCCCTTGTGGAGCTCCAGTCCGGATGGGGAGAAAGACACAGACATGGACCAAGTCCGCTTGAGTGATTAAGCCATGACTAAGGGAAGCCCTGGGGATATGGAATCCAGAGTAACCTCTAACTGGCGTGGGGATGTAGTCAGGGAGAGCTTCCCTGAGGAGGGGTCATTTGAGCTGGGACTTGAAGGATGATATGGAGTTTGTCAGGTAGACAAAAATGTAGGAGAGCACTGAAGGCAGACGGAGGAGCACGTGCAAAGACGCCGTGGTGTGACAGCGTGGCCTGTCGGGGGAAGACTGGGGGGTCATGTGAAGTTGGAGTGGAGGGTTAGGTGGCACAGAATGTGGGAGGGCCTGAGGTCTCACACGGAAAGGCTTGAAGGCCGGGCTGAGGCCTCAATCCTGAGGAAAATGAGGAGCCCTGGCAGGGCTTAAGCAGGGAAGGACATGGTAGGAGGTGATCTTTGCAAAGATGGTGCCACATGGAAGTTGGATAGGAAAGGGGGGGTCAGAAAGGAGGGATCGGGGGCTTCCCTGGTGGCGCAGTGGTTGAGAGTCCGCCTGCCGATGCAGGGGACACAGGTTTATGCCCCGGTCCGGGAAGATCCCCCATGCCGCGGAGCGGCTGGGCCCGTGAGCCATGGCCGCTGAGCCTGCGCGTCCGGAGCCTGTGCTCCGCAACAGGAGAGGCCACAACGGTGAGAGGCCCGCGTATCGCAAAAAAAAAAAAAAAAAAAAGAAAGAAAGGAGGGATCAAGAAGGAGACTACACACATAATGGTCCAGTGAGGGGACCTGATCCCTTGGCCCTGGATTTCCTTGTGAGATGGAAAGCATCCTTGCTGGCCCACAGCCCAGCCACAGCAAGACTCCTCCCACAAGTTGAGGCTGGGGAGATTGCGCGCTCACCAGGAAGCTGTAGCAACACCAGGATCCTCCCCAAGGCAGGGGGAGGGGAGAGGAGAGGAGAGGGCCCCAGGAAGTCTGAGGGAGGCCCTCGTCCCATGCTCCAGTGCCCAGGCAGTGTCATTGTCACTGTGATGACAGGGCACCAGGGTGGAGCACCAAGGAGGAAGCAGCCGCCCAGAAGGGCCTAGGTTGCCCATCTTCCTAGCAGGGACTCCAGCTACTCACTGGACCAGACACAACTCAGTCCTTGGAGATGGCATGACAGAGGAGTAGAGGAACCCCTCTGCTCAAGAACCAACTGTATCTCTCCATGGAGCAAGATCTTTCTCTTCTATTATACACCTAATTTCACCTGGTCATTCATTTCCCAAACACTCACTGGCACCTTCTCTGTACCCAGCCTGTGCTGGGTGATGTGGACAGAGAGGGACAGTGGGCCCGGCCTGACCTAGTCCTGCAACTGACCTCTAGGATGAGTACAGAGGTCAGGGAAGGCCCCCATAGCCAGTCTCCCAATGGCTGGGAGAGGCCAGACCTGAGGACACAAAGGCAGGCCTAAGAGGAAGGTGTGGGTCAAAAGGTACACCAGACAGACCCACAGAAGGAAGCTGGGGAGAGGAAAGATTTCACCGGGGTGACTGCACCCCCTCTCACCCAGATCAGCAAGGCTTCTCCAGCCCTGTGGGCAGCCTGAGCAGATACTATCTTACCAGCAGCTGGGTAATCAGGCCACAAGCAAGAACTGAAGACGTGTTTTCAGGATGGAATTCAAACTTCCTTCAGCCTGAAAACTAGAGGACCTGGCCTCACCCAGATGGGGCTTCTGTCTTGAATGCGGAGGGATAAGCTAGGTAGGGCAGGTAGGCAGGAATCCCAGCTTTCACCAGCTTTGTGACTTTGGTCAAGGTGCTCTCTGAGCCTTTATTTCCTTATCTGCAAAATGCGAGTAATAATTCCTCCCTTACGGGGCTGGTGGAAGATAAAATGAAGTACATTTATAAAATGTTACTAGTAAGCTGTCTCTGCAGAGAGGGCAGGGAGAGGAAGGCTGTCAATAGTTAAAATTCCAATAACCAGCACGATCCCTCACTATTGCATTTGTGTTCTTGTATCGTCTTCAAAATGCATTTAGGTCTGTAAGTATCACGCGCCTCCCCTGTGCATTGCATTTTACAGCTTACAAGGCCCTTTCCTAGACACTGTCTTAAGAATCCTCATAGCAACCTGCATCCGAAGATACAAGGACCATCACGCCCAATTTACAGATGGCAAAACTGACACCTAAAGGGGCACAGTGGCTCCTCACAGCCAGGAAAGAAGCCAAATCAAAGCCTTCACAGGGTCACCTATGAGGACTTGGTGATGTTCTCACACTCTTTTAGCTGGTCCTTGGAGGATCCAGAAACCTCAAAGTTCTGTGCACCCTGGGCAGGAGGAGGACAAAAAAGGAGGGGCCATAGTCTCACTTTGCAGTCCAAGCTTGGCAACCATGTGTGAGTGTCACCCACCGTGACACTCCAACCCCTCCAACCAGACCCCAGGACAGCCCAAGGTAAGACGAAGTGGAAAGTGATAAGCCTTTCATGCCAGCTGTCCCCTCCCCCCAGCCCCACATACTCTCAGTTCAAGACTTCACTGGTTCTGGCCTCCTTTTAGAGGCTGGCAGGGCAAGAACTGTCCCAAGGTCACCCAGCGTGTTGGGGGCAAAGCTGGGATGAGATCAATTTCAAGTCTCCTGGCTCCTACTAGGGGAGGGAGAGTCCTAACTCTCCCCAAATTCCTCAGCAAGAGCATCTGAGGACTCAGAGAAGTGTTTGGCCACGGGGACAAGGGCTCCAACTTTAAATAATGCCTGGATGGTTCTGGTGTCAATCTCACAAATGCCCTAAGCTTCTCTTACTCAACACTACTCAATCCATTCTCCACGCTGCAACCAGAGAGATCTTTCTGAAATGCTGTTCTGACCATGCCCTGCTCACAAAACTTCCAAGGCTCACTATTGCCTTCTGGATGAAATCCACGTTTTCAGCTTGTGCACCCTGAGTCCTGTAGTGCCCCAGGACACACTGTTCTGACAATCTGTGCACCCATTCTGGTGACCTGATTCTGGTTTCCCCTTCTTTGTAATGACGTGGAGCTCCACTGTAGACAGGCTTTCACTGGGGAAGCTGGGGACAGGGGGCAGGGGTTAGGGGCTGCTGCTGCTCTCCCAGTTTAGCTCAGCACTGTGCAGGGTCCTGGCAACACAAAAATGAGTGAGACCCAGTTCCTGCCCTCCAGGGGTCCCCAGACCTTGGGAGGGGGAAGGAGGAGACAGACAGAGACCGTAACAGTCCAAGGTGGGACCAGGACTGCAAGAGCCCAGAAGAGGCTCCAACCCAGCTGGGGGAATCAAGGAAGGCTTCCCAGAGGAGGGGGCATCTGAACTGGTCTCCAAGGCTGAATAGTTCTCCAACTGAAGAAGATGAGAGTAGGAGGGCAGTTCAGGCAGTGAGTATAGAATATGCAATGGTCCAGAAGCAAGAAACTGACTACTGCGCACAGCAGATTACATGCATTTACTAGAGGGTGAAGAGTCAGGCAGGAGAGGTGGCTGGAGAAGGTGGCAAGGACCAGTTCTCAGGGGCCTTGAGTCCCAGGCCAAGGGGCTCAGGCTTAGTCCAGTGGAAGTCCTGTGAAAGTTTAGCCCAAGGAGGAGAATGATTGGGATTTGGGTTTCAGGAAGTTCCCTCCAGGAACTGATCCCCCCACCCCCAAGCATTGAGCCTGCCCAGGAGGATATTTGTGTTGAACATGACCCACACACCAGCTCTACAACTGTCCTCATGTTCCACATCATTATTACTCCCCCTTTACAGACGAGGCCACTGAGGCTCAGAGAAGGGACATGCCTTGCCCACGGTCACACAGTGTACAAGGCACGGTGGAGTATAGCTCTCTGGGTCTCCAGAGAGCTTTCAGGGGGCTCTGTCTGCTCAAAGACTCTCTTTCCCAGCCGCTCCCACCAATAGTTAGCTGAGACTTTATCTGGGCCCCACCCTGACCCTCAAAAGCTCCCCATTATTCCAGCCTAGATCCCAAAAAAGTGGGCACTTCAGGCTGTGGGCCCAGGGAAGCTGGGGATGCATGATGAAAGGAACAGCTGCCATCAGTCCCACAGACTCCAAACTGGCAGTTCTGGTTCACAGCAGGGCCTGGCCCTTGGGTCTGGCTCCTGGCGACCCCAAGCCTGACACCTGCAGCCCTAGTTGGGGTGGGGAGAGAGGGAACTGTCTTTCTCCAGACTGATCCTTCGTACCGCAGCCTGCCAGATTAAAACTGCCCTGACAGAGGGTTAACTGTCCTTCTAGGCCTCTAGGGTCTGGCTCTGGCCCCCCCAAGTCTTGCCGATGCCCAGGCGAGGTTGCCCCCCAGAGCTCCCCTGGAGGGAGGGGGCTCAGCGGGCCTCCAAGGCTGGCCTGTCTCTGGCCCTGGTCCCATGCTGCCGGGGCGCCCACACCAGAGCACAAACACAAACAAGTTCCACAGGTTCAGCAACTCGACCCCGCAGGGGCGCACTCACTCACCCAGTGACAAAGACTTTCCCAAATACGCGGACGCACATTTACCCGGGTATCCGTGCACGTTCACCCGGGTATCCGTGCGGGTATCCGTCCACATTCCCCAAGATCGAAGCTCCAGTGGAGACCCAGCTCTACCACGGACCTGCCGGAGCGCTCACACCGGCTGGGAACCGCGCCTCCTCGGCCAGCCCCGCGCGCTCCGCTCTGCCTGCCCGGTGCCGGCTGAGGCGCCACCGGCCGCGTATTCGGGCCCGCCCGCTGCCGTCTCCTCGTCTCCGGGCCCTGCAGGCGGCCCGCTCTCACCTCGCAGGGCGCTCGTCAGCCCGCAGTGCCCCGACCGCGACTCCCGGTTGCCAGCGCCAGCGTCCAGTCGCCGCGGCGGGGACCCACGGGCCTGAGAGCCCCGCCCGGCTTCCTACCCTGCCGGGTCAGGCCGGGGGCGGGACGGACTCTGGACAGACCCAGGCACAGCCATCACCACCTCCCGTCACGACAGACACTCCGCCAACCACTTGGGGACGCTGCCGGGCGATAGGGCCGCGGGGTCAGGGCGTCCGCTTCGGGTGCTGCCCGGGGAGGGGCTGGCGGCGACTGTCCTACCGCCTGGGGACCGAGGCTCCCTGGGCTTCCTCATATGAGATGATGAGTGGTTTTCAGAGACGCTAAAGTTTTGCAAAGTTTGGCATTCTTGTGGCCCTTGTCGCTGCCCACCGCGAGACCTTCCCCGAACCCGTGTCCACTCTTCCCAGGCACCTTGCTCAGAGCACTTGCCTCCTATTTCCAGGAGGAAATCCGGGCATTCAGGGTTCTGACTCTCCACCTCTGGGGAGGAGGGTGGGGGGAGCCTCCCCTGTGCTCTCTGTGCTTAATCTCAGCCAAAAAGAGTCACTAGAAATTTCCTGAACACTCGGCTTTTCTTGGTCCATCATCTTCAGCTGCTTCCCTTGAGCTGCCTTCTCAGACGACTCCAGACACAGACATCACTCCCTTCTCTACCCTCAACCCCACTCCCGTGGCTCCTGTGGCCAGGGACCCTATGTCTGTCCCTTTCCTGGACTGTGAGCTCCAGGAGAGCAGGGACCAGGTCTGTCTGCCTTCTTCTCACTGGTCCCAGAGGTCCCAGGAGTTGTTCAATACTTGTTGGATGTTTGAATGGATGAATGAATGAATGCCCCCCTCTCTCTCATTCTGGTCTAGGCGTCAGGAGTGCATGTTCTGGCTCAGCTTCAGCACTGACTCTGGGAGACCTTGACCCAGTTCCAGCCCCTTTCAGGGCCTCCTTTTCTGTGAATTAGAGGCAATTACACTCACCCTCCCAACAACCAGTGACCTTCCATGTATGGCTTTAGACAGTCAGTGTCTGGACCAGTGCACAGGAGGTCTGTTTCTGTGGCCAAGGAGCTTGCCCAGGGCCCTGGGACCTTGAGTCCTGCTGGGCTCCACATCAGCTGACTGCGGCCTGGCTGCAGCCTTGCCAGGAGCAGGAGCAGGGTGGACACACAGTCCTGTGTGGCTCAGCCGCCTCGGCAGTGCCCCAGGGACCTTCACCCGGGAGACACAAAGGCCTCTTGTCCAGCCTCCTCCACATATTGTCCAAGCTGGTCCATGCAGCTTCTAGGGGGCTAGGAATCTCTGTGGCCCCTACTTACAGAGTCCGGGCCTTGGGGTCTCAGTGTGCGGAACGCCCCCTGGACACTGGAGGCCTCAGCCACGCCCCTTCTTGCCCCTCCCATCAGCCCTCTACTGTAACTGCTATTTAGGTCCAGAGAAAAAATTCCTTTGTTACCATTATGAGGAGCCAGGGCTCTGCCGCAGCCTCCAGTCGACAGGAAGGTGGGCAGCCCAGGTTCTGCTCCTGCTCTGGTCAAGTCCCGTACTTTACAGCAGAAGAAACTGCATCCCTGAGAAACACAGGGTCTGAGCTACCACAACAGGTGACTTAGGCCTGAGGCACAGAGGCAAGGGATTTGCCCTTGAACACCACAGCCTTGAGTCCCATCTTGCCTCACCTCCTTTGATACTTCTCTGAGCCTCAGTTTCTTCTTCTGCAAAATGGCAATAATGATCCCTTTTTCAGTGGCCCATCTGGTGTCCTTTTTCCAGGGTTTTGCCCATCATCCCCAGTGACCTTGGTTCAAAGGGTTGGGATTCCCCTCTAATAAGGGGCTGGAAGTCTAGGTCTCCTGACATCTTTCCCTGGGCTTTGGAGATCATCCAGTCCAGCAGGCTCCAAATCCCCCAGCTGAGTCTCCTCTACTTAGGGCAGCCTGAGGAGCCCCCATCCCACTTCAACCTGAGCTCCTTTGCTTTTCTCTTTGTATTTACTTACATTTTCTTGTAAGAGTTTGATGAACCATGATCCGGCTGGGAACTGAGGCCCAGCGAGTCCCATAGCAAGCCCCACACAAGGCTCCGTGACAGCTGGGTGGAAGAGCATGCAACCAAGCCAGGTCGCCGCGGCGGGGACCGAGGCGGGCTAGTGGCGAAGGCCCAGACACGTCATGGTCCCCACGAGGAGGGGGGACCACGAGAGGAAGCAGGGAGCAAGGCTCCATTAGCAGCAGCGGGTCAGGATGGGGAGGGCAAGCCCAGGAGTGCTTCTCGCCAGGCATTAGGAGGCTTCCTGCCTCTCCAACCCTGAGGAGGCATTTGGCTCTCTCAAGACTTCTCATCTTCCCTCTCTGACTGCTCTCATCTCCCCTGAGAAAACCCACTCTGAGAATTTGTGCTGGGGGTGGAGCCCCGGCCCCGGCTCAGGTCTTGTTGCTCAGCTGGGACGTGACACCTCCAAGCCCTCCTTCACAGGTGCCATTACCCCCCTTAGCCATTGCCTGCCTTACACCCTCTGGTGGCCACCACCACCCTCAAGATAAATCCTGGCTCTGCAGGCGACCACACCAGGCCTTTCCCCCCCCACCCCACCTCCCCTCCTGCCTCTGCTCCAGTCACACTGCAGTGCTGAGCCCTCACTCGCCTCCTGCCTGGCACTTGCAGCTCCCCCTGCCTGTGCCCCTTGATGCTTCTCCACCCTTGGCCCTTTCCCCTAACTCCCCACCATGGCTCCTCTAAGTCCCAGCCCAGGTGCCCCATCAGGTACCTCCCTCTGTCACATCACTTACCACAGTCTTATCACCGTCGATATCTATCTCCTCCTCTAATGGGGATCTGCTTGAGGGTAGGGCTAGGGTCCCTCCTGTTCACAGTTAAATGTCCAGTACACAGCACTGTCTGTCACCCGGGCAACCTCAATGAATATTTATTGTATGAGTAAATGAGTAAGAACTCTACTGATCACCTTCTTTGTGCTTGTCATTGTCTCTTTTTTTATATAAATTTATTTATTTATTTATTTTTGGCTGTGTTGGGTCTTCACTGCTGTGCGCAGGCTTTCTCTAGTTGTGACGAGTGGGGGTTACTCCTCGTTGCGGTGCGTGGGCTTCTCATTGCTGTGGCTTCTCTTGTCGCAGAGCATGGGCTCTAGGCGCACGGCCTTCAGTAGTTGTGAGTCGCGGGCTCTAGGGCGCGGGCTCTAGGTCGCAGGCTCAGTAGTTGTGGCACACAGGCTTAGATGCTCCACGGCATGTGGGATCTTCCTAGACCAGGGATCGGACCCATGTCCCCTGCATTGGCAGGCGGATTCTCAACCACTGCGCCACCAGGGAAGCCCTAGTCATTGTCTTAAAGTATCTAATTTAATCTTCACCAGAACCCTAAGAGGTAAGTGTTATCTTTATCATTTTACATATAGGGAAACTGAAGTGCAGAAAGTGGAAGTGAATGTCCAAATCACACAGTGAGTCTGTGGTAGGTCTCCTGGCCCTGAAACTGCAGTGGGCTGGGAAGGAAGGCCCTGCTGAGTTCCCGGAGTGATGACTGAGCCATGGCACTGGGACCCACGCTGCAGCTCTGGTTACACAGGGCTGGGCTGGCTCCAGCAGCCTTGTCTTGCTAGCTCTCTGGACTGCTGCATCGGCCTGGACCATCCCTGCCTCCCTCACCGACCGGGAACTGTGCTCCTCAGATTTCCAGGGCAGGGGCCAGGCCTCTGATGTCAAATGCGGCCTGGAAGCTCTGGCTCTTGGCATGCCAAGATGCTGGCACCCAGGGGAGGCAGCCCCAGAGGCAGGAAGCCTGGTCCAGGCCTAGGCAAGCCTCTGTTCTACCTTTCTACGAGCAGGACCAGCTACATAATTTGAGGGACCCAGGGCAAAATGAAAATGCAGGCCCCTTATTCAAAAATTAGTATGAATCTCAAGATGGGACAGTAGAGCATTAAATCAAGTACAGGGACCTTCAAAGCATGGGTCAACGCCTGTGAAGCCAGTCCTATCCTCAGAACTTGGTTTCTTCATCTGTCAAAT
Source organism: Stenella coeruleoalba (assembly GCF_951394435.1). NCBI lineage: Eukaryota > Metazoa > Chordata > Mammalia > Artiodactyla > Delphinidae > Stenella > Stenella coeruleoalba. The sequence continues at coordinate 50,904,634 of NC_137154.1, read as the reverse complement.
GATGGCCACCTGGCCAGGCAGTGATAAGGATGAGGTGGGAGATGTAATCAGGAGTTTCAGTGGACAGCGTGAGGTTGGGTAGGGGTCCGTGTGGCCATCATTTGTTGTTTACCTCCCAGCACTAACTAGCAGACCAATTCTTGTCAGGAGTTTGATTCCTCACACAGCTCCTTTTCATGAACTAAAAACTAAGGCTCAGGCAAAATGGCTTGGTCAGGGTCACACAGAGACTCAGTGGGGGAAGCCAAGATCAGAGCCCTGGCCAGTCTCTCTGCAAAATTGGTGCTTTTTGTAACACAGGCAGAGAGAGAAGGGCAAGAGGGAGGGGGTTGCTGCTCAGGACAAAGAAGGCCACTGTGCAGACACAAAGACCTGACCACAGAGGCCCCTGCAGGGGCTGGGCCAGATGGGTGGATAGAAAAGCCCCTTGGTGACTGGGGGAGGTGCCAGGAGCTGCCTCCCAGCCTCTCCCTGGTTGTGATGGGGGTGGGGAGGAGGTGGCAAGCAGAAGCTGGGAAATGGGGCAAGGAGGAGAAACAGACTCAGGGCCAGGCCCCTTATCCCAACCCCAGGCCCAGGCCACCAGAGCCAGAGCTCCCCACTCTGCCTCTCCCCAGCTTCTCCTGGGCAGCCTGCCAGCTGAAGCCCCCCCGCCCCCGCACACCACCCACCACCTTGCTTTCCCCCACCTCAGTGAGAGTGGGGCTCGTCAGGGAGCTGACCATCTGACAGCTCCAACCTTACCATCCTGCTCAGAAACTTCTGGCTACTCTCCATCCCCCACAGCGGGAGGAAGCATAAGTACCTCAGTGTGTCATTCAAGGTCCTTCGTGACCTGCCCTGTTGACCTTTCCACACCCCCCCGTCCCCACTCCCTATCAGCCTTCCACAACCTAGTCACATGAGGCATCCCACAGTTTTCCAAATCACTCAGTCCGTTCACACAAAACCCTGCGTTTGCTCATGCTTTTCCTTCCTCCTGGAGAGATCTTTCCCCCTGCTCATTGCTGACTGGAATCCTTTCTCCTTCACTAACCAGTTCAAGGCCCCCTCTACCAGACAGCTTTCCGCTACCCCCACGGTTGGATGTAACCTCCGCTCTGCCCCCAATGTTGGATTCACCCATTCTTTTGCAGAGCTTACCCCAGTCTGGCTTGAGTAGTTTGGATCCATAAAGCCTGCCTGGAGGAGGGGGCATTTGAGCTGGGCCTTAAAGAGTAGGTGGACTTGACTGGTGGATGACAGTGGTAAGCAACCAACAAGAGCTCACAGAACCAGCTCTCTCTCAAACAGTTTATTTAAATCAATCTATTTGGTTCAGATAGCAAGGGGTCCATAGTTCAGAATGGCAGGAGGTGAGTGTGGGGGGCCGGGTCAAGGGATAGATAAACTGCAAGGGCCAAGTCATGACAGGTTTTATATGACATACCATGGACATTTTTTTGTTTGCTTGTTTAAAACACACCTGAATTTATTTCTCAGCTCTATGGTTTACTAAGTAATTCTGCTTTTATCTTTATTATTTTCTTCCCTTTAATTACCTTGGGGTAGCTTTTCTGTTCTTTTTCTACAATCTTATTAAAGTGAATGCCTATTTTGTTTCTTGGCATTTTTTTAAATAACATAAGTATTTAAAGCTATGTTTTCCCTCTGAATTTAGCTTTGGCTGCACATTGTACGTTTTGATATGTAAAGTTTTCTTTATCATTATTTTATAAATAGTTGGTCATTGAATTTTTTATTTCTCTTTGACCCAGTAAAAGTCTTTTTAGGGGAATATTTAGGCTTAGGAGTTGTTTGTTTTGTTTAAAAGGAATATTGTGTTATGAATTTCTAGTTTTATTTCAGGTGTATAGTGGGACGTTGGTTTAATTAAAGTCTGTAGTTTATGTATATTTTATTTTTTAGGATTTACTTTTTATGTGTTCTATGGAATTTTTAAAAGGAGATGTGTGTTCACTTTTTATAGGATCCATCTTTTGATATTTTATTAGTTTAGTTGAACCATACACATACACACACATACATTTTAAAATAATGTATATCCATATTTATTTTTAGCCTATGTAACCTATCAGACTGATAATGATGTATCTCTTAATACTTTTTTATTTACATTAACTTCTCCTTCTATTTGTACTTCATCTATTTTGATGCTCTATGATTCAATATATAAAAGCCTTCCTCATTATGGATTTTTTTTTTTTTTTTTTTGGCTGCGGGCAGGCTTTCTTTAGTTGCAGTGAAGGGGGGCTACTCTTTGTTACGGTGCACGGGCTTCTCATCGCGGTGGCTTCTCTTGCTGTGGAGCACGGGCTCTAGGCTCAGGCTTCAGTAGTTGCAGCGCGCAGGCTCAGTACTTGTGACATGCAGACCCTAGAGGGCACAGGCTTCAGTAGTTGTGGGGCATAGGCTCAGTAGTTGTGGCACAAGGGCTTAGTTGCTCCACGGCATGTGAGATCTTCCCGGACCAGGGATCGAACCTGTGTCCCCTGCATTTGCAGGTGGATTCTCAACCACTGCACCACCAGGGAAGTCCATGGATTGTATTTTTTAAATGAATAAAAGTATCCCCCTTTTAGCCCATTTAATGCTTTTAGTCACAATTTTTATTGTTTCTTATATCACTCTTACCATCCCCTACTTTGCACTTACCTAACATAGCTTTGTTTGTGGTTTTTAATGTAAATTTTCTTTGTCTTTTAACTTTTTTACTTAAAATTTTGAATGAATAATGTATCTACGTTTCAACAATTAAAAATACAAGAAAAAAAGATATACAGAGAAAAGCCTCCCTCCATTCTCCATTATTCATCTACCCACTTCCCACTTCTCCCTTCACCCATAAGCTGGAAAGTGGTTTCATTATTTTCTTGTGTATCCTTGAGTTTCTCTGTGCAAATACAAATATTTCTACTTATTTTCCTTTTTATTTAAACGCAATCCATTTTATTTTTTTATTTTTTTTATTTTTGTGTTTTTGCGGTACACGGGCCTCTCACTGTTGTGGCCTCTCCCGTTGCGGAGCACAGGCTCCGGACACGCAGGCTCAGCGGCCATGGCTCACAGGCCCAGCCACTCCGCGGCATGTGGGATCTACCCAGACCAGGGCACGAACCCGTGTCCCCTGCATCGGCAGGTGGACTCTCAACCACTGCGCCACCAGGGAAGCCCTAATTTATTTTTATTTATTTATTTTTGGCTGCATTGGGTCTTCGTTGCTGTGTGCGGGCTCTCTCTAGTTATGGTGAGCAAGGGTTGCTCAGCAGTTGTGGTGCAGGGGCTTAGCCGCTCTGCAGCATGTGGGATCCTCCTGGACCAGGACTCGAACCCACATCCCCCACATTGGCAGGTAAACCCTCAACCACTGCGCCACCAGGGAAGTCCCTATTTTCCTTTTTTTAAAACACAAACATAACATACACAATACACAGAATCTTGCATTTTATCACTCAATTGTACCTCGGGGATTTTTCTTAATCTTCCTTCTTCAACTTGCACATTGCAAGTTTCCTCATCCTTTCTAGGGGCTGCAGAGTATCCCATCGTATAGAGGTTCCAGAATGTATTTAACCAATTCTGTGTTGGTAGACATTTGGATTGTTTCCAATTTTTGCTCGTACAAACAATGTTGCATTGAATAGCTGTGTGCATACTTTTTGTCCATGTAGGAAAATTTCACAGAAATATTATTACTAAATCAAAAATATTGTGCATTTGTAAATTTGATAACTACTGCTGAATTGCATGTCATTGGGTTGTACCAATTTACCCTCCCATCAGCACTGTGAGAGAACTTATTTCTCCATAGCTTCACCAACACCGTGACAGCAAACTTTAGCAATTTTGCCAATCTGACAGGTGAAAAATCTTGTCTCGGTGTATTTGGATTTGCATTTCTCTTATTTTGAGCACATCTTTTCATAACAAAAGAGGCACTTAAGATCTAAGTGCATTTCTTTTTCTATTATATCCTTTAACCATTTTTCTATTAGGTTGTTGGGCTTATTGATTCCAATTAGCTTTTTATATGTTAGGAAGATTATCTATCCCTCTGTTATCTGAATTAAAAATGGTTCTTCCCAACTTATCATTTGTCTTTTGATTTACTTAGGTTTTTCTTTTTTAATTGTAGAAGTTTTTATTTTTCTGCTGTTGAATTGATCAATCTTTTCTCTTATGGTTTCTCGATTTTGAGCCATAATTAGAAAATCCTTTCCTACTCTAAGATCTTTTCCCCATGTTTTCTTTTAATACTCATATCCTATTTTTTACATATATATCTTTACTACACTTGGACATTATGTGTATTTGAAGTATTTCTTATAAGCAGAATATAGTCTAGTTGAATTTTATTTTTAAACATGAGGCTGAGAATCTTTGCCTAGCATAGCATAATTTATTTATATCTATTTCATAACTGATGTAGTCTCATTTTACTTCTTTATTTTCGTGTTTCCTTATTGCTTTGTTTTTTCTTCTCTGCTATACATTCTAGGTTTTTCTTGTTTTTATCTTCTATAATGGTTTAGAAAGTAGAGCTCCAGTTTGTAATTCTATAAGCCTTCAGATTGTCAAGCACATATATTTAAACTCATATGTACCCAGTTACTAAAGTCAATAAAATGTGTCACTTATTATGTGCTAGACACGGTGCTGGCTGCTTTCCCTGAGTCTCTACTGCTGTCTGCATTTTACAGACAAGGAAACAAAGCTCAGAGTGCCTAAGTAGCCTTCCCAATTTTCGATGATCTCCTCTGGATGATACGAAATTTAGTAGGCTTCAGGCCATCAGGGCCACCCCTGGAGCTGGAATGGAAGAAATCTCACTTAAACAACATGGCTGAAAAGGAAGGAGGAGTGAATTCTTCGAAGTCAAATCCCCAAAGGATTCAAAAATCCCCACAGTGGATTTCACAAGGGCCTCACAACCCTGTGATATCAAACTATTGGATTCCTGCCAGTCTGATAGGTGAAAAATCACATTTCCTGTAGTTTGGGTTTGCATTTCTCTTATGAGGGAAACAAGCATCCTTTCATGTTTGCAAGCCATTTGCATTTCCATTTCTATAAACTGCTTGTTCACATCCTTTGCCCACTTGGGAAGCATCCAGCAAATAACCACTATATCAAAGCTTCCTGGGGCATGTGTTTGTTTTGAGAATACCAAGCAGATGACTTTTAGAGGTTTATTCTGTTTCTCATAGAAAATCATTTCAGACATAACAAACTCTTCATCTGAATTTTCAGAACAGTTTTCTTCCTCCTGTGTGTAGGATCTTTTCACAGGTCCCGTGTCGATTGTTTTTGTTCACTCTTGCTCCACCAGGCAGAGAAAAGGCCAGGCCATGCACCGCCTCCTGCCCCTCTCAGCTTTACGTTGCATTGCTTAATAATGGTGGAAGTCTCAATCCCACCGTGAAACAGATGTTGTAGACACAAAAAAAGAGAAGTTGATGGGGTTTATTAGGGAATTATCACCAACATCATCAATAATAGCTGGAACTTAAATATCACTATCTATCTATATTTATATCTATATCTAGTGTATATTATATGTAGTATATAGCATATATAGTATAATATATAGTATAGTATATACAGGGACACTTATTTATATATATGTATGTGTATATGTATATATACTAAATATATACACACTAAATTTACACACATGCACGTAAATTTAGTTCTCACAACAATGCTCTAAATTGGTATTACTACTATCCCCATTTTACAGGTGACAAAGGTGAGGCACAGAGAGGTTAGGTTACTTGCCCAAGCTCACACAGTTAATAACTGATGGAGCCAGGACTCTACCATGACTTTCTGACGCTGGAATCCATGCCCTCAACAACCCTGATGGTTGGGGTATGGCCAAAAGTCCATTTAGTCATTGCTGTCCCTGTGTCCCTGAGAGAAGAGTAAGCAGTGGGTGTTAGTCTGTTTTATTTACTTTGGAACCATTGGTTCTTCATTCATTAATTCATTTAATCCTATGATTCATTCATTCAACAAATATGTATTGAGTGCCTATTATGTGCCAAGGCATGTGCTAGGTGCCAGAGGCATCAAGATAAATTTTAGACATGGTTCTTGTCCTTAAGGAGCTTGCAGTAAAGGAGAAGGGAGGCACGTGGTCAGTTAATGACACAGTATGACACATGCTATTCTGTTTCAGAGGGAGAAGCAAGTGGTGTGTCATCCAAGAATGTGTTTCTCAATCTGTCCCTGTCTACCATCTAGTTAGTGCAATTTCTCCCTCACACTTTGCCTTATGATCCTCTCTTATCTTTAGTTTATATAGTATCATGGCAAGTTTTTGTATTATTGCTTATCTTCCTGATCATTTCACAGGGAAAATGATAGTGGAATGATCAGTCATGTCTAGCCTAATTTTTTTTTTTCATCCAAGAAACATAGCCTTGTTCCTGAGAGTGATGGGGAGCCAGGAAGGGTTCTGAGTAGGACAGACGGGCACTTTAGAATGAGGTCTCTGGATGTAGTGTGGAAAATAAATTGGATGGGGGAGGTGAGGCAGGCAGTGCAATGAGAAGGCTGCTCAATAGTTCAGGTGGAGGATGAGATCTGAGCAAATGCTGTGGCTGGGGGAAAGGGGAAGGGTATGGATCCAAGGAATATTAAGGGAATGGAATTCAAGGGATTTACTAATTCATCCAATAATGTTTAATGAGCAGCTACTAAGGGCTGGCACTGTGCCAGGTGCCAGGAATACAGCAGAAAACAAGATAGACACAGTCCCTGCTTTCATTCAGTCTAGAAGGAAAAGATAGACAATTGGAGCTTTTACAATAAAAGATAATAAATGATGTGACAGGACACTACAGAATAACAGAAGGGAGACATGGAGGGTGTGAGGGAGGAGTCCAGACTGATGCCTGGATTTCTGCCTTGGCTGTAGAAGTAGATGGTGGTATCATTATCTGAGCCAGGGAACTCAGGAGGGCAGAACCCCATGGATGTCTCTTGGAGTCCCCCAAGCCCAGGACACGCAGGAGAAGGGGAGGTGGTGAGCAAATGACCATTGAATGAATAAATAAATGGATGAGGGCTTGTGGATACTCCCCAGCCCCCAACCTGACTCTGAAAGAGGAAGATGGGGAGTGGTCCAGAAAGAAACTTGAAGTTTCAGGAATCCCAGTGGTTACTCAATACCTGCAAACCACTAACCTCTTTTCAGTTACCCAACGGGCTACATGCGGCAGCTGTCACTTTCTTCTGATGTCCAGCAACCAGAGCTGGGCTGCCATGACTCAATATATTTGGGGCCTGGGCAGCAGGCAGACTCAGCATAGCCCTTGGTTATTCAGAGGACATCAGCCTGGGCCCCACAGAGTGCTGGAGGAACTGAGGGAGGAGAGAACCAGCCTTGCAAAGTCCGTGGGTACATGTCCCCCGAGTTGGGGACCCTTCCTCTGGCTCCCGCATCCCCCATGGGCCCTCTGTCTTGGCATTGAGACCCCATCTCTGGGTCTATCTGCCTCCATCCAAGGGCAGGGACTGGGTGATCACTCTTTGTATCTCCAGCCCCCAGCCCAAACAACCGTTTCTCCCCAGCACATGATAGAAAATGTTTCTTGAGTTAGTTCGTAGTGCTATGCCTTCACCCCCAGGGCTTAGTCTCCTCGACCCTCAGGAGAAGCCCCGCTAGCAGCCACAAACACCAGTCCCATTCTTGGCATGTGGCAAGGATGCTCATGGTGGGACTTCCTGATGGTGCCGTGGTTAAGACTCTGCGCTCCCAATGCACGGGGCCTGAGTGCGATCCCTGGTCAGGGAACTAGATCTCACATGCATGCCGCAACTAAGAGTTCACATGCCACAACTAAGGAGCCCACGTGCTGCAACTAAGGTGCCCGCCTGCCACAACTAAGACACAGCGCAACCTAATAAATAAGTAAATAAATATTAAAAAATAAACCAGAATATATTTTAAAATTCATTTCAAAACAAAAGGATGCCTATGGTTATGTCCCTGAGTGGGCAGGCTGAGGCTCTGAAAGCAGCTGAGCAGGTAGGAAAAGGCACCAACCCACTGCCCCACCACTCCCCCCCGAGCCTGTCAATATCTGAGAGTCTTAGAATTGTAGAATCTTAGAATCTGAAGGACAGAAAGGCCCTCTGTGGTCATGACCTCCAATTGCCCTTTTGTGAAATTCCAACTGTCCCGTCCAGGCCCTGATCACAGTGCCCTTGGCAACAGGAACTCACCGCAACCTGGGATCTGGGACCTGCCTTATGTGATTTCCCTGAGGGTCTCCTTTCTGTCTTCAAGCCCACACAAACCCCAGCTGCCCCCAGGGACCAGAACGGGCCACCAGAGCCAGGGCTGGGGATGGGAGTGGGGTCCCTGCAACTGTTACCTCCAGCTCTCTGCCGTCCCCAAGAGATGAGGAAGTAAGCAGGAGATCCTTTCTCCAAGGCCACAGTTAAATTGTCATCACATGCAATAACCAAACGATCAATGGGGCTGCATCAAGGTCAAGTAGGGCAAGAGACAGGCCACTTTACCAAGCAGGAAGCTGAAGTGTTGTAGACTATTTTAAGGTCATGTGCAATCGTGGTTAAAAGCACCTCTGTTACGTATGAGCTGTATGACCTGGTGCTTAATCTTTCTGGCCTTAGTTTTCTTGTAGGTAAAATGGGACACTGACCCGGTGGGCTTGCTGTGTGGATTAAATGAATGTACACAAAGGGTCAGCCCAGTATAGCACTAAGGAGGCACTCAGTGAATCCGGGCTCTCACATGGAGATGTCTGGAGACCACATGAGCCGAACACCGCCCCTGACCCCTCAGGACCCAGAGTCCGTCCAGGCTGATGGCCAACTGCAGTGCCATTGGGAAGAGAGAGGCCTGCTCCATCCTGGCAATTGCCCAGTGCTGTTGGCTGTGCCCGTCTTGTGGTCTCCCCACCCCTCGGGTCTCTTCTACCTGAAAGTGGGCTAGGGCTCTCCTTCCAACTCTTGATTCACTTATTTGTGTGGCTCTTCAAGCAAAATGTCATGTGTTTACTGAAGTTTCCCAAGTGCCTGCTGGGAACAGAGCCCTGTGTGGGAGGTCCAGGGGACCAGAAGAACTGCTGAGAGTGGGTCCAGGGCAGTGGGGAGTGCCACACAGCCAGCCCCGGGCAAGGCAGGAAGTGGCCAGGCGAAAACTGCAGGCAGCTTCCATGGAACCCCACAGCTATCCCAGTTAAATTCATTCTCAAGTACGTATTAGACAAAGTTTTTTTTAATGGCTATAGAAATAAAAAACATTAAAAAACATCTGAAAAATACAGAAAAATATAAAACAAAATAAAAGTTCTGACAGTCCTAATCCACACAGATAACTGATGTTAAGATTGTGGTGTGTTTTGTATCAGAGTTTTCTATGCATTGTAACCTAGTCATAATGCACATACAATTGTATCCTCTGCTTTTTTTTCACTCACCATCATGGCACAAATAAACATTTTCCTGGGATTTTACAACCTAGTCATTTTATTTTATTTTATTTTATTTTATTTTATTTTGGGCCGCGCTACACGGCTTGTGGAATCTTAGCTCCCCAACCAGGGACTGAACCCGCGCCCTCAGCAGTGAGAGTGCAGAGTCCTAAACACCGGACTGCCAGGGAATTCCCTATAACCTAGCCAGTAAAATTCTACCCTGTCGATTTCAGCTCATCATTCTTACAAAAATCCTTAACTTGTGTTGAGATTTAGCTGCCTCTTCCCAGGATAGAAGGGTGCTGGGTGCCAGCCTGGAGGAGAAGGGAGAAAGAGGAGGAGAGGAAGGAGAGTGGAGGTGAAGAGACAAAACCAACCCCACTGGAGGTTCATTCTCTTTTCCCCTCTCTCCCCGTCAGGCTAAATCTGTTTCTCAGTATTGAAAAACCCAAGGGAGTCATCTGACCCCCAGAGTCACCTGGGCATACCTGATGTCCTTCTGAATCTTTCCCCTGCTCATTCCATACACCCTTCCCTAAAAGGAAGGGAGCTCACTCCCTGGTGGGTCAAAAGCCTTCTCTCCTGGGCACCAGTCCTGCAGACCCTGGACAACAAAGACCCTGCTCCAGCCTCCCTGCCTACACTTGGATCCTGTGCCCACTTGTCACGTGACCTGGTTTCCAGGCCTCTGTAGTCTGGTCACCTTCTCCTGACCCACAGCATACCCCAACATGTCAGAGAGGCCTGAGAGCTCAGGTGGGTCTGGCTGAGTGTGCAGCAGAGCAGGGCAGTCACCTCTCTTCTGAATGCTATGTCTCTGTTAATGCCTCCTTCATTTGCTTGTTTGGTAGCTGTTGCCTTGGCTCACATAGAGTTGTGCTCAGCTCAAACTCTGAGCTCGTTTTTGCATTATTGTTGGTAAATCAGTTCACCCACATCCTGTGCTTGGACAATCATTTGAAGAAATCTACTGCAAGACTTGATTCTTTGCTCTCTTTATGTATTTGAATTGTGATTCAACTCTTTCTCTTGGCTTCTTGTAGGAGAATTTGATACATGTGTGCTGTCTTTATCCAACCTATTGATAAGATGATAACTTGACAGGCCCAAGACAGAAATCCCCTTCCCACAGGCCCTAGTCCATAACCAGAGCTGCTACATAAGTTTGACCAGCTTCCTAAAAACCTGTGAAGATATATCACCTTCTTTAAAAATCTAATCATGCAGAGGTATACACAAAAGAATTGAAAACAGGTACTAAAACAGATATTTATATGTGAATGTTTATAACAGCACTATTCACAATAGCCAAAAGGTGGAAACAACCCAGATGTCCAGGAATGGATGAATGGATGAACAAAATGTGGTAGATTCATACGATGGAATGTTACTCAGCCATAAAAGGAATGAAGTTCTGACACATTCTACAGTGCAGATGAACCTTGAAAACATTATTCCACGTGAAAGAAGCCAAACACAAAAGGTCACATATTATGATTCCATTTATATGAAATATCCAGAATAGGTGTGGGGGCTGAGGAGAGAGGGAAATGAGGAGTGACTGCTTAACGGCTATGGGGTTTCCTTTTGGGGTGATGAAAACATTTGGAACTAGATAGAGGGGGCGGTTGTACAACACTATGAATGTATAAATGGCACTGAATCGTGCAGTTTAAAACAGTTAATTTTATGTTAAGTGAATTTCATCTCAACTTAAAAAATGCAACTGCAGGGCTTCCCTGGTGGCACAGTGGTTGAGAATCTGCCTGCTAATGCAGGGGACATGGGTTCGAGCCCTGGTCGGGGAAGATCCCACATGCCGCAGAGCAGCTAGGCCCATGAGCCACAACTACTGAGCCTGCGCGTCTGGAGCCTGTGCTCCGCAACAAGAGAGGCCGCGATAGTCAGAGGCCCGCGCACCGCGATGAAGAGTGGCCTCCATTTGCCACAACTAGAGAAAGCCCTCGCACAGAAACGAGGATCCAACACAGCAAAAATAAATTAATTAATTAATAAACTCCTACCCCCAACATCTTCTTTAAAAATAAAAAATGCAACAGCAAAACGAAAACAAATGCATCTGCAAAAGAAAAAAATCCAATGCATTCATCAGACAACCTTGTGCCAAGTACCGGGGACACTGAGATGAAGGAGACCAGCTCCCTGTTTTGGCCTGGTAGAGCCCAAAGCCTTTGACACTAACAGGGCGCTACCCTCTGAGATTCACCATCCTTTTTGTGGGTTCCCTCATTGGTTACTATTAACACCACCATGGTGTTCCAGGGGTGCTGCCCCTCCCCTCTTAGTGACTGGGCTGTTAGAACACAGAATGCATCCTCTTAGTAACTTTGCAGTGGAGAAACCTGATAGACATAACCTTGGCCATGTGATCAAGGTTAACATCCACAGTAATGAGTCATGTTGATCGAATGTACCCTTGATCTGACGTGATGAGAATAGCACTTTAGCTGTGAGGTCTTACTCCTAAGGACTCTTAACTCTAGTCTAATCACGAGAAAAACATCAGGAAAACCCAAATTGAGAGACAGTCTACAAAATACCTGACCAATACACCTCAAAACTGTCAAGGTCATCAAAAACAAGTAAAGTCTAAGCAACTGTCCAGACCAGAAAGAGGGTAGGAAGGTATTATAACTAAATGTGAGGAAGTATCCTGAGATGGAGAAAGGACATTAGGTAAAAGTTAAGGAAATACAAATAAAGTATGGACTCTAGTTAGTTGACAATAGTGTACTAATACTGGTTCGTTAGTTGTGACAAATACAAGATGTTACAATAGAGGAAACTGGGTGGGGGAGTATATGAGAATCCTCTGAACAATCTTTGCAACTTTTCTGTAAATATAAAACTATTCTTGGGACTTCCCTGGTGGTCCAGTGGTTAAGACTCCGCACTTCCACTGCAGAGGGCACAGGTTCGATCCCTCATCAGAGAACTAAGATCCTGCATGCTGTGCAGCACGGCAAAAAAACAAAAACAAACCAAAAAAAAAGCTATTCTTTTAAAAATTTTATTTATTTTAAAAGATTATCTTAAAAATGTATCCTTCTAGGGGCTTCCCTGGTGGCGCAGTGGTTGAGAGTCTGCCTGCCAATGCAGGGGACACGGGTTCGTGCCCCGGTCCGGGAAGATCCCACATACCGCGGAGCGGCTGGGCCCGTGAGCCATGGCCACTGAGCCTGCGCGTCCGGAGCCTGTGCTCCACAACGGGAGAGGCCACAACAGTGAGAGGCCCACGTACCGCAAAAAAAAAAAAAAAGTATCCTTCTAAAATCCTTACAAGGGCTATAACAAGGCTGTTCAGATAGAGGTGACAATGCAGAAATGAACAGAGTGGAGTGTGACCTGCTAAACAGTTTGGTGTAACAGGTGTCATTTGTTCTCGGGTGCTAAGTGACCCCAGGGAGAAAAATAAGGGCTTGCCTGATTGCGACCCTACTTTCCAAGTTCCTCAGCAGCCTCTTCCTGACTTGGGAGCCCCCTTGCAGACACCAATACCTTTAAAAACCCAGACTAAGAGTCAGGGTTTCTCTTCCATAGCCAAGGACCCCATAGCAGTTCTGCTTTCCAGACCCTGGACCACACATCTTCCCCAGAGGACTTACACGGGGAAGAAATTTAGGTGAGATGCCTCATTGCCTTTTCACAGGTGTAGTCTCGAGGCCTGATGGTTATGTTCTAAATCAAAAGTAGAATGATATTTTAATCCTACATAATATCCATAGATGCTCCCACCCATTAATCAGGGATTATTTCCTTCTCTACTGAGCAAATATTCCTCCATTTGGTACGTGATATCATGGATGCCTTTGAACGAGGCCTTTCTCAAATACAAATGCAGGGCAGGGCACCGTAGAAGTTAAGAGGAATGGTTTAGAATAAACAACCCTAGATTCAAACCCTGATTCCATCACTTGTTAATTTACTTAAACCCTATGACCCTGTTTCCCCCACTGTAAAATAAGGATGATAATAATAATGTCTATTTTATAGGATTGTTGGAGGAAGAGATAATTCATGCAATGTGTTTAGCACAGAACCTGATATAAGGTCTCAGGTTCTTGTCAAGTTTCTTGGATGGAGCTGATGAGAAATCCACAGGCTCCAGGGAAGTGGCACCTGCCACCAAGGCCACTAGTCCCTGAGTGAAACAGAAGCCAGAATAGAGAGAGAGGACTGGCTGGATCCTGGAACAAATAGGAGGAAAGGAAGGGGTAGCAAAGGATCTATCCACAGCCAAACTTGACTCTGAGGGTTGCTGGTGAGGAGACTGGCACAGAGTGGCTCTCAAGGTCTCAGGCATGTCTGTATCCAACAGTACGCTATATTCTCCGAGGCAATCGTAAGATGAATCATCGTGAAAACTGCCCCACACCCACTCCTGTGAGGACTTGCCCTGTACCGGGTACATACCTGGAGAGGCCAGCGAAGTCCAGGAGGTCCAAGACGTGGGTTTTGATGTGGCCTGAGCTCCTGGAGCCCTCTAGTTGAAGGACTGTGAGGAGGCTTGTGTGGTACACCCAGGGGCAGCCAGGGTGGCAGAACAGTCGGAAGCCTCTGGGCGTTTCACCCCCAGTTGCACCCTGGTGCCCAGCACTGTACCTGGCACACAGTAGGTGCTTACTGAGCACACAGATGAGAGAATGAAAGGTACCTGTCCTCAAGTCCTTCACAGTCTAGCAGAGGAGACATGGCATACTGCAGACCCATGAAGCATCTTGCCCAGAAGTAAGCCTGGATTGTGGCCATTGAATACCTTGAGGGAGCGAAGCACTTGCAGGGTGATGCGTGGTAGGATGGTGTGAGCCTGGGCCACGGAGGAGGAAGGCTGTGTCTGCACAAGGGGACCAGCTACTCCAAGAGTACTGAAGAGTGCATGACTCAGGGTAGGGCAGGGCTGTGGGCTGGAGGAAGGGTGGAGTACCCTGGGAAAGTGCCAGTGAACCCCAGGAGGAGCCAGCCTCATCTCTGCCTTCCTGATTCCGTCCCTCCTTTATTGTTTCTGTGCAAAGGCTGCTGCAGAGTTCAGAAACAAGCAACAGCTTTGCTGGCATCTGCAGCATGAGTAGCAAAGATCAGAATGGGATAAAGCTGGAGTGAGTTTCTCAGGGCTGAAAATAGGCAACATCTCAGAGATTACTTTAAAAATAAGGGCGGGGACTTCCCTGATGGTCCAGTGGGTAAGACTGCTCCCCAATGCAGGGGGCCCAGGTTTGATCCCTCGGTCAGGCAACTACATCCCGCATGCCCTAACAAAGATCCCACATGCCCCAACAAAGACCCCGCATACCGCGACTAAAACCCGGTGCAGCCAAAATAAATAAATTTTTAAAATAATAATAAAAATAAAGATAAGGGCGGCTCAGGCTGACAAAAGCTTGAGCCTCAACATTGGATAAAGCTGGGTTAAAATCCTGGTTTAGCCTAAACTCCTAGCACCTGAATTCCCTGCTTCTTTAATCTGGGTATTGGAAATGGTGTCGGTAGGGGCCTGGCTCTTTGAGTTGGGGCTCAGTGTCTGGTATGTGGACATCACCTGTCACTGTCACTGCACTGCCCCAGACCATGGCTGTGAGCAGCCTGGGCAAGCAGATGCTGAAAGCAGCAGGGGCCTCCACGTAGGGCAGAAAGCCACTCGCCTTACCTGATATTGCTGAGTGACTGTTTTCATCTACAAAAATTGCCCCAGCAACACCTGATGCCCTGAGTATGACTGGTCCTCTCAGCCAGCCGGGAGCAGCCGTACCCTCCCTCAGCTCTCTATCATTTCATCTTCCGTTCTGGGTTCTCAGCTCAGTTCTAGAGAGCATGAGAGAAGAGAAAAACCCAGCCCCTGCCCTCTGGAAATGTAGGATCTCGCAGGACAGGTCACCCTCCAAGCAATGGCACGTCATGACGCTAAGCCTCCCCAGGCCACAGCACTGGAGCTCTTGGCTCTCAGCCTCCTCTGCACTGATCCTCTACGCCATCCACACCCATCCCCCACTTAGTTCATTGCACACACCTGGCCTTCACCTGCCCTCTTCCCTCCGTCTGGAAGGCCCTTCTTCCAACTCCAATGGGGAAGGTCTCCTGGGAGATCCTTCCTCCACTGTTCGCCCCCAGCACTTTCATTTTTTCCACTGATTGAAGCCTGCTCTGTGGTAGGGCCCGAATAAAACAGAACAGGTAGGGCCCCACTGGCACAAAGCCTCTAGTCACGTGGACCGGTCAGTCCTGTGAAAGCGCGATCATCCTCCTGTTTTGTGATCGTTTGTGTGCCTGTCTCCCCACTAGACTGTGAGCTCCAGCGAGGCAGGGGCTGTGTCTGTCCTGATCACTGTTGCGTGTCCAGTACCTGCTACATGGAGGGCACTTGGCTGGTTGAATGGCTCTGTGACAGTCTGACAGCACTCTGGGAACTCAGAGGAAGCGGTCCTGATGCTAAAGAACAGCTGAGGGAGCTTCCTGCAGTGGGTAGAGTTTGTACAGGAGGGAAAGGGACAGGAATAGAGCAAGGGTTTGGAGGTAGGTATGAGTCTGGGCTGTGCCGGAGATGGTGGGGAGACCTGCCTGCCTTATTGGGAGGAGGGGTGGTGACGTCAGCTGTATACGGGGCAGGAGGAGTTCAGGGGCTGCCTCTTGGGGCCTCTCTGCCTCTCTACACAGCTCTTGGTTTCCCCCAACTCCTGGTTCTCCCTCCCTCATCCCCCTACCTTCTAACAAGGCATCAAGACGTCCATGGATAAGAGACTCAGAGAGCAGCAAGGTAGGTGACCAGAACTCTGGTCATCTGAGTGTCTGGGACCTTCCTCTGTTGAAGTCCCGGCTCTAGTCACCTTTCCCATCTGGAGTTGCCACATAAAATACAAGACACCCAGTTAAATTCAGACAAACAATGAGTAATTATTTAGCATAAATAATACTGGGGACATGCTTATACTAAAAAGTTATTCATTGCTGACCTGAAATTCAAATTTTTATTTGCTAAACCTGGCAACCCTTTCCCCACCCCACTCACCCCTGCCTTGGGCCTCCGGGAAGCCATCAGAGAGATCCTGGGCCTCCTGCAATATACTCAACAAAGGCAGAATTTAGATGGAAGAGATACTGAAGATTATTTAGTCTCATCCCTTGCCCCATGGACTGGGAGACTGAGGCCCAGAGGGGACAGGCACTGGCAAGTCCTTGGGCCCCTCCCAACTCCCTGGCTGTAACTTGGGCCTCCTGGAGAGCAGAAGGACCCTTGAGGGTAGGGGTTTAGGAAAGGCCAGGGCCCTCCTGGGTAAGGCAGGGCAGGGAGCCTCCAGGTTAACCAACCCCCAGGCAGTTTCCTGGATCCTGACACCGCAGGTGAGTCACCACCTGCCAGACTACATCTAGAGCAGTTCCAAGGCCCTGCTGGGCTTGCTGTCCGAGGAGTTGGTTGGGGGGGGGATGGGGGGGGGAAGGGATAGGGGGGCTGGGTGGGAGGGGGTTCTCTTGGGCGGGAGCAAGTGGGTGGGGCTGGTCTTCACGGGGAGAGGCCTGGCTAGCCCCCTCAGGCACTTCAGAGATGACTCAGTTTCACTCCCAATGAAGAAAATAGGTGGGGGGGCAGGGGAGCGTGGTAGAGGCAGGAACTTGATCAAAATCATCCAGGCGGGCTTCCCTGGTGGCGCAGTGGTTGAGAGTCCGCCTGCCGCTGCAGGGGACACGGGTTCGTGCCCCGGTCCGGGAAGATCCCACATGCTGCAGAGCGGCTAGGCCCATGAGCCATGGCCGCTGAGCCTGCGCGTCCACAACGGGAGAGGCCACAACAGTGAGAGGCCTGCGTACCGCGCAAAAAAAAAATCACCCAGGCAAGTCAGACCCACAGGCCAGGGTTTTTCTATCAAATTGTTATTCCATGCTCCCTGCTGAACCTGCTCACTCCCCTCCCTGCTCTGTGTTTCTTCATCTCACTTTTCCCTCCTTGATATTATATTATGTGTTAGTTTGTTTATTATCCGTCTCCAGTTAAAACATAAATCCTGTTCACTCTCTGGAGATCCCAGAACAGTGCCCGGCACTGAGTAGGTGCTGAATAAGCCTTTGTTGAAGGAAAGCGCCGCTATTACATCTCACCTTGTGTGGAGCACGTGGCATGACGCTGCAGTCCCCCCAGCCCCAGGCGTGCCACACAGCCTCTGCCAGGAGCGCAGCTCTGTATGGGTCTGTGAGCCCCGGGTCTGTGAGCCCCCCGGCCTGGGTCAGTGGCTCCTTCCTCCACTTGCAGCCCAGCCTGGGTCCGGAGAAGGAGAAAGTAACAGCACAGGGCTGGGATGGCTTAGGGGTTGGGCTCTCACCTGTCTGTCCTAGCGTACCCTGTGAACCAGACACCACCCGGACATGGCTGGGAGGCTCAATCCCAGAGTTACACTGAGCTGACCTTCCCAGCCAGTGTGGCCCAGGGGATGGCACTGAGCCAAGAGCTGATGACGTGTCTGCCTTGCCACATTACCCAGCCTTTCCCCTCCCCTTACTAGTCCTCTTTCTCCTTCTTTGTACAATGGCAGCTTTGGGCTGACTGATCGCTAAGGCCCACCAGCTCCGCCTGTCTTTGGTTTCTTCTTATTCCCTGTCCACCCCAGACCTCTGCACCAGCCATTCTAAGCCACTTGGTAGAGGTACCCAGTTCCAGCTAACAGCTATGTTCTCACGGCAGGTTTGCACTACAGACTTCCCTTTTTTTTTTTTTTTTTTTTTTTTTTGCGGTACGCGGGCCTCTCAGTGTTGTGGCCTCTCCCGTTGCGGAGCACAGGCTCCGGACGCACAGGCTCAGCGGCCATGGCTCACGGGCCTAGCCGCTCCGCGGCATGTGGGATCTTCCCGGACCGGGGCACAAACCCGTGTCCCCTGCATCGGCAGGTGGACTCTCAACCACTGCGCCACCAGGGAAGCCCCAGACTTCCCTTTTAACATATGGATAAATAGTAACCTCTCAGTAAAATCTTGGAGTCCTCTCATGGCAGTAATTGTGCACGTACTGATGGGAAGGAACTCGCCACAGTGAGTAACATGCTCTGTTCCCCTCTCTTTGATTATCACTTTGACATCTGTCACAAACATACCTTCTGTTCCTCTAATAATATCTATGGGTCTATTTTGCTGTCAGCAGCAAAGCTTCCCTGAGTAATCTCAAAACCCTAAAGAAACAATACGTTGGTGTCACATTCTTCTCAAGGTTTATTTTGTAGGCAACTTTGCCAACAACAACCTCTGTTTATGTATTATACCCTGGGGGTGTCCACTGCTCCAGCCACTACCCTAAGGGTGTCCCTTATCTTTAGGTCCAAGACCCTCCCCTCTATCCTGGTCAGGCCCTTTGCTGACCCTATTCCCTGTCCTTCCCTGGGGCTCAAATCCAGGCCTTATCTGTCTTAGAGACCATGGATGGTTGGGGCCTCAGGTACTGTCTTAAGGGCACTTGGAACACTTCAATGTCAACCAGAGAATGTTACTCAGAGAGGTCTGTCCAGACTTGTCTGGCCCCAGCCCTCTGGCAAGTCTAGACATCTCCACCTCTAGTCAAACGATCTCCCTGGTATGTCCAAAGGTGAGCTTTGCATCTCTCCTGCACCTGCTGCTATCTCAACCTCAGCGAGGGCACCTCCAGCCAGCTGGTCACCTGTGCCAGGAACCTGAGAATCATGGAGCCTCCTCTCCCTCCCTCCCTGCCCTCCTCCAATCACTCAGTCCTGGCCATCCCTCAGTGATATCCTGGGGATCGTCCACTTCTCACCTTCAGTAGCCTCATCTGTGTTCTTATTTCATCTTCTCTCATCTGAACCTTGAGCAGTGGACTCCTTCAGTCTCTGCCCTCAATCCGTGCTCCATGCAGCAGCAGGGAGGAAGCCTACTGGCAGCACATCCACCCTCATCATTCTCCTGCTCAAAACCTTTCCATGACTCCCCGTTGCCCTCAGGATAAAATTAGCTCCTTGTCCTGATATTTGAGGCTCTTCACGATCTGGACCCTGCCAGCCTCACCAGCTCACCTCCCACTGCTGTTCCACTGACTGCTGAGCATTCTCCTGCTCCCAGCCTTGGTTCAAGGTGATCCCTCCACCTGGAATGCTCCCTCCTTCCTAATCCTTAGATTCCTTCACCTTCAATCATCTGGAGAGTCCACAGCAGCGGGAATCAACTGGTTATCCAGGGAGGATGGATAAACAAGGCTTTTCTCAGGGCACATGTGTATGTTTAGCATCAGTCAACGTTTATCTGTTTATTCATGTATATATAGGCTTGTTTTGAAAAGGATTTGAGGGCTTCCCTGGTGGTGCAGTGGTTGAGAGTCCGCCTGCCGATGCAGGGGACACGGGTTCGTGCCCTGGTCCGGGAGGATCCCACGTGCCGCGGAGTGGCTGGGCCCATGAGCCATGGCTGCTGAGCCTACGCGTCCGGAGCCTGTGCTCCGCAGCAGGAGAGGCCGCAACAGTGAGAGGCCCGCGTACCGCAAAAAAAAAAAAAAAAAAAAAAAAAAAACGGGATGTGAGGTGGACCATTACACATTTACTGAGTTGTAGCCAACCACCGCAAAATCCATGTGCGCATGTGCATCCACACTCCCTCTGGCAGACATGAGACCCAGGAACCGCAAGGGCCAGGGCACAGGGCTCCAAGGTGAGGGAAGTCGGGGGAGTTGGGAAAGAGGAAGGAGGGTGGCTAGAGAGGTGGGGGGGCTTGGAAGGAGGGAACAGTGAAAAGGGCATGACAGGAGGTGGGAACACAGGGAACAGAAGGAGCAAAGGCTGCAGGTGGGGGGAGGGAGGAGAACCGCAGCTTCCTTCTCTGACCCTTGCTTGCATTTCCTTTCCCTTTTGCACATGTTGGCTTCAAGATCTCTTCCCCTTTCCTCTTGCAACATTGCCCAGGGTGGCGATGGAGGTAGTGGGGGCTGAAACTGCGGGAGCCACTCAGGCTCCAGATTCCCCTCAGGAAGGAGCCCTGGTCCCCAGCCAATGAGCAGCCCTGTGGTCACAGCACACTCCGGAGTTCCCAGCACGCTTTCCATCCTCCGTTCATCTCCCAACCAGCCTGTGCCTATGTGTCACTGTATCCATTTCATCAGAGAGGAAACCAAAGACCTGAATGTTGGTGACAGAGCAAGGACTCCATCCCTCCGTCCTCAGAGGCTAAAATCCTTCTTCTGTCAACTATTCCAGGGGCCATCTGCTCCTGAATCCTCTGGGCACAGCACAGGGAGCTCAAGAAGTAGGTTGGGGGTTTCCCTGGTGGCCCAGTGGTTAAGAATCCGCCTGCCAATGCAGGCAACACGGGTTCGAGCCCTGGTCCGGGAAGATCCCCCATGCCGCGGAGCAACTAAGCCCGTGTGCCACAGCTACTGAGCCTGCGCTCTAGAGCCTGTGAGCCACAGCTACTGAGCCCGCGTGCCTAGAGCCTGTGCTCGGCAACAAGAGAAGCCACCACAATGAGAAGCCTGTGCACCGCAATGAAGAGTAGCCTCCGTTCGTCGCAACTCGAGAAAGCCCGCGCACAGCAACGAAGACCCAATGCAGCCATAAATAAATAAATAAATAAAAATTAAAAAAAAAAAAAAAAAAAAGAAGTAGGTTGGCATCGGGGAGGGTCCCTGAGAAGGGTCTCCCCTCACTGCACCCTCCAGGCCAGGGGGCACCAATACCTGGGCTTAACCTTCATGGGCTACTTTAGTCACTGGGCCCCTCTGCATTTCTACCTAGCCCTGGTGCACAGGGCATAGAACCCGGCCAGGCACCAGGAAGCCCAGGCTCCAGCCCCAATGCTGCCATCACTAGCTATGTGGCTCTGGCCAAGACCTCAGCTCCTCTGCCCTTTGCCTTCTGCAGGCAAGTTGCTGAGCTAGAGGGTCTTCAAGGTCCTGAGCTCTCTGAGCTCCCTGACTCAGATTTCCCTGGATTTGGTTTCTCTGTCTGCAGAGTGTGTGCCAGGCTGAGAGCAGGACCAGTTCCCACCCCATCCCGCGGGTCATCCCTGAGGGGGCGCTCCAGGCAGTGGGGATGGTGGCCAGGGGGTACAGATTCTAGTTTCATCTGTTGCAACCAAAGATGGCCTGGCCCACTCCCCAACCGTCCCCAACTGACCCCAACACTGAGCGGCTGGTAATTGACCCAGGTTGAGCTGAGGCAGCTGTCAAGGCAGCCCTAAAATTAGCCCCAACAGGGATAGGGAGAGAGCCCTGGCCCAGGCTTCTGGCTCCAGCAGCCCCAAGGGACTGAGCCCACACTTCACTGAAGGCGGGAGAGGTCAGCCAGAGTTCTGGCAGTGTCCCTACCATGATGTTGGGTGGGGAGAGTCACAAATGAGTATGGACACATTTCAGGAGAGGGGATGAAGGGCGGGCACCCTCTGCCAGTTGCTTGGGCCCTGATGGAGTTCCCATTCCCCAGCCCATCAGAACCCTGGGAGGGTCCAGGGAAGGACCTTGTTATTTATATTCTTCCAGAACAAGGTTGAGGCAGCCAGCCTCTCTTCCCAAGGCTGAGTTGGACAGCCTCACACCTTAGCATGAATTCCCAAGCACAGAGGAGCCAGGAGGTATGTCAGCCTGCTGTGAGAGTAGGTTGGAGATACCAGGGACAGGCCCAAAGCCAGCCCCTCCCACTTAGGAATAGCAGCTCCGCCCACTTCCTTCCTCTCTGCCTTGTGCTCTGAGGATCTTGTTAAAATACAGATTTTAATTCAGAAGGTCTAGGGTGGCATGTGAGATTCTTCAGGATTCTAACAAGGTCCCGGGGCTGGTCTGCAGACTACTTTGATCACAGATCTTAGTTCCCAGCCAGCCTGGGTGGACCCCAAGGCCAGGCTCCTTGTCTTCTTTTTCATAGGCATTCCCCAACCAACCCCAGTAGAGCATGTGGGCACATGATATAGTAGGTGGCTGACTGTTTAATTGTGGGTTCCTGTGTGGGTGTGTAGACGTTCATGGCAATCCTTGTGCCCCTGTGCATCCAGCTTGTGACTTGTTACATGTATAGAGAGTGTTCAAAAATGCAAGCAATAAAACAAAAAAACAATAAAAACAAAAGTTGCTAACATTAAAAAAAAAATAGCCAAGGGACTTCCCTGGCAGTCCAACAGTTAAGATGTGGTGCTTCCACTGCAGGGGGGCACTGGTTCGATCCCTGGTTGGGGAACGAAGATCCCGCATGCCACATGGTGTGGCCAAAAAATTAAAATTAAAAAATTGAAAAATAGCCAACTTCTATTGAGCACTATGCCCAGGCCAGGTACTAACAAGTTTACATACAATGTCTTATTTAAGTCTCATAACAACTCTGATGAGATGAGAAAATTGAGGCTCACAGAGGTTAGGTGACTTGCTCAAGGTCACACGACTGTTAAGTAGCAGTCAGGGTTGCTGTCAGGGCTGGGCTACACATGTGCACCAGTGTCGACCGGGGCACCCACCTTGGTGCCTGTGAGCTGGGGGGCATGTGTGCAGTTGGGTGGACATGGGCGAGTGCAGGAGCGAAGCCGCAGCAAGGATGAGTAGGGGAGGTAGGAGTCAGTGCATAATGATCAGAGCATGTGCAGAAGGCAGGTGGGGAGGAGGGAGACACAGGCATGAGTCAGACCAGCCTGGGCTTGATCCCTCCCCCTGCCAAGCCGAGTTTCCACTTTCTCCTCTGTGAAATGAATGTATAAGAGTTGCCTCATGAGGCTGCTGCTGTGAGAAAGGAATGTGATAACATGCACAAAGCGGCTCACCCAGGGCCAGCCTGACACACAGTAGGTGCTCAGGATGTGTGAGTTGGCCTTTCCTTCCCCCACCCCCCCATGACTGAACTGCTTGGCAATCTGGGGAGTGGATTCTCGCCTGGCTGGTTGCCGCCAGTTCATTGGATTAAAAGGAGGCATCCTGGGAAGGGCCAAGGACAAGCAGGGACAAGGCCAATAGGGTGGTGTTGGGGTCACAGCTGAGAGAGCCCCCCAGAGAGAGACAGACATCCAGACAGAGCTTAGAGCCTGGCCCACTGCCTCTTGCACTGGCTGAGACAGGAGAGCTGCAAGGCTGGAGACCACCTCCTCCCACAACTCAGGAGAAGCCCTCTCAGGAAAGTAAACACCCTGTATCTTGACTCAGCCCTCAGCTATGCCAGGCACATCAGTCCTCATGGTACAGACCTTGGTCCCCAGTGGGGGCCAAGTCTCCTCTGGGCTGGGCCGGGCCGGATGCCTATTATGTCAGGCTTTTGTAAGTCCCTGATGACTCATTTTCTCTTCCTCCACCCACACCCTAACCTTGCTCCCAGAGCTGTGGTGTCCCTGATACTGCCCACACCTGGATAGCTCCCAGCATGGGCAGTTGTGAGGCATCAGTAGGCAGACCCCTTACCCACCGACCATGCATTGCCAGCAAGTTTGCTGCCTGAGTCACTCCAAGAGTAATAAGCTGCCTCCTGTAGGCCTCTGCAAAGAATAGGAAGTCGCCTGGGTGGGCATTAGTCTCTCCTGGGACTCAGGTGAATGGAGAAGGGGAATGGAGTCTAGGACACACTGCTGATGAGAGATGCCTAAAGCTCATCAGGGAGACTGAAACAGCACTGGTGAGTCCAGATGGCTCACAGCATTCACCTCCTAAATTTCCCACGTGAGGATCCTAAGGCCAAGAGAGGGCCACCACCAGGCCAGGGTCGCCAGGAAAAGGTGCGCAGAGCCCACCCCACCCACTTTGCTGATGGGAAAGCGCGGGGATGAGGCTGCGAAAGACGCTGGCTTTGGCGCCCCCATGTGGCAGAAGAGAAGAAAGACAGGGCTGGGCTGAGATTTGGGAAACAGGTTCCCCGGGTGGAGTGACCCCACTGCGTGGGGACTACCCTTCCTGGATACAGGGCGAGGACTCTCTCCAGTTACACAGCCCCTGCCCCAGCTGGTCACTCCAATCCAATATCTACCTCCCCCACCAGACTGGGAGCCCCCCAGGAGCAGGGTGGGGTCTGATCCATCACATCCCTCAGATATGCTGGGAGGGCATTGTGAAGCTTTGAGGAAGTGGTTTGAACTGAATTGAATTCAGTATACATGGAAGGAAACAGGGTGGAATGTGGACAAAGATTTATGCACAAGAATGTTCACCAAATCCATGTCTGTAAAAGCAAAAATTGTGTTGATTATTGTTGAAGTGGGTGATGGGTACAGTGGTCCATTATACTATTCAATTCATTTTAGTGTGTGTTTGAAATGTTTTGAAACAAAGGAATTAATACAAAACATAAAATTCTAACAATATAAATCTAAATAAATTATGATGCAGCTGTGTAAAGGAATAGTGTCTAGAGGCATTAAAAATGCTGCCATGGAGTTCTTTTGTTTTTAATTATAATAGCTTTATTGATCTATAATTCACATAACATACAATTTACCCACTTAAAGTGTACAGTGCAATGGTTTTTAGCATATTCACAACGTTTTGCAGCCATCACTGTAATCAATTTCAGAGCATTTTCGTCACCCCCAACAAAACCCCAAACCCGTTAGCAGTCGCTTTTCATATGCTCCCAAACCTCCCCCTCCCCTCAACCCAGCCCACAAATCTACTTCTTCTCTCTGCAGATTTGCCTATTCTGGACATTTAATGAAAATGGAATCACATAATATGCGGTCCTCTGTGTCTGACTTTTTTTTACATAGCGTAATGTTTTTAAGGTTCGTCCATGTTGTAGCATGTATTGGTACTTCATTCTTTTTGTGGATACACCACATTTTATTTATCCATTCATTAGCTGATGGACATTTAAGTTGTTTCCACTTTGGGCTATTACGAATAATGCTGCTAATAACATTCATGTACAAGTTTTTGTGTGGATATATGTTTTCATTTCTCTTGAATATATACCTAGGAGTGAAACTGCTGAATGATATATTAACTCTATGTTTAATTATCTGAGGAACTGCCAGACTATTTTCCAAAGGGACGGCATCATTTTACATTCCCACCAGCATTGTATGAGTGTTCAAATCTCTCCACATCCTTGCCACATGTGTTATTATCTGTCCTTTTAATATTCTAGCCATCCTAGTGAGTGTGACCCATGTAATTTTTAATGACATAGAAAGTGTCCTTGGTGTAATGTTAGATTTTTTAAAAGTAGACTTTAGAACTGTTATACAGTGTGATCTCAACTCTATATAATATAAATTTCTACAGAAATCAGACTAAAAGATAATCTACCAAAATGTTAATTTAGTTATCTGCAGACGATTTTGCGTGATTTTTATTCTTTCCTAAATTTTTGACAATTTGAACATGCTTTCATAGGGAAAAAAGCCAATATTATAAAAGAAGTTTAAAAAATCAGTAGGGGCTTCCCTGGTGGCGCAGTGGTTGGGAGTCTGCCTGCCAGTGCAGGGTACGCGGGTTCACGTCCCGGTCCGGGAGGATCCCGCATGCCGCGGAGCGGCTAGGCCCATGGGCCATGGCTGCCGGGCCTGCGTGTCCGGAGCCTGTGCTCTGCAACGGGAGAGGCTGCAGCGGTGAGAGGCCCGCATACCGCAAAAACAAAAACAATTTAAAAAAATCAGTAAATATTAGAAAGAGATAATGCAAATAAATTAAAATAAAATATCAAAAATGTATCGAATGAAACTGATTAAATGTCAGTATGCAGGACCTTGGGCACTTGGAGATGGGGTCTGAGTGGGGATGGAAGAGGAAGAAGAGTCAGGCCACAGATTTTAGGGTGTAGGGGTGTCCAGAAAAGGAACATTACTTTCAGTAGGAATCAGGGAAAGCTTCATGGAGGAGGCAGCCTGCAGCTATACGGACTCTGAAGCAAGAGGCAGATTTAGACTCATGGAGATGAAGTGGGGGGATAGATTACAGATCCCAGATATCAGACATAGGCCTGACCTCTGCGTGCACAGACTGCTGGGGTTGCAGACAAGGACTCCAGTGTCTCTATAGGAGAGACGGTGATCTGAGCAAATCTGGCTCTGCCCTAATTCGGGGTGACTGACCTTGCCCAGTATGCTGAGGATGAGTTTCCTACTCTCTGAAATGGCCATGATAACCTTCCTTGAGAGTTGTCATGAGCACTGAATGAGATAGGAGTGTGAAGCAGTCTCCGGCACAGGCCTGACCCACAGCAAGTGAGTGATTTACTGCAAGGAAATAGGGAGATGCAAGGTTGACTCTAAGGATGGGATGATATAGGGGGAAGTCTGAGGCGAGGGACACTTAACTGGACCTTGAAGGATGGAGGATTGGTTGAGGAGGGGGCTGACATTACAGGCAAAAGCAGCTGGAATCCTGAGTCCCCAGCAAGAGGCAAAGGGTTAAAGGACAGGCCAACTGTGGGTGGGATACTGGAGGGAGGAGCACCTAGCTTTCTGACAGTAGAGAAGTTACCACAGTAAAGCTACAAATACTCCCCTGGGAGGGTTGCCAAGCAGTCAACTTATCTACTTTTACCAGCCAGCCCAGAGAGGCTCAAGGTCACACAGGGAGATTGGGGTCTCCCAGGCGAGGGCTCTTCTGCAGGAAGTGGCCCCAGGACTGTGGACTGCAGTGGGAATCAGGGATTTGCTCCTGAGCCCTGTGTGTCCTCCCCACCCACCTCTCAGACAAGTGGCCACCCTGGGATTACGGATGGAACTGGAATAAAGAGAGGAGGCAGTTTCATTTTCTTCTTTTTTTTTTTTTTTTTTTGTGGTACGCGGGCCTCTCACTGCTGTGGCCTCTCCCATCATGGAGCACAGGCTCCAGACGCGCAGGCTCAGCGGCCATGGCTCACGGGCCCAGCCGCTCCGCGGCACGTGGGATCTTCCCGGACTGGGGCACGAACCCGTGTCCCCTGCATCGGCAGGCCGACTCTCAACCACTGCGCCACCAGGGAAGCCCTCATTTTCTTCTTTATTTCTGTTTTGTTTCGGTTTTTTTTTTTTGCCCTCCACACTGGGCTAGTGCTGCCTTTGTCCCTGTAATAAATGACACAAGTGGCTGTTGCCACTTTTTTTTTTAAAAAAAAATTTATTTATTTATTTTGGCTGCGCTGGGTCTTAGTAGCAGCACACAGGATCTTCACTGCGGTGTGTGGACTCTTAGTTGCGGCATGCATGCAGGATCTAGTTCCCTGACCAGGGATCGAACCCGGTCCACCTGCATTGGGAGCACAGAGTCTTACCTGCTGGACCACCAGGGAAGTCCCTGGTGCTGCTTTTTAAAGAATATTTCCAGAACAGCTTGCTTAGACTTTGTAAAAAGTCAATGGTACAAGATTTTGCAACTTATTATCAAATGTTTCTTGGGTGGGGGGAACCATATCCAGGGAGATAAAGCAAACATGGCAAAATGTTAACAATGAATGCACTGTAGATGCAGGGTATGTGGGTGGACATGGTACTACTCTTTAAACTTTTCCATAGCTTAGAAAAGAATTGTTTTAAGTTTTGGGGAAAAAATGCAACATATAAAACCATACATAAAATGTGAACCAAAAATTAGAAGGAAGGAACACCAAAGAAACAGAATCTTTCTGACCTTGAGTTAAGCAAAGGATTCATAGAAAAACTACCAGAAACATGACCTGTAAATGAAAAATATTGATAAATTGCGCTTCATCAAAATGAAGAATTTCTGCTCTTTGAAAGACACAGTTAGGAGAATGAAAAGACAAGCCACTGTCTGGCAGAAGCTATTGCAAGTCACTATCCATAAACGGAGTTGTATCCAGAACAACTATAAAAGACAAAAACAAACAAACAAAAAACTATAAAAAATATAAAGAACCCTGAAAACTCAGTAATAAGAAAACAAACCACCCAATAAAAAATGGGCAAAAGATATGAACAGTTACTTCACCAAGAAGGTGTATGGATGGCAAATAAGCACATGGAAAGATGCTCAAAAGGCAAAAATTAGTAGAAGTACACAGAGGAATAGAAGAATCTGCTATCATAGTTGGAGACTTCAGCACCCCTATTAGAAACGGGTCTAGCAGACTTCCCTGGTGGTCCAGTGGTTAAGAATCCGCCTTCCAATGCAGAAGACACAGGTTTGATCCCTGGTCGGGGAACTAAGATCCCACATGTCGCTGGGCAACTAAGCCTGCATGCCACAACTAGAGAAGCCCGTGAGCCACAAAAAAGAGCCCCCGCGCCACAACAAAGAGCCAGCGCAGCCAAAAAAGATGGATCTAGCAGGCATAAAATCAGTAAAGACATAGCTGAACTTAACAACACCATCAATCAACTGTGTATAATTGATATCTATAGACTACTTCATCCAACAACAGCAGAATATACATTATTTTCAAGCTCACATGGAACATTCAGCAAGATAGACCACATTGTGGGCCATAAAACACCTAACCAAATTTAAAAGAATAGAAATCAGACAACTTCTGCTCTCAGACCAAAACAAAAATAAATTAGACATCAGTAACAGAAAGATAATTGGAAAATCCCCAGATACATGGAGATTAAATAAGGCACTTCCAAATAACATGTGGGTCAAAGGAGAACTCTCAAGAGAAATTTTTTTAATATTTTGAACTAAATAAAAATTAGGAACTTCCCTGGTGGCACAGTGGTTAAGAATCCACCTGCCAATGTGGGGGACACGGGATCGAGTCCTAGTCAAGGAAGATCCCACATGCCGCAGAGCAACTAAGCCTGTGCACCATAACTACTGAGCCTGCGCTCCAGAGCCTGTGAGCCATAACTACTGAGCCCATGTGCCACAACTACTGAAGCCTGGGCACCTAGAGCCCATGCTCCACAACAAGAGAAGCCACCTCAATGAGAAGCCCCCGCACCACAACGAAGAGTAGCTCCTGCTTGCTGCAACTAGAGAAAGCCTGCGTGCAGCAATGAAGACCCAGTGCAACCAAAAATAAATAAATAAATGTATTAAAAAAGAAAAAATTAAAATACAACATCAAAATTTGTGGAATGCAGTGAAAGAATTGCTTAGAGGGAAATTTATAGCTTTGAATGCATATAATAGAAAAGAAGAAAGATCTGAAATCAATAATCTGTTTCACTTTAGGAAACTAGAATAAGAAGAGCAAATTAAATCCAAAGGAAGAAGAATAAAAGAAATAGTAAGATTTAGAGATGAAATTGAAAACAGAAAATCAACAGTGAAAAATCAATGAAACCAAAGCTGGTTCTTTGAAAAGACTGATAAAATTGATATACCTCTAGCCAGGCTAACTGATAAAAAAAGAGAGGATATAAATTACTGATATCAGAAATGAAAGGGGGGACATCACTACAAATCCTATGGACACTAAAAGAATAATAAATGAATATCATGAGGAACTATGCCCACAAATTTGATAACCTAGATGAAATGGACCAATTCCTTGAAAGACACAGTCTGCAAAAACTCATACAAGAAGAAATAGACAATCTGAATAGGCCTATATCTAGTAAAGAAATTGAATCAATAATTAATAACCTTTCAAAACAGAAAGCACCAGGCCCAGATGGGTTCACTTGTGAATTCTACCAAATATTTAAGGAGAAATTATACCAATTCTCTATAATGTCTTTCAGAGGCTAGAAGCAGAGGGAATACTTCCTATCTCATTCTATGAGGCCAGCATTACCCTAATACCAAATCCAGACAAAGACATTACAAGAAAAGAAAACTACAGACCAATATCTTTCAATAACATAGATGCAAGATGCTCAAATGCGTTATTAGTCATTAGGGAAATGCAAATTAAAACCACGAGATGCCACTACACACCTATTAGAATGGCTAAAATTAAAAAGACTGACCATATCAACTGCTGATGAGGATATGGAGCAACTAGAACTCTCATGCACTGGTGGGAATGTAACATGGTACAACCAGTTTGGGAAAAAGTTTAGTAATTTCTTAAAAATTTTAACATAAGCCTCCTATATAACCCAGCCATTCCATTTCTAGGTATTTACTCAAGAGAAATGAAACCATATGTCAAAACCAAGTCCTGTACCCAAATAATCAAAGCATCTTTATTTGTAATAGCCCCAAACTGGAAACAACCCAAATGTTCATCAATGAATAAGTGGATAAACTAATTGTGGTACATACATACAATGGAATCCTACTCAGCAATAAAAAGGAATGAGCTTATGGACACCATCTGGAATGGTGGTATGAGGATCCCTGCAGACCGTCTCCCCAGTGGAAAAATCGTAACTGTGAAAAATTACATATATATATACGTAATTTTATATATATATATGTGTGTATATACACCATTCTCTGGAAATTGCCGTAACAGCACACAGCAAAGGACAGAATGTTTACTCAAGAAAATCTATTAAATCTTGGTAAAGACAGTAAGAGTCTGGACCATCTGAGCCATGACCATTTCTCTGCCCCCACCAGCTAGCTCAGTGTGATGGAAACCCCACTGTAGACAGATGAAGCTAAGAACACAGGGCTCCTTCTTCTCCAGCTTTCAGTTGAGGGCTATGGTATCTTCCTAGGAGAAGCAGGCTGCCAGCATTTCTCATTGTCTCAGCTCTGTGTTGCTGGGACAATTGGTGCCACAAGAAAAAGGATTCAGTCAGTTGCTTCCTTC
Organism: Stenella coeruleoalba; assembly: GCF_951394435.1. Lineage (NCBI taxonomy): Eukaryota > Metazoa > Chordata > Mammalia > Artiodactyla > Delphinidae > Stenella > Stenella coeruleoalba. The sequence goes on along the minus strand of NC_137154.1, from coordinate 50,873,634 downwards.
ACACCATATACAAAAATTAATTTAAAATGGATCAAATACAGAAACTTAAGAGCTAAAAGCATAAAACGCTTAGAAGAAAACATAAGAGTAAATATTCAGCACCTTGGGTTTGGCGGTGGAATCTTAGATATGACAACAAAAGCACGATCGACAAAAGAAAAAAAATACTTTACAAATTGAACTCTGTCAAAATTAAAAATACTTTTGCTTCAAAGGATACCATCAAGAAAGTGAAAAGACAATCCACAGAATGGCGAGAAATATTTGTAAATCATGTATCAGATAAAGGACTTGAATCTAGACTATATAAAACTATTACAATTTAATAGTAAAAAAACAAATAACTCAATTTTAAAATGGGCAAAGATCTAACTAGGCATTTTTCCAAATAAGATGGACAATTAAACAAATAGAAAAATAGGCCATAAACACAAGAAAAGATTCTTAACATCATCAGTGAACAAGGAAATGCAAATCAAAACCACAATGGGGGGCTTCCCTGGTGGCGCAGTGGTTGAGAGTCCGCCTGCCGATGCAGGAGACACGGGTTCGTGCCCTGGTCCGGGAAGATCCCACATGCCTCGGAGCGGCTGGGCCCGTGAGCCATGGCCGCTGAACCTGCGCGTCCGGAGCCTGTGCTCCGCAACGGGAGAGGCCACAGCAGTGAGAGGCACGCGTACAGCAAAAAAAAAAAAAAAAAAAAAAAAAAACCCACAATGGGATATCACATCATACCCACAAGGATGGCCATAATTTAAAAAATCATAGAATAACAAAAGTTGGTGAGGATGTGTAGAAATCAGAATCCTCATAGATTGCTGGTTGGAATGTGAAATGGTGCAATTACTATGTAAAAAAGCTTAGCAGAGCTAAGGCTGGGGGTGGGCAGCCTGGAGGGCCAGGATCTGAAGCCCTCTAGCTTCCCCTTCTGGAAAGGATGTGCCCAGAGGGATGGGCAATGGGGAAAAACCTCTTTTTCTGGCATCAACTCATGCCAGCAAGGTACTAATGAGTGACTTTATATGCATTTTCTTATTTAATCCTCACCACATCGCCATGAAATAGGAACTATGATTATGCCCATTTTACAGTTGAGGAACCCGAGGCCAGAGTTCAGTAACTGCTTGGAGATTCTTCTCCTGATCCAAGGGTTGTGCCCAGGCTCCCTGGAGGCCAGAGAAGTCACATGATTGTATCCCCTAGGATCAGCCTGTGAGAAGCTTGAACTAGCCCCTGGCCTTGGGGAAGAGGGGAGGCTCCAGGAATCAGGGCCTTTGATGCTGGGTAACCTGAACCAGAGGGGATAGGGTTGCAGTTCAAGGTATGGACTGTGCACCTGCCAGCATCAGGGGTCAAAGCAGGAGGTGATCATGGGGGGCAGGGAATTGCGGGGAAGCTCTGATTACTACAGGTACCAAGGGCTGTGACCTTTCTGACCTCATATCCTGACACTTCCTCTTCCCCCTCAGTCCTGTCACCCTCAAGCTTACACACATAAACTCTCTCCTCTGTGCCTTTGCACAGGCTGTTCCCTGAGCCCAAAATGCCCTTTGTTCACAAGGCAAATTACTATCATTCTCTAAGCCCCAGCTCCAAGTGTCTAGCCCTGGGCTCCTACCTCTTTCTCATCCTTCTCTGTGAGATCATAATTGACTCCTTGAGAAGGTCCCCAGGACCTGGCCCAGAGGAGAGTCAATGGGAGTTGGGATGACAGTAATTCCTCTTCTCCAGCCCTGGACTTTCTGCTGTTGTAGCCCCTTATCCCCAGTGGTGGCTCTCAGCAGGTCTCCTCCTCCCATGGCTGGGGCCAGAATTCCTTCAGCACCTACCACAGAGCAGCACAGAGGTCCTTCAGTGAGTGAAGGCTGGAGGTGGCATCCCCAGTTGGACTCAGGTCCCACCGATTGGGCCCCAGGTGGCGCTGTCAGCCCAGGCAAGAGCTGAGAACCCTCAAGCCCCGGAGCCTCTGGCCCTGGTGCAACCTGGCACACGGAGATGGTGCAGGGTTGTCAAACCCTCAAATTCCAGAGCTGCTTCTCCTCATCCTATCCAGTGCATCCATATCTGATTTAAAAGCTCAGGATGGGGCTTCCCTGGTGGCGCAGTGGTTGAGCGTCCGCCTGCCGATGCAGGGGACACGGGTTCGTGCCCCGGTCCGGGAAGATCCCACATGCCGCGGAGCGGCTGGGCCGGTGAGCCATGGCCACTGAGAGTGCGTGTCCGGAGCCTGTGCTCCGCAACAGGAGAGGCCACAACAGTGAGAGGCCCACGTACCGCAAAAAAAAAAAAAAAAAAAATGCTCAGGCTGTCAGGCCTAGATTGACAGCAGTGATCCTTCTAGCGCCCAGATACAGAGGAACATCAGTCTTTGCAAGGCCACACAGCTGAACCAAGAATGCCCAGATCTCCTGAGTGGCCTAGGGTAGGCAAGCAGCTGCCTAGGTACAGTCATTTCACCCAGACTCTACCACAATCAACTATACGATGGGACAGCCCCTTCCCCTCTCTGAGTCCAAGTCCTACTGCCTCCTGTGGACCAATGAGAGCTAAAAAAATGGCCAGAGTGCTGGGTTCTGGTCGTGGAGTGCTGACTGGCCAGTGCCCAACCCCTGAGCCTCAGGGACACTGGCTGTGAAATGCGGGCTGCACCCAAGAGCTCTGAGCTGCTGTAGTCCAGGATCTCACTGGGTGAGAGAAGCCTGGGTATGGGGTCAGTGCCTTGACCAAGGACAGACGGCTCCAGGAGCTGCCAGACGGGAAGCATTTTCCGCGAGCCGGAAGGGCTGGCAGAGCCCAGGGCCAGGCTGAGCAACCACAATGGACCCTTGTGTGGAGGTTTAGCTTGGACCCACCTGAATGCTTGGCCCCTGGGCTGGGGTGGGCCCTGCTTTCTGATCTGCAGCTAGACCCAGCTCCCAGACAACTCATCCTAGGCCCAGAGACTGGGATTCCAGTCCAGCTCCAGAGTGATGCCCACAGGCTTGTTGCCTGTGCCTGAATTTCTGCCATCAGCCTTCCTGGAATCTGCTTGCCTAAATGACCTCACACAAAATGAGAAAGCCCATCTCCCCAACTAGATGGGAGCCCCAAGAGGGCAGGGGCAAGTCTTCTCCTCCTCAAGCCAACTAAGGGAGCTCAGGACAGACTGTTGGGTCAGCCTGCTTCAGGTCTGACAAAGATTGCTGGCTAGGGAGCCCATCTGGGAGACCTTGGCTCTAGTCCTGGCTGAGCATTTCCTCCTCTGCCAGTGAGAGGGAAGGAGGGGTGGTAATACTCATTTGAGGGGACCCAAATGCTGGTGGGGAGGACCTTCAATGCATCTGGCTCCCCGTCTGCCTTAGGAAGGACTCCACCTAAACCGGACAGTCTCCACTCATTCTCCCCTCCTGCAGGCTCCCAATCACACTTGTCCCTGGAGCCCTGCCTGAGGCTCTGAGCTGCTTCCGAGACAGCCCTCAGGAAGCCCTTCTGGACGCTCATGTGGGCTGCACACACAGCCTCCCCTTCTCTGGGCTCCCATGGTCTTATATCCATCACTGCTTGGAGCACAGGATCCTGCCCACCTAATGCTCATGGTCATCTCAGCAGCTGCTGCTGGGACCCCTGCCATGACCAGGTTCCCCACGGGACACTTCACATCAGCCATCTTTGTGAGGCCCAGTAAACTGCCCTAAGCATGAAAGGAGATGTTGCAGGAGAAGAGGCTGTACATAAACTGTATATACCACCATGAGTTGCTAATATTTATAAGATGGAAAATTTAAAAAGACCTAGTACCTGGATCAAATTTATCAAGGCTTGAGGTCTGAGATGAGAGGAACACAGTGGAACGTGAGTAGCACAAAGGTGGATTTGATGTCTGGCTGCATTAGCAGAGGCATAAAGCCTAGAACGTGGGAGGTGACCAACCAGCTCTTCTATGTAGCCTTGTGCCCATTTCTCAGGAAAGGCTTCGGCACTGATGCCCCTGCCCAGGTAGTTTTACACCCAGAGCAGAGAAGATGCAGACTCACTGTCCTCCCAGTTTAATAGGGCCATTCGGGGCCATAGGGCACTGACTTTGGGTCCCAAAGAAGATCTGGGGTGGTCCTGGGAGGCTGGTCTCAGCTCAGAATGAGAAGGGCAGCCCCACAGCAGAAGGAGCTGCTTCTAGAGATAGGCAGTGAGGGTGCGAGACCAGGCTTGGATGAGCCCACATGGGAAGTCTGTGTAGAGGATTCCTCTCTTGGTGGGGTGGACTGAAAACGTAAGTGGCCCCTCCATAGGAGGGCTTTGAGAGAGTCTAAGTTCCTGAATCACTCTAAGAATCTGAGTTTCTGAGGTCAGTGGTTCCTTGGCCTAAAGCCACTTGGTAGTGAGTATCTCAGCAACACAAGAAACCATGCCATCACCTCTGTTTGTTTTGCAGGGTGTGGATCAATATACCTATAAAAAAAACACAAAAAACAAAAACCTGTCAGCAGGAGGCAAGTTCCTGCTGTCCCAAGGTCATTTCTGTTGATTTTGTCACTGGTACAACGGGGCAGCTGGGAGCCGGGACAGTGCCTGCAGTTGGCCCCTGGCTTTTCCCCTCCCGCTACTTCCTTGTATTGTCAGCCCTGGGTATCAAACACAACGTAGCCTGGGTAAGGTCAAGAGCACAGGCTTTGGAAGTAAACAAACCTGGGCTTGAGTTTCTGCACTACCATCTACCAGCTGTGTGGCCTTAGGCAAGTAGCTTTGCCTCTCTGAACCTCTGTTCTGTGATTTGTTAAACATGGTCAAGAATGTCTGCTTCCAAGGTTGTGGGGATTAGAAAGAATATGTGCTAAGGACCTGGTACATAACAAATGCTCAGCAAATGTGGGCTCCTTTCTCTTCACCTTTTCTTCTCCTTGGGAGACATTGGTACAGTGAGAGACCCTGGACTGGGGGTCAGGACATTCTGGGTCTAGTGAGTGGGTTTTGTTGTTCACTGGCTGCCTGACCTCAGACAAGACCCTGGTCCTCTCTGACACTGGTTCATTACCTGAGGAATAAGGCAGGGGCACCAGACCATCTCTCTAGGGGCCCTTCTTTTTCCCCAGACCCAGAGAGAGCACTGACTTTCCTGAGCATGGATAGGAAATGCTCTGGCTGGGAGGCAGGACTCTGGTTTGAGGCTGGACCCTGCCCTGGCATACCAGGTAATCTAGGACATGCCCTTTTCTCCTCTGAACCTTGGTCTTCCCTGTAGTGTAATGGATTGGATGCCATGAGCTCTGTAGCCCCTTTGGCTCTGTTGATCCAGGATCCAGTGATCCCCGTGGGTCAGGCAGGTCCCCTGTCCATGGGCACTGCCACCCGCCGCCCCACCTATAGCAAAAATCTCAAGTCCCGCATTCTCCGTGGCAGAATCCACCCTGTATCCAACCTCATGGTCTTTCCTTCTACATCTCCTCTAAGACCCTGAGAGCTACTGGGGCTCCTGCCCCACTGCTTCCTTCTCAGTGTTCAGTGTCCCATGAGCCACCGGGCCTCTCTGGGCCCTTCTTCCCTGAAATCATGAGATTTCCTCCAATAGGGAATCCTCTTGATGCCTTCCTACTCATCTCACAAGAATAGAAGGAATGCTTGCTTGCAGAAAAGCCCCCAAGTAATGATGGCTGCACTTTGGAGCACGCAAGCACACCGCTTGAATTCCCACCATCACAGAGGCATCCCTTTTCCTGCAGCTCTGCAGAAACGCATGTTTCAGGTTGGCTTACAGGTCCAGAGGACTTTACACTTTGCATCTCCTTGGAGAAGTAGGCAGAGCGCTTGAGAGAACCCTGCGCTTTGGCTTCATGAGCCCTAGCACGTGAGGTGAGAGGCAGTGACTATGTTGGTCTCGTTCCAGACAGCTGGCAAGTGGCAAGTTCACAGCCTCACAACCAATGGCTCTAGAGGGCATCTGGAACAGTGAGAGGCCATCACTCTGCTGGGAGCCAAGCTCCTGCTCAGCATCGCCATGGGGCTGTGCCCAGATACTGCCCCCCTGCAGGAAGATGGCTGCCCAGGTGCGGAGGCCTGGTTCACCCCGCATCTGATTTCCTCCTGGAGAGGCAGCCAGAGGTAGAACTTGGGGTTCTCCTTCCCACTGAGCCTGCTGGCCGTGTTGGCTACTGCTACCAGGTTGGTGAGGTCTGGCCAGGAATTCCACACACACCTGCCCCCCCACCCCGAGGCTGGGGGCCTCCTCTGGGCATCCACAGTCCTGAGCCCTGTTTCTCATGGACTAGCTGACCACACTGTGCATGGCAGTCAGCATACTCCCCAGCTCAAGTGCTCTGGGGAAAGGGGATTGAGTCATTTTGATCCCCATGGCCCATGTTAGGGCTGGCAAAAAATAGATACTAAATCATTTCTCCCATCTATGCCCTGTTTTGAGTCCTACCAGCACTGACCCATAAAGGTCCTAGCAGGGACCTCCTTCAAAGAGAAACAAAGAGGCCTTGGAGTGGGCAGTCCTTAGCTACAAATGATGGAAAGCCAACATTAGCCTCAGGGCAGATCCTGAAGGGGAAGTAGGGACTGTGGAGTGGGATATAAAGAGCACTATGGGGTCCCAACAGTCTCTCTGCTTTGGTCTCAAGCCACTCTCTGCTTGCGTCCTGGGCTCCAGCCCACCCAGACACACTGCCTGTGAACTGCCAGATTTCTAGGTGTACCATCTCAGTGCCAGGCCTCTCACTATTTCCTCCTCTTGAACGCTTTCTTCATCCCCTTTTCTCTGCAACCCCTCCTGGCTCCAAAGTCTACTGACTGTGGGACACAGAGGTGACCTGTCCTCTCCATGTTCTCCCAGTTTTTCTGCTTATCAGCTCACCTGCTCCCAGAGCTATTAGTGCTCTTTGTCTTATCCGTGTCAGGAGGCTGTTCTGAGAGAAAGCAAATACCAGCCTCTGCAGCCTCAGCTTCCCCATCTGTGAAATGGGGACAGCAATCCCTACCATTCCAGGTTGATATGAGAGTTAAATGAAATTAGTCAGGTCAGAACCCAGCACCAAGTCATTGCACTTGTCCACACACGTGGCAGGAGGTAAGGCATAGCCAACCTGCACCAAAGATGCAGGGGCCTCTGGGCTGGGGTTCTCAACCCTGTGGAAAAGCTCCACTAAGCAACTGAACACCTCACCTCACCTCCCAGGCACAGGGAGGAGTGGCCCAGGGATGTGGGAGGCCAAGGAGAGAGGGCAGGCACATTATAACATCTCCAGGTACGGGCGGAATGAAGACTGCTAACCTCCTCTGGGCACAACTTGTGTGCCCAGCCCTCTGCCAAGTGCAACATGGGCTCCATCTGATCCACCCATGCCTGGCTTACGGGATCCTAGAGGACTCAGGGCGCCACTTGGCTCTTTCCACTGTCCCCACACTGTACCAGTGATGTCATGATACCTAGAGGCAGACTAGTGTTTACTTATAATCATAAATGTAGTACTCCTCCACATAGTGAAAGTGAATTTACACCATGAGGAACTAACTCTTTTAAAAATAAACTTTGTTTTGGAATAATTTTAGATTTATGTAAAAGTTGCAGAGATAATACAGAGAGGTCCCATATACCCCTTACCCAGTTTCTCCCATTAACATCTTACATTCCTATGGGACAGACACAACTAAGAAAATGACATTGGTAGTAACTATTAACTACACTCCAGACTTTAATTGGATCTCACCATTTTTTCCAGCAATGTCCTCTTTTGTTCCAGGATCCAATCCAGGCAGGAGAGACTGACTTTTTAACTGATGATTTCACATGGGAAACAGAGGAGAGGACTTTTTCGTGGCTTCCTTCACTTTCACTTTCACAAGTTCACTTCAGAAAATCCCCGTTAGAGGTGACTTTTCTCACCGGAGCAGCCCACTCCTGTTCTCCCTTCACCATGATGCCTCTCCCAGACTTCAGGCCGCTGGATGCCCCAAGGAGCTCCCGCCCATCTCATGTCTCCCCTTCCCTCCTTTTTCTTACTGCAGGGATATTTAATTCTGCCCTGCCACTCCAACCCACCATTTTAACACCATCTTTAAGCATGTCAATGACTATTATTCTGGGAATTATAAAACACCTGAAATTTTAGTTTTAGTTCCACTCTCTTCCTGGGACAAAAAAGTTATGCTCTCAGAGGAGAGAATGTGGAAAATACCCAACACAAAATTCCCCCAAATTCATCCTCCCTTCCTTCTTTCCTGAGTTACCACATCCCTTTTGGGAACCCTGTGGTCCCAGGGAAGCCAACTCCAGGGGTGGAAATGTGACCTAAGGGACTTCCCTGGTGGCGCAGTGGTTGGGAGTCCGCCTGCCAACGCAGGGGACACTGGTTTGAGCCCTGGTCTGGGAAGATCCCACATGCCGTGGAGCAACTAAGCCCGTGAGCCACAACTATCGAGCCTGAGCTCTAGAGCCCGTGAGCCAAACTACAGAGCCCGCGTGCCACAACTACTGAAGCCCACATGCCTAGAGCCCGTGCTCCACAACAAGAGAAGCCACCGCAATGAGAAGCCCGCGCACCACAACGAAGAGTAGCCCTCACTCACCACAACTAGAGAAAGCCTGCGCACAGCAACGAAGACCCAACACAGCCAAAAATAAATAAATAAATAAATAAATTTATAAAAAGAAATGTGACCTAAGCTTGACCAATCAGCACCTTCCATCTCTTGGCCACAGTGATTGGTTCAAGAGAGGCTTGTCGCCCAAGGTGGTCCAGTCAGAGTGAAGCTCAGGACTTTTGCAGGTGCTCTGGTTCACGGGTGCTTTGTTTTGCTCAGGGGGGTGGAAGGCATCCCAATGGAGATTGGAGGCCTGTGGCCATTTTTTTACCGCAACTGGTTGTCGAGGAGTTTCATTCAATCTGTTGAGGTAGACACATAAGCAATTATGGGTCTTTTTTTCTTCCTAATTACTCCTTTTACTTTTTCTTCTTCTTCTTTTTTTCTTTTTTTAACATCATGGGTAGACTTTTATAACTTTCTGGTCTCATTTATTTATTTAAACTTAGACCAGCCCAGTTTAAAACTTCAATCTCCTATCCAATTCATAGAGATTCTTCTACACCACCCAGGCTAGAATTGTGACTAGAGGGGCTTAGCATGGGAATGAACCATGATATATGCCAATGACACACTCTGCTCTTTTCTGGTCACTAGCTCCTGGGGTTGGGGAGGAAGCTTGATGAGATCTCCTGCCAGCCCAAATTCACTCTGCAGTGGAGAGGGGTTCCTGGTCTTTCTCTGGATCTGAGTGCCCTTGGTGGCCTCTGTGATATGGTGGTCTCCACAGAGGGGATATGTGTGGTTTCTTGGGTACTGTTCAGCTCTACATTGGCCCCCTAATTGCCAAGGACTCCTACAGATAGGGGCCAGCTGGCCTTCCTTTGTCCCTACCATTGGTCTGTCCCCAGCCCCTCTCCCAGATCAGGAGTCCTACTGCTTGGCCTAGTGGCTGCTGGTTGGCCCTCTGGTTCCTGCACCACCTCTAACCCTCACGCTCTTTCACATGGAGCCATGGGAACTATGAGGAACTGGGAGGGGTGGCCCTATTTTCCTCCCAGGCCCTCCACATCCTGGTCCTGACAAGCTTGCTGACACAGGCCCTTCCATGAGCTTCTTATCTTCAGAACTCTCTAAGCCACTGTGTTCACAAACAACCCCAGTCTCATGGTAACACGGCCCAGGCACTCCCTGCCCACAGCCCAACTTTCTCACTACACTTTATTCCAGCAGCAGTGCCAGGATGAGCCTGTAGGGTTCTAGCTCAGCGAGTATCCAGGGGGAGAAGCCCCTCTCCCCCTCTGCAGGCACCCCAGTCTCTTCAAGGGAGCCTCTTGGATGCCTCCATTCTCCCTCTTCTGCCCCCTATACACACATGCTTAGCTTTGATGGGGAAGAGAAATTCTGGAGATTTGGAGCCACTGTTGGTTGAAATGTGCAAGCATTAGTATTAAAAGGGGCCTGGAGAGACAGTGGGATTTCAGCCTTGATCTTCTCTCTCACTTCAGAGAAGAGCCCTGTGCCCACATCTTTGACCCCCCTCCCAACTCCCCAGCACTAGGTAAGCCCCTGCCTGCCTCAGCTCCAAGCCCCCATCTCCTGTAAAAGGAAAAGAATGGTGCATTTACTGAGCTTCCTCAGAGGTACATCTACCACAAGATGGCTTTCCTGGTGACAGTGAAAATAAGTGCTGAAGTGTTTCAAGTTCATGAGTCCTTGGCATTCATTAGTTTGCCCCTCAATCTGATTAGCAAGTGCAGGGACCAGCTAGATGCCCCCAAGTGCCAATCCTCCTGGGTACCCCCAAGTGCCAATCCTCCTGGGTACCAGACTCTCGTCAGTGGAAGAGAGGATGTCCAGGGCTTTAGCCTGAGCTTCAGACTGGCTCTGCAGAACTTTCTATTGGTTGCTAGCCTTCTGCCTACATCAGCCCATGTCTTCTGCCAGGAATGCAGACTCAGGAGGCTGGGTATATCTGCATCCCTTCTGCCTCCCCAGTTGGTACTGGCTCCTCCAGCCAGAACTCTGCTGTTCATTCTTGTTCTCTGAGGACTGCCCAACTCACCTCTCCCTCTTCTTCTTCCCACTTAGTTAACAGGGAGAATTTCAGGGACAGCATCATTCACGGTCCCAACAAGACACAGATGGCCCACTCAGTGGAAAATGGAAGGAGGTTTATTTATAAAGGACCTATTCACAAAGTGTAGGGGAACTTCAATTGCAATATCCTGGAACTAGTAACAGCAGAATGGCCTGAATGGCCAAGGCGGATGGGAAGCAGTTACTGGAACCTGGAATGAGAAAGACTCATGTGGAGTCAGCCTCTTCGAGAGGAGCAGTGACTTTAGTTGAGGGACAGAGCCAACCCAAGACACTGCCACTAAAAGGGAGCCGAGGGAATAAATACCCTGACCTCACTCTCCTCCCTTCCTGGGATCTCCATTGGCCTAGTCCAGCCTGAAGCCAGAAACACAGGACTCCTGTTAATTGAGTCCCCACAGATCAGCCTCCTGGGGCAGAGAGCAGAGTGGAGAAGGCTAGAGAATGGAAAATATCCAGCATAGGGAATCCAGCATCTGGGGAGTTTCTGCCTTTTTCTGTAAGGCTTCCCTATCACTTGTACCCATGATTAGCTGTTCTAGCAGGGCCAGATTCTCCAAGCTGTGGTCAAGCACATCTTGTCCTATAGCTCGTGGCTCACAGCACAAGCTTTCAGTCTTAACGCATGTGGGGAGCACTTGTCTCTTTCCTGTTGTCTTTAAGACATATGAATCCTGGCACCTCCCCTTGGCACTGCCTATTCCTTTAAGTGGCACTGGTCAGTCTTGCACGGAGATGGAGGCATTGATTTGCAGCTTTGAATCCATGTTTGGTCCCTACTGCCTGAGCCTAAAACCTCTTAATTTTTGCCAATTCTCTCCCTCTTTCCACCACCATCCTGTAACGTTTCGTTGGGAAGCTCTAACCACAACTCAGCATCCTCCTTTCTTTTCCCTGGGACTGCACTCCCTGCAAATGTCTCTCCTTTCTGGTAGCACATAACCTTGACCAGAGGTTTCAGTGCTTGTCTGGTAGCCAGCTCTATAGCAGCAGCTCCAGCTCCAGGAAATCCTGTCTCTGAACCTTAGGCTAAAAGGGGAGGGAGTGGGGGCCCAAATCAGCCAAGGGTATCTGCCCCAGTCCACCTCGCCCCTTCCTGGAGATACTCTGGTTTCTTAATAAGTCATGTGTCCTTCAAGGTTGGATTAAACATCAATTTCCAGCCTGGGGTCACACAAGGATGTTTGGTGGGGAGGGGTGTTGACATCAGTCTGTTGAGCTCATTTTGTAGGGTGCATGTCTCCATTTTTCACTGACTGTTATTTTCCTATTCCCATTTCTGGTATCAGCACGTTGATTTCCTCTGGGAGATTTTCCTGCATGTGCTCTGTGTGGCTCACCCCATTCTCCTAGCTCCAGGGTTGGGGAAGTACCCCAGCCAGTCCCATAGGACTCCACCCTGGTACTTTCCTCAGAACTATTAGGAAATTAAGCTCTTTCCCATAGGGCTGATGATGTCCTGATGGTACTTTTGAGGGCCATCTTGCCACCACATGGGGGACATAGACTGAGAGAGAAGCCAACACAAAAGAAGGCAGAGTGGTGAGATGGAGACAAATTCCTGGTGACTTGACTTGTATGCCTGGATCTAGCCATTCCTGAAGCTAGACCTACTCCTGGCTTTCACATTTATGTGAGCCAATAATTCCACCCTCCCCTTTTATGTTTTTACGTTTTGTTTATTTGATTAATACGTTAGAGATGAACTTCCATAATTTGCAACCCAAAGGATCCTGATTAATATACCTCTGGAAAAATCCATTCTTTTTTTTATTGGAGTATAGTTAATTTACAATGTTGTGTTATTTTCAAGTATGCAAAGTGATTCAGTTATACATATATATATTCTTTTTCAGATTATTTTCCATTATAGATTATTACAAGATATTGGGTATAATTCCCTGAGCTATACAGTAGGTCCTTTTTGTTTACCTTTTTTATATATAGTAGTGTGTGTATGTTAATCCCAAACTCCTAATTTATCTCCCCCTGCCCCTGCTATCCCCTTTGGTAATCATAAGTTTGTTTTCTATGCCTGTGAGTCTATTTCTGCTTTGTAAATCAGTTCGTTTGTATCATTTTTTTTAGATTCCATATATAAGTGATATCACGTGGTATTTGTCTTTCTCTGTCAGACTTACTTCACTTAATATGATAATCTCTAGGTCCATTCATGTTGCTGCAGATGGCATTGTTTCATTCTTTTTATGGCTGAGTAATGTTCCATTACATATATATACCACATCTTCTTTATCCATTCATCTGTTGATGGACATTTAGGTTGCTTCCATGTCTTTATTTTAAATAGTGTTGCTATGAACATTGGAGTGCATGTATCCTTTTGAATTAGAGTTTTCTCTGGGTATATGCCCAGGAGTGGGATTGCAGGATCATATGGTAGCTCTGTTTTTAGTTTTTTAAGGAACCTGCATATTGTTCTCCATAGTGGTTGCACCGATTCACCTTCCCACCAACAGTGTAGGAGGGCTCCTTCATTTCAACACCCTCTTGAAAAATCCATTCGTGATCAGGCCAGAATGCTGATCTCACAGCCATAACTTCCCTCTGGTGCTGAGGTAATATTCCAGGGTTATCTCTACTTGGGCTGAATCAGCCTGTATTGGCACTTTTGCAGCAATGGGGAGGGAGGAGCATGTTGGCTTTTAATTTTTATATTGGTAAGAACATTCAACATGAGATTTACCCTCTTAATAAAATTTTAAGTCCACAGTAGAGTAATATTAACTATAGGTACAGTGTTGTATGTTTGGCTCTTTGTTTAGGGTAATGATTAAAACCCAGATTCAGCTGAGAATTTAAATTCCCATCAAAAGCCCTGGGCTGGGACTTCCCTGGTAGCACAGTGGTTGAGAATCCACCTGCTAATGCAGGGGACACGGGTCCAATCCCTGGTCTGGGAAGATCCCACATGCTGTGGAGCAACAAAGCCCGTGTACCACAACTACTGAGCCTGTGAGCCACAACTACCAAAGCCCACGTGCCACAACTACTGAAGCCCACATGCCTAGAGCCCGTACACCGCAACAAGAGAAGCCACCGCAATGAGAAGCCCGCGCTCCACAGTGAAGAGTAGCCCCCACTCGCTGCAACTAGAGAAAGCCGGCACGCAGCAACGAAGACTCCATGAAGCCAAAAAAAAAAAAGCCCCAGGCAGGGTCCCAAATGTGGTGTCAGCCCTCCTACCACAGCCTCCTCTCACGCCCCTCACCAAGAAGCAAGACTCAGAACACCTCTCAATTACCCCAAAGTAAATCTTCACCACAAGGCCTTAGTGAGAAATGGATGTCATATTGAAGATTTCTATTTAGAGATGGAGTAGGATTTACATCAAACGGGCTTCTCTCCCCTCAAGCGATCCCAAGCCTCTCTCTTCTCCAGCGTCTCCCCTACCCCCACCTTTCTTGCCTCTCTTTTTTGCAGCACAGTTAGCTCTGGGCTACTCTTCCTTACCCATGATGTAAGGCTGTGATCTAGTGTAGGAAAGGCCATCAACCTGACCAAGACTTCGTTCTCAGCAAACCAGAAACCCTCAAGCTACCTGGATATAGCTTCCTGAGAAGGCATGGGAGGGAAGAGAAATTTTAAAATTTCTGAAACACATATATATTTTTCCCTGCCATGGGTTTTAATTCTTTAGAATCAAATATATACCCCACTACTAAATCATCCTCTACTGAAGATCAGGTTCGGCAAGTTACCTGGAGTCTTTTTCAGAAATTATTTTTCTGCTTAAATTGGTCACTTTGTTTCTGTCACTTGTTCCCACAAGCTGACTGATGTAGTGGATCCCCTCTTTCCCTCAGTCTCTGCTTCCTCCCAGCCTATACTGACTCAAGCCCTTCTCTCTGTCTTCCTGCCTCATCTCCTGCTTCTAATGGCTTAGCTCCTTCCTCAGAATGAAGAGGAGGAATGGCTGGCCCACCTAACCCCTGTTGCCCCCACTTGGGAAGAGCATTGGGCCAGGCCATCTCTGCGGTCTCCAGCAAGTCTATAAACTAGCTGCCCTTGGGATGCTCAGCTGTAGCTAAGGAAGGTGGGTGGGAGGCATGCGGAACAGGAGGAGGGGAGACCCCTTCACAAAATGGCAGGCATGACAAACACTCTGGGGCTTGGTCTGTTCAGAACTGGAGGTGACAGTCCCCTTACCACAGAACTGGTCACATCACACCTGGAAAGTAGCCTCTGAATCCAATCCCCAGATCAGGAGAGAGCCCTGGACTGAGTGAGGCCTGCCTGACCAGAAGAGAGAGACTGGAGCAAGGAGGGAACATCACCCACAAGGGCCAGGTGAGGGAAGTAGGGAGCCCAGAGGACATCATCTCCATCTATACCTGCTGACAGGCTCTCCTAGCATGGGAGCTGAATTGTTCTAGGTGGCCTGGAAGGCAGCACCAAAGAAGATATGAATATTGCAAGGGGCTGAGAAATATTTTCCTACAGCCAGAGCTGTCCCACAACAGTCCAGGCAGCCTATGAAGACAGTGCACTCTCCATTGTTAGAGGAACTCAATAAAGCCTGGGTGACTATCTGGCAAGGTTACAATGGAGAGGATTCCTAGAAGATTAAATTGGCTGAACTAGATGCTCTTTGAGGTCTCTTCCAGCCCTGAGCTTTGATATTTGGAATACTGACTTGGAATGAATAAAGACCGAAATGACTACTTAGTACTTTGCTGAATGCAGGCTGATTTGTCAAAGAAAGTGTCTGCTGAATGCATGTTGATTTGTCAAAGAAAGTGAATGAATGAAATTAACTGGTTGCTCCAATAAATACAGGATGCTTGAATAAAGACTGGTTCATTCATTGATTAGCTGAATGAAGATTGATTGCTTCGTTGCTAGCATGAATTAGCAAATGTAGGGCATAGATGAACAGGCTGGTTAAATGAAGGTTTGATGGCTGATAGGATTCAGTTCCTTGGTTCCTGCTCTCTTCTCTTATCACGACCTATATCCTGCTTGTCTTTCTTTTCCTTCCTCGTATAGTCCTAAGGAAATGTTTTCATTTGTGTGCTGGGTGTGGAAAACATTGCAGGCTAAAGATTCCTTACGCATAATCAGGATTTCATTGTAGGCAAATCTGGTTGCCCAGGCACGTGCCTGTGGTGACTGGTCTAACCTGCTTCAGGACTGTTGGGAGATCTGAAATTAGTATCTTGACCAGGGGAACTGAAGGTCACAGCTGAGGCTGGGCCTCATCTGGGCTCACTCGTGTAGGCAGAAAATGCTATGTTCTCTGTGGGTTAGCAGAGGGTGCCTATTTGGCAAGAAAATATCTTCCCAGACATTTTTTTCAAGGTGCCTAAAATTCCACCAACAGAATCATACCTTCTTTGCACAACAGAGCTGAAAGACTGTTGAGGCACTACCTTCCAACAACCTGTTCAGATTTTTGCATTTTGGAATAAGTAAGATCCCTGGTAAAATGTGAATGGAATCAGGGAAGGAATGTATGTGAAGCTCTAGTGGCTAGATTAACCAACCAGTGCCCTCAATTCCTTAGGTCAACTTGGTCTGTCACCTGAACTCAGTGTCCCCAGTGAGGTTCAGAGAGATCTGGGCACAGGCTGGTTAAGTTTGATAGAGGGAATGAACAGGAGATAACCTGAACACTTGAGTACTATCCTGGGCTGTAGACCAGGAAGACAGTCCAAAGCCGTAGAGTTGAGCCTGGACACCAGTGCAAGGCCCCTTTCCCACACCACTGAGTTCCCCTTGGGGACCCAGGGGTCCTTCCCCACTGACCAGTGGAGCTTACTGGGGATGGCTATCTTGGGAGAGAGTTGAATAATTTTGAACCTCACAGGGGAAGGGGCTGGGCCTTCTTCCACCAGCACCCTGGAAGCTCCTTTTTTCCCTGCAAATGTATTGCCTTCCTCCCCAGCTCTGCATCCCATTGGATCTTGAGCGAGGCAGCCTTTGTCGGGCCACAAAGTATTTTGTTTTGTTCTGCCAGGGCCTATTTACATCTGATAACCTCAAGTGACTGCCAAAACAGAGAGCCTCCTCCAAGGTGACTGGCTAAGTCCTCCCCCAAGGACAAACAACGAAAAGCTTCCTGCTGCTGTTACACTTGGCCTCCTCCATTTAGTACTCTAGAAGGGAGGTGGCCACGAGTCAGGGACATTTTGAAACTGTGGAACCCACATTGGGACTTGAACCCACGGTCTTTTAACTGAGATCACACACCTGGTCTCAGGACTTAATGAAGCTCAGGTTCTTGATGTCTCATCGTAGAAAGAATTCAGTGAGAGACAAAGTGATAGGTAAGAAGTGGATTTATTTAGAGAGAAACACACTCCACAGACAGAGCTGGGCCATCTCAGAAGGTGAGAGCAGCCCCAGGGTATGGGGTTGTCAGTTTTTATAGGGGTGGGTAATTGCATAGGCTAATGAGTGGGAGGGGTATTCCAGCTATTTGGGGGAGGGGTGGGGATTTCCAGGAATTGGGCCACTGCCCACTTTTTGATCTTTATGGTCAGCCTTGGAACTGTCATGGCGCCTGTGGGTGTGTCATTTAGCTTGCTGATGTGTTACAGTGAGAGTGTCCTGAGGCTCAAGGTCTAGTGGAAGTTGACTTGTCCGCCATCTTGGACCTATTTGGTTCTAACCAGTTTCTGTCATGTCCTCGGGCTATGTCATTCTTTTAAAGGTTGTGCCCTGTCCCCTTCCCTCCTGTTTCAATTTTACACTGTGCCATCAAGTTCCTCAGAAAGACTTCAGGGACCTCTGGGTGGGGCAGGACAGGGAAGGGGAGACCCAAAGAAAGTAAACTCACACATGAGCCCCCGACCCCAACACCTCTCCAGCCCTCCTTGTCTCCAGCCACTGCCAACCACTGCCAGCTCCTCACCCAGACTTCATGGAGCCTTTGGGTAACTTCCACAGCTTAAATATGTTAAAAACAAAACAACAACAACAACACAGTCCAACCGCAGTGAGATACCGCTTCACACTCATTAGAATGGCTAATGTTATAAAATAACAAAAAGGAAAATAACAAGTGTCTCTAGCCTGTGTCCTCAGGAGAAACTGGAACCCTTGTGCATTCCTGGTGGGAATGTAAAATGGTGCAGCCACTGCGAAAAATGGCTTGGTGGTTCCTCAAAAAGTTAAACATGGAATTACCAGAGGATCCAGCAGTTTCACTTCTAGGTATATACCTCAAAGAATTGAAGGCAGAGACTCAAACAGATAATTGTACACCCATGTTCAGAGCGGCATTATTCACCACATCTGATAGGTGGAAACAACCCAAAAGTCCATCAACAGATGAATGAATAAACAAAATGTGGGTATCTGTATAATGGAATACTATTCAACCTTAAAAAAGAATGAAGTTCTGACACATGCTACAACATGGATGAAATCTGAAAACACTGTGCTAAGTGAAATAAGCCAGACAAAAGGGGGCAAATGTTGGATGATTCCATGTACGTGAGGTACCTAGAATAGGCAACTTCATAGAGACAGAATGTAGAATTAGAGGGTACCAGGGGCTGGGGGGAGGGAGGATGGGGAATTATTGTTTGATGGGTACAGAGTTTCTGTTTGGGATGATGGAAAAGTTCTGGAAATAGCGGTGATGGTTACACAACATTGTGAATGTACTTTATGCCATCTGAAAATGGTTAAAAATGGTAAATTTTATGTTGTATATATATGTTGTATATATATATATTTTACTACAAAACAAAACCTATCCAGGCCACGCTTCTTTGCCTAGAGCCAAAATTTGGTAGCTCCATCTTGGCTCAAATGCTCTTCCTGCCCAAAGCTGCAGTTTCCGAAGGGGCCTGCAAACTGTGCCCTCAGTTCCATCAGCTATACTTGAGCAGAGATATTCTTTCTTACTCCATGGCTGTGAGATTAGATGGGATGAGGGATATTGGAACACCCAGTTAGCACACTGCACACAGGAGTAATTTCTTCTGCTTCATCCTGCCTACATACTGTCCCGAGTGGAGGGGCCCTTAGGGTTTAGAGTCCATTTCTTCATTGCACATATAGGGAAATTTCATA
The DNA here is from genome assembly GCF_951394435.1 of Stenella coeruleoalba. Lineage (NCBI taxonomy): Eukaryota > Metazoa > Chordata > Mammalia > Artiodactyla > Delphinidae > Stenella > Stenella coeruleoalba. The sequence goes on along the minus strand of NC_137154.1, from coordinate 50,854,998 downwards.
ATACAGATGAGGCCCAGAGAGGAGGCATGACCTGCCCAAAGCCACACACTCTTCCTGACTCACTGCCCAGTATCCTCTCCTGGGCTGGGGTGCTGAGAACAGATCACCTTGGGGCTGGCAGTGTTTCTCTGAGAGGTGATGATCTGTGATTTCTAGGCTCTGAAGCCTCTTCAGCTGGGCCAGTGTGGGGACCAAGTCACTAGGATGAAAACTAGGATGGTCCCACACCCAGGTGGAGAAGCAGCCACTTCCATCTAGGTGTGGTAGGGATGCCCCACCTACCCCCAAGCATTTCCCTACCCCTACTCCCTCCCTCCTCTTGCCTTCTCCTCCCAACTCACAGTGTCCCTAATTATTTCACTAGCATGTGTCCTCAAGAGACCCCTTCAGACACAGGGTGACAGGCAGGACAAATTGATGGGTCAGGCAGTAGGGTGCCCAGATGAGTTTATCCAGTCAGCAAACTGTCACGTGCAGGCAAAGCCTGCCCGAGGTGCTGGGGAGCACTGATTTGGAGGGTAGGCATGTCTGGGGCCCAAGGTCGGGGGTCTAGAGGACAGACATTTCTTCCTACTCCAGCTGTTCTTCCAGGCCTAAAATTCCCTGATCTCATTTTCCCAGCAAAGTGAGAAAGGTTTAATGGAAACCCATTCCCAGCCCCAGAGGGCAAACAGCAAGGTCCTGACCTTGTGTGGGGTGGGGGAATCTGGGAGGGCTTTCTTGCATAGGGGATCCCTAATTTGAAATCCGGGCAATCTATGGGAGTTGGGCAGGCCCAAGGAGTAGGAGTTAGAGAGAGGTGGTCTAGTCGTAAGGGGGTAGCTCTGACACTGTCTTGGGGCCCCTGTGTCCTGGTCCCAGTGTGAGCTGGGATGGGGGGAGGGTATAGGAGAGGATGGCTCTAGGCCCCTGGAGGGAGGGAGGGATGGGGGAGGGGGTGGGAGATTGCCTGCCCAGGAACCTTAGAGGGGGACCTTACACAGGTGAGGGCAAGGTATCCTGACCTTGCAGGAGCCCAGGATGTGGAATCCCACCACCCTGGGAGGAGCCTGCAGACTTTCCAGGGTGGGTCTTAGCAGACAGCCTGGCTGGTTGTAAGAGCTCTCTTTGGCCTGGTGGCTTTCTTCCTGATAACCTCCAAACCCCCTCAGGATGTCTCCTTTATCTCTACCTGACACGCCACCTCTGCTTCTCTGCCGTGGTTTCCACCTACCAGCCTGGTGCAGCACTGACCTCAGAGATGGGGTTGGAATGGTGTGGGGGGGGGTGGGGGGTTGGGGATGGGTGGGGATAAGAGTGTAGTTCATCATAATTTGGAATCCCGTCATGTGAGCCAGAAGGGACCATGGGGATTGTCTAACCCAAACTATTTTACAAACGAAGAAACCTAGACCCAGACCTAGACTTGGGTAGGGAGTTGTCCAAGGCTATTCAGTGAGCTAGGAACAGAGATAAAATTAGAACCCAGGTCTTCTGATCCCAACTGAGGGCCTTCTTGCTCTGCCCAGAATCCTGCAGGAAGGAAATAAGCATTTTAGCTAGAGCAGTGGGTCTCAAATTTATGTCAGCTTGAGACACTGCACTGAAGTTCAATGTGGTCACTATAGGGGTTCTTTGGAATCAGTTTGCTGATAAACCCAGACATGGGCACTGGCACCTGTTTTATAAGATGTTCTGCATTCCAGCCAAGCCAGAATATTCTCCTGTCAATTTGTTTAGATTATTATTAAAGTGAAGGTAGAACATTTTGAAATTCAGGTAGAGATTTTGCAGACTCTCATGACTAAGGCTAGAAACCTGGTCTGAGAAATGGGCTGGAAGGACAGACAATCCTGGGGAGGTGAGCAGACAGGACTACACTGCAGAGTCCATTATGATGGGGAACAGGGAGGGGCTGGACTCCTGCCCCCTGCCCCCTGCCCGCCCCATGCCCCAGCCCCCTAGCCCTCTCACTGTGACAGGCAGGCCTGGGAGCATCCTTCCCATGGTTTTGATCACATGGGGAATCTTCAGGTTCCAGACAGAAGTCAAAGTCTTTCCTTGATGAGGCCTTGAAGAGGGATCCTGGACTGGACATGCCCCATTATGATGGGGCACAGGGAGGGGCTGGACTCCTGCCCTCTGCCCACCCCATGCCCCAGCCCCCCAGCCCTCTCACTGTGACAGGCAGGCCTGGGAGCGTCCTTCCCATGGTTTTGATCACATGGAGAATCTTTAGGTTCCAGACAGAAGTCAAAGTCCTTCCTTGATGAGGCCTTGATAAGGGATCCTGGACTGGACATACCCTTTTCTGGGCTTTGGTCTTCATCTGAAATACAATGAAGTGGAGAGATTGGTGGGGATAGGGTAGGGGGAAGGGGGCAGGAGCATCTGTTTGTTAGAGCTGCCACTGCAAACTGGGCAGTTTTTCTGGTAGTTGAGGTAGGTGGGAAGCTAAAAAGATCATCTTACCCTTTACTCCAATGTTGAGACATCATCTTTCAGAAATAATGCAAGAGGAAAAGGCATGGCTCTAGAAAGGACTGATAATTGCCCTTTAGTTATAATCCAGAGTTTGTCCCTTGGCTGGCAGCTTACATTTTTGTCCACAGATAATCATTTGGTCCTGTGGCAGCCCTGGGAAACCAGCAGACCGCCCCCACCCCACCCCGAGCTCCCCCAAAGTGATCTCAGTGTGTTATTGCTGTCTGTGTTCCCATCACCTCCAGCCTCCCGCTCCACCCCAATGGAGCTGAGCTGCTCCAGAGTTGCCTCCTTTCTATTCTATATCCCTAGGGCCCAGCAGCTCACCTGGACCAGAGAAAGCACCCAAAGAGCTAGCTGAAGGAATCAATTGAGACCAAGTAAGTGTTCCACATACATTCTCCCCCTAAGGACCTGCAACAGCTCTGTACCTGGCTATCCAGAAGGCGGCAGATCAGTGACAAGTCAGGGGACCCAGAGCTTGAGCACAATAGGCCTGAGCCCGGGCCTCTGGGAAAACGGATGGCCAGCTGACCTTGGTGACGTAAGAGTCAGGACTGGGGCCACATCTTTTGGTTCACCCTCTGCTGGCCTCCCAGCTTCTTCGGCTCAGGAACGCCCAGGATTCCGGGCATGTCTGCCTGTAGCCTTCTAAAAATATCCCGGCTGCCCAGTGCCTCCCAGATGTCTGAGCACTGACTCTGTGATTTCCCTGCTGGTAATGGGTCAGCCCTGACATGAGCAACCAGTCTGGCTCAAGCCACTTCCTCTGCCTCCCACCACACAGCCTACCGGAAGCTTGGCCCAGTCCCACTTCCCAACCCTTGAAAGGCAAGGAGGGGTAGAGGCCTGACTGAGAGACCTCAGAGATTGTTGGCTCCAGTGCCTTCTGGGAACAGACCAGAGAACCAAGGTGCAAGGACTTGCCCAGGGCTCTTGGGACATTAAGGTCCTCCCCAACCCACTCCCCAGCACTCTGTTCATGCCTGCTGCTGCCCCACTTCCCACATGCTGCCTGGAGTCCAGGTCTGTAAGCTGGATCTGACTTCCCCACTCCAGCTGTAAACTCCTGACAGCAGTGATGGGGAAGATCCCTGTGATGCCCATGGTGCCCAGAAGAGTGTCCAATCTGCAGTGCATGTCAGTAAATGTAGATTGGATTAAATGATGTAGTGGCAGCCAGGGCTGTGCACAGAGCCCTGGGCCAGGGACTAGGGCCTCTGGGTTCTAATCCAGGGTCAGCCTCTGTGATACCATATGTCCTCATTAATTGCTCTGGATGAGCCTCAGATGAACGGAGTCTGGATGAGATAGTGTCCAAGGACTAAGCCAGCTCTGCTGTCCCAAAGCCATGAACTGATGACCTGTTGGGTATCCCTGTCCTCCCCTTTGCTCCACTGTGTATGGGGAGACGGCATATCCGGCTGGTTCCACCCAGCTCCAGGCTCTCAGCTCCTACGCCCCCCTGTGTACCTCTGAACGTCCCGCCTCTGGTCCGACCCCTGCAGACCGAGCTCTTCCAGTGGTGCCACCCTCTGACTCTGCAACTGGGGGCCCAGGAGTGAACACACCC